>NC_136263.1:89900741-89958241 GCF_964187855.1 Myxine glutinosa | reverse complement strand
CGCGACTGTCACACTTAAAAAGTAGAAACCGTCACGGTATTTCCTCATTCACTTGAATTCAATATCTCTATTTTTAATTCCAAAGAGCATAACTCCAATCACAAATTAAATAGCATTAATATAAAAAATAAACTTTACCAACATTCGTGACATAAAGAAATATTTAAATCCGGATGTGAAGTCGTTCCGTACGGTTGGGTGAATACAAAAATCGTAATTGTATTCACTCAATTCCAAACGTCATTCCAATCATAAATTGATACTTTAACAAAATACTGTTTTAAATGACGGTTGTATTGGGATATTATCAAAGCAACTCATTGCCGTCATCTGTCCACGTCCAGATTTGCCGCAGGTTCGTATGGAGTTAATTTCAAAATCATAATTTTATTGAGGAGTTTTTGAAACCTCCTACCTACCTTACAACATCCGCTGGGACCCCAAAACGTCCCACAGGAGGTTTGGCGGTGCTAGCCCCAAAACTGAAGAATTAGTTTGGGGACGGACAGACAGACACCCCTGTTTTGTAATATATATGTTTTTTATATTTTTATATATATATATATATATATATATATATATATATATATATATATATATCCATATGCATAAGAAAGATAAGCATGAGAAATACACCATTTTAAAAGAAACACGATGAATATTTCAGGCATAAACCCTTTATCAAAAAAAGGGAAAAAGTTTTTTTGACGAAGGGTTATGCCCGAAACGTCAATCGTGTTTCTTTTAAAACTGTGTATTTCTCACCCATGCCTTTCTTTTATGATACTTCACCGACACAGATTATCTTTTATATCCGAGATTTTTTTTTTTTTTTTTTTTTTTGGGACGTTATGCGTTTATGGTTCTTCATGTACATTTTTATTTACGGATACTTTCCAACGGTTCTGTGATTTTTCCCGATGTACTGGCTTTGGTGTCCATCGGCTTGCTAAATTTCAGCTGTCTACGACACCAAAAGGTCCCGAACATTAATGTCACTCAATCAGTCACTCGGTCAGTCAGTCAGTCAATGAGTCAGTCAGTCAGTGTTAGACTAGATTTACATTAGATTAGAGTCAGTCAGTGTTAGTCAGTCAGTCTTAGAGCTTTATAGATATAGATAGTATACATATATCATCATCATCATCAGAAAATGAATGTTGAAGTTGAGGGAAGGAGCAGATTTGTTTTGCTGAATTGTAAAGCATGCCATTATTCACTGAGGGCAGAAAGCTCGCTGTACCATGTTCAATCATGGCAAAAATAGAAAACCCATATAATATTTTGTCTATAACAGCATTAAACCCCATTATCATCTAGCCAGACTGTGCCAACATTTAGGTTGAAATGCTTTCTGGAGTGAAGTGCAATCAAAGTCAATAGGAAATGGGGGTTGTGTTCAGCAAGGTGAGAGATTAAATGAATGAGGTGAGCTTTTTGTAAATATGGCCTGTGGAGATTGAAGAGAAAAATTGCATAAAACAAGTATATTTATCTCTAACATTAGCCAAGCAATTTACTGCATCTTTTCAGGATAATATATAATGTATTCATAGTGCACTTAGCAAACATGCTTTGGATCCTCGACTTTCCTCCATACTATCTAATAAATTTCTCCTGTTTGGATCACTTTCAAGGTGTCATTCATCGGTAAATCATTGGTAAATCGAAGAAAACAACTTCTTTACTTGTTTATCTTTGGTTGTTTCCTTATTTTCAGCTTTCTCCACTTACAAATATAATAATCAAGATTTCTTCATTTCCTCCTCATTAACCATAAGGATTCCCATCTTGAATCTTCACTGGATATCTTCACTGGATATAAACGATCTTCAAAATTCCAGATTGGTTTGTCTTTTACCTTTTATTTTACAGATTCTAGAACTTTTAATATTATCAATCAGCCAGAGCACAGGCACCAGCATTCTCTTCTCCAGTCCTGTTTCAAAACACTAACACAGTGCTGAGACTGCTGTGCTGAAGGTCACGAATGATATTTTGCACAAATCACATCAAGGATCAGCTAACGTTCTCATACCTCTGGACCTATCAGGACCTTTCGAAACACTGGACCATAATAGGAGTATATTACTTGACCAACTTCAGTCCTGTGTTGGTATCTCTGGATTGAGCAGATCTGTACTTACTTCAGCCTCAGGTTGAATAGTTTATATTTATCTTACAGATTGTATATCAACCATAAAGATTGCTTGCTGTTGATCAGACCCACTTGATTTATCTGTCAGTGTTCCCCATGGATTTGTTCCTCATCCACTCTTATTTTTCTTTATCTCCATCTGATTGGTACAATTTTACAGAATTTCATCAGTTTTTATTATTATACCTGTCCATTGAAACTGAATCTGAACTCTGCAATTCTGCAAATTCAAACATGGATCTATCGATGAACTACTCAAACTAAATGCTGCTAGGCCTGAGGTTATATGGTTATTTTCCCCCTTATCTGCAACTCATTGTGAGCATAATAGCCTTCTTCTTCTTCTCTCTTGCTCTTAACACTCATTCAAATAGCAACCAAGCTCATGAATTTGATCACATCACTCCAATGCTGAAGACACTTCACCAGTTCACAATTTCCCCAATATATAGATCTTAATATTTTATTTGATAACCCTTAAACCCAAATATAAATTTGTTACTGCATAAATTTCTGACTTAATCACACCTTACACCTCCAAGAGAAAGCTGTGGCCCATCAACGGGAATTTCCTGGTAGTTCTTCGCATAAGGATGAAAACCTTTGGCACGGATCGAGCATTTATCTTCTATATAACCTATAATATAAATGCAAGTTGTGCGATTGTGTCTGAATGGGGTAAACGTCATAACAATAGAACATATAATGCTAAATTATACCTCATTTAAGAGCTCTTGTGTCCGGACATTGCATGCAGAGGTTTACGAATATCAATGTTCATGCAATTTTGTGTTGTGTTCATTTTTGTTTTGCACATGGGTTGACAGGCTTTTTTGTTTTTGTGGTGTATAGGCTCAGAGTCGCTGGTTTGCACACCCACCGGAAGTTTAAAAAAATATTACTACAAACTATTCAGTCAATTCCGTCCAACATATACCTTTTCGTCGATTTACCTCACCGAGAAACCTTAGCAGTCTTAACAGTTAGTGCCAATTACACTGTCAAAGGACATTGATCCAAGCAAAACATAAAAACATATCTCCAGTATAATATTCTCCTCCAGTCTGTCTGAAGTTCTGTCTGTCCAGGGCATAGCTTGGGGGTACTGGACAGACTCCACTCACAATTGTAACCTGAAAAATCAAATCATACATCCGCCATTTTGGTAAACTTAAGACATCTTCGGAAGTGCCATATTAACATAGTCACAATCACCACATGCCCTCCTCACAAGTGTGCTGTTAAGTGTACAACAACCAAGGTGACTGTTTTAAGGATCATCAAATATCGAAAGGTTGGAGCCGATTGGCGACATTGGCCTTGAGAAGGCAACACTATGTATAGACCCCAGGCTTCAGGCCTCTGGTGTTAGCCTTTGGGCCATTGCAATTGGAACCTGTCCGAGCTATATAACCATGTTTATTTTTTTTATTTTTGGGAGTGATCGAAGCAGTGTTATGTTGCCTATACACCACCCAAGGAAAGAAGACCACTCCTTTTGCATCTTCGGATGCATAGGGCTGCCAAAGCAGTTTCGAGGCTATTGAGCACAATCCTGGACAGGTAGCCACTCTGACGCAGGATACCCAAATGTCTCATTCATCCCAGTAAGCTGGTATTCATTTTGCCGACTTCGGAATGATGACAGTGTGAGTCAACCCACCTGGTGTTAATTCGATGGAATGACAGGGGCTTGAACTCAGGACCCTGAGATCTCCATAAAGCCACCTTAAATTAACTATTAAACCAACACCAGGCTCATCTATTATAATAATGTAATGAAAATGTAATGAAAATGTATCTTTCTTTCATAATTATGAAAGAAAGATACATTTTCATTACAATCCATGCAGAAGAAAGAAAATAGTCATGGACATCATGCACGTTGGTATGACATAGTACAAAAATATTTATATTTGAAGTCTTTAATAAAACAACGCCAACCCGTCATTGCCATCTTCATCCATGACCAATTGTACTTTGCATTGTCGCGTTCTAAACAATTTGAAGACGTAAATAATATAACCACAAACTATTCAGTCAATTCTGTCCAACGTATAATTACCTTTTGATCCATTTACTTCACCGAGAAACCTTACCAGTCTCAACAGTTAGTGACTATTATGTGGACTTTGGGTTGTGAAGAGGGTGGGAGTGGGGGATTGAGGACTTAATGAAGGGGGAGTGGAGGACATCGAGTTGGAGTGGGGAGGGTAGCAGACAAGGGACCGAGTTGGGAAAGCGGGTTGAGGCTTTGGTGGGAGGCGACTGGGGGTTTGAGGACTTTGGGTTGGAAGGGGAATTAAAGACTGGAGTTGAAATTTCCCTGGGTCCCTACTATTATGCTGTCAAAGGACATTCGTAGCAAGCTCCCTAAATATTCCACACTATTGGGAACTAATTCCCTTACAACAGCCTGCTGGAACTGGGTTATTTGTTAGTTCTTAATAAATGGTCTTCAACTGAGGAACTTTAAATATTCACACAGCATGAGCTATCATGTTTCTTTAGATTTTCCTATTTTTACAGGGTCTAAGGCTTGTGGAGGAACTGCAACAAATACACACACACACACACACACACACACACACACACACACACACACACACACACACACACACACACACACACACACACACACGCACGACTCGACTTTAATCAATTACATCCACTGAGCTTGGGGAAAATGATAGTGATGTAACTTCACATGGAACTTTCCATCCTCTATCCTTTAAATGCTGGGCATCCAGCAAGAAAGCATCATCTACCATTTTAAAAGTTTTTCGTATGATTCGATGTGGAATGAAGAACTATCGCCTCTTGCTGGTGAAGACTAGTGTCAATCTGCATCAGCAGACAGGTAGAACAGTGGATACAATCAACAGGTCGTCGTTTGAGGTATTGCAGGCTCCATGGGAAGCAAGAAGAAGCTGACGTTTCAAGCGTTAACCCTTGGTCAGAGCCATGATAAAAGGTTAACGAAGGTTTATCAAAGGATAAACAAAGTCATTGCTCTGACGAAGGGTGAACGCCCGAAAGGTCACCTTTTCCTTGCTTCCCTCCACGGTAAACATACATCAATCAATGTCTTGTTGATATCATCCAGTTTGGTGTGTCTTGACCATTGTCAGAATCGAATCGCTGACCTCCCAGACACAGAGAAAATACTCAAACCATTATGCCAGAGTTTTTAAATATATATATTTAAATTCTATATTTTTACAGTTTTCTTTTTCTTCATTTTATCCTTCCTCCCTTTTCTTTTAACGGCGAATTATTTGACATTTTACTTTCAAGCATAAGGTGTTATCGCAGAGAAATTGATTGATCGACTTATTTCGTGCATTCATCAGACATGGAGTTAAAACTTAGAATGCTATTCTTTAAAATTAATATTTTATAATTCATTATTTATCTGCAAAACCACTAAGAATCCAAAAAATAAAATTCAGTTACTCATTCTGTGTAATCGTCTAACTTTGACAGGAAAAAAAGCATAAATTTTCTCAAATATGGAAGTCGAGCACATGTGGTTAACATGTAGTGGGATAGTCAGACAATGTAGACCAAACAGCTCTTCCTTCCTGGGATATTATATATGGCATCTACAAGTTTGCTTCTATAATATCCTTGCATGTGTATTCCAGTTTATAACATGTTGATGAATAACAGTTTTTATACATTTGATCTCCCTTCTCCATTTTACAGGAGACACACCACATTGGGACAAATAGGGCCACCGATGCATTTATATTGTAATTTGGCCATGCGATTGGCTGAAACAACTGCTTTTTTAAAAAGAAATATATCGTAGATCTTTCATGATCACATTTGCACGTGATGTGCCAGCTGGCTTAATGTCCCATCCAATGCAGTACCCCTTGCTGGTACCTCACCAGACGGAAGCTTTAATCAGATCTCATTATTCTAGAATGTTAACAAGCACAAGGCATCTTAGAAGCTGCATGGTATTTAGTCATTAGGAAATGTAAGTATTGTGAGTACAGGAAGCATTGAATACAATTGGTTACTTCAGGCTGAAGTTAGTTAAAGTTCCCACAATTGCTGTTTCCTAGCCTGCTTCTCAAATGCTTGTTGTGGTTCTACTGCCTGGAGCAAGTGGTCTCTTGGTATGCAAAGGTTAAACACTTTTATGGCATATGGTCATAGTTTAAACAAGACTTAATGAGTCTCCCATATAGTCTCCCATATTTATTTACCCAGACAAGTGAAGAGCTTAACAATTTTGAAGTAGCGCACGATACGTTGCGCACAGGCCTACTGCTACTGGCCAGGCACACGCCAAAGTCTGTGCACATTCTCAGACCCCTGCCCCCTCCTCATTCCCCAGCACACACCATCTTAGTGAAACATGACTCTGTAAGTGCATGTTGTGGGTTGTAAACTTTAGTGGCCGCTCAGAGCTAAAGTTACAGAAATTCCGTTTCGGCCCGTAAAGCACTAGGTTGAATGAGGCTGTTGATCAGACAGCATGACAGGGAGACCCGTTCCTTGTTAAGTAGAATAATTTCCACTCTGAAAAAGTTCCTGATTTGGAACTTTAAGAGAGAGGCAGTTTGGGGCATACATTTAATTTCCAAAGTGCAAGGAAGTAGCTCTTGGTCCAAGCAAATGAGGCTTTGACGTGCGGCCCATAAGGAAACGTGAAGAGCTGCAGTGAAGGCCTGCAATGTGTCATAATGTACTCAGTATGCACCATAAGGCACTTGTAGCGTGGACGTGAGGTCAGGGTTATGCCGAGGACACTTAGCCTGCATGCCTAACCAGAGATAGTCACCGTCTCTCAGGGGCCGGACACATTTCCGAACACTGTTACTCCATCTCCATACACTTCTGAGTGAGGAAACTCGTGACCGTGTTCAAGAGCGATTGACTGAAAAAGCAGCTTTGGATATAAGCACCAGGGGAAAAATAAAAAGCAATGGAGATTTCTACAGAACTTATCTGCATCACAACAAAACCTACATTTGGTGGGATTAGATATTTTTTACATTTTATTTGATTTATGGGTTATTTTGTTGTGTGCGGTTATTTTCTAAAGTTTACTATGAATTACATCTTCAGGATGATGTGCACAAGAAATGATCGAAGTGAATTGATCCCCTAAGGACATCAAATTTGTTTATTGTCGTTTTTTTTTTTTGTTTTTTTTTTGTATACAAGATCGAGGCTCGTGAAAGAGCGAACATTAATCACACAGAAAGACAAACCGACACATAAAACATATAACATCGGGAGCGGTAGACAAGATGGGGAGAGCGGGGGAAGGACACAAACACAACCTTTGAGAGCAGGGACCGAGAGATATGGAGACATCGAGAGATCTGTGGGAGGGAGAGGGCTTTGGGAGTGGGGGCATGGAAAGGGGGGGGGGGGGAGGGAGAGGTATAAAACATATGGACACTGCCAGGACTTCCAGGAAAGAAGTTGGAATTTCAAACAAGGTGGATCTGGGGTGAATTAGCGGGGGTAGAAAAGATCAAGGTTTTGGATGGGGGAAGATAAGAGATGGTGGTGAACAGCTGTTTTAAAGACCTGGAGGGAGGAGTGTGATTGAAGGGAGTGAGGGAGTTTGTTCCAGAGGCGGGAGAAAAGAGGAATGAAAGAGCGAAGGTGAGCAGAGAGCCGAGATTTCGGCAGTTTAACCATCAGAGGGTTGCTGGCAGATCTTGTGCGACCTGTAGAAATATTTGGTGGACAGAGCACAGAGAGAGCTGGGGGTGCAAGGCCGGAGAGGAGTCGGTAGAAGACAGAAAGACCACCTACCTGCCTGCGGTGAGTGAGTGAAAGGCCCTCAGAGATAGCTTCATCGCGGGAGATTCCAATAATTCTGAAAGCTTTGGTTTCAACAGCGTGAAGCCGAGCTAGGTGTGAGGCAGGAGCACCGGCCCATAGGGGAGAACAGTATTCCATTGAGCTGCGGATGAAAGCCTTGTATGTGGTGAGGAGCTCACGTGTGCCGAGGAAGGACTTCGCACGACGGAGGATGCCCAGTCGGCGACTGGCTTAGGAGGCCAGCTTGGAAATGTGGTTTTCCCAAGAAAGATCATGGCAGATAGTGAGACCCAAAAGCTTGAGCGACAGAACTTCTTGGAGAGGATTGTTGAGAAAGTAGATGGGAGGGTTGTCCAGTCGATCTTTTCGGAGAGACATAGTAAGAGTGTGAGATTTGTCAGGATTGAAAGACATGTTCCACTTGTTTGACCAGTCTGTAATTTTGTCCAAGTCTTCAGAGAGTGAGGAGGCTGCAGACTGCCGATCTGAGGGAAGAGGAATGGAGCGGCAGAGAGTTCGTTTGAATGCCCCATATTGTTACTTCGTTCGTAATCATTGTTTTATTTTAAAGAATAATTCACACCGGTGGGGGCACAGCTCATAAGGTGGATAAAACCTGTGAGTCTGAAGTATACCATGGATGTGGATCCATGTGGTAAGATAGATATTCTGCATGTCACTGGTTTACCTCATATTCCGACATTGAAGGGACACGGAGAGGTGGAGGAAGCTAAAGCGTAACAAAGAGTGCTGGATAAAGACATTTTGAGATGGTTGCTGGTTAAATCTCTCCTGGAACATTTGAAGTGAACTCGCTGATGATAATTCGACCGATACGTACATCGATTGGTGCCAGTATGGTAACAGGTGCCACATCAAACATGACAATTTTTATTTAAATCCATAGAGTGAACAACACTGTGGTTTAACAAGTGTGGTTAAACTAGCTATTGAGCTCAAATTGCATCACTACAAATAGGAAAGTCAACCTCGTATACAAACCGATGAGAAGACTACCGGTCTCAGTTATTAATCAGTTAAGCCATGAGTTTGGGTCTTCCCGTCAATTGGTGTTAATTCAACAACGTGACAAGGCCTGTAACACAGGACCCTGATATCTCAAGCAGCCTACGTAAACGTTAATCCAACACCAGGCTTCATCATTGGCATACCAATTCTCAATTGCCACAGAGTTTGAACTGAAAACTAGTGAGACCCCGATGTCACTTCCTCCCTATAACTTCTTTTGTTTTCACTAAAACGATCATAAATATCGAGATACATTTCAAACCTCTTATCCCGAAGGACCGATTGAAGGGTGTAGGGTGTCAAACAAAGTTAACCCACGTGCCATATATGATTCATGAAAACAATGATGCACCAAGTAGCCTCTGTCAGAACATGTGATGTTAATTGGTGATTTAAGCGAGGCCTGAGTATCGTTGGATGTGCGGAGTATCGTTGAGAGAGAGCAAGACAAATGATGAATTGCGAAAGATGATGGGAATATTGCCTGTGATTGATGCTGTGAAGAGGAACAGGTTGAGATGGTTTGGTCATGTGTTGAGGAAGGATGAAAGTGACAGGTTGAGAAGAGTGATGGAAATGAATGTAGAAGGAAGTAGAGGACGGGGAAGACCGAGAAAGACTTGGCTAAAGATGGTGGAAGAAGAAATGCGGGCAAGGGGGTTAACAAGGAGAGATGCAGAAAATAGGGCAAAATGGAGAAGATTGTCATGGGGACCGCAAGGCTAACCCCCGCTCTAGCAGGGAAAATGGCCTTAAAATGCATGTTGTGTTGTTGTTGTGTTGATAAAAGAGGGATTAGGGAGGTGTTGCAACAGCTGTGGAGTTCATAATGTTTGGCGATGGACATGTCCATTATGCAGATGGGCAAATTTCTAAATTGACCTGCGTTGTATTTGTCAAATCAAGGCCTGTCATTCTGTTCGATGCAGACGGCTCTTGGCAGGAAAAAAAAGAGTGTTTAATGAATGCACAGTAAGCATTAACAACTATTATCATGAGGATAGATAGTGGCTTTTCAGATGCATTTGTGACAGGCGGGCTCGCTGGGAAAGTCTGAGAGATAGCGAAAAGGGGGACAAGCCTCACAAGTTCATCAACTGACGAATTTGGTCATGGAATGGCGTGCCTTGAATCAGGGCAAGTAACCGTATCCGCACAAACATCGGAGGCATGAAATTGCCTTGCTCTTACCGCTGTCTCGCCATGCATGGCCGGCACGAGATAGAAGTATCGGCGGTGCATTTATTCTGGGTAGCCTGGATATTTGTGCGGATGGAGATGAGAAGCCAGTCATTGAAGAAAGTGATATATTTGTTTCATATGTGTTTTTCTTAGGGCCATTCCATCAAGTCCAACCATGGTGTCATTTTGCTTTCTTTTCAAATTCTGATATCGCCAAGAATTTCTAACTTGATGTGTCTGCAGTATCATTTCAAAGATAATTAAAACATTGTAATTCTAAATTGTTAATTATCTTTCCTTGTGAAATGGCTTTGTATATACTCATATTTTTGTTAATTTCAGCTATTAGAGTCCATTACATCTTTCAATGGTAACCTTTTGAAGAGAGGTCTAAAACACCAATAAGTCTACAATTTTCATTGTCTCTCCCTCACTCTCTCTCTTTCTCTCCCTCTCCTACTTTCCCTCTGTCTTTCTCTCTCTCCCTCTCCTACTTTCCCTCTGTCTTTCTCTCTCTCCCTCTCCTACTTTCCCTCTGTCTTTCTCTCTCTCCTTCTCCCTCTCTTTCTCCCTCTCTCTCCCTCTCCTACTTTCTCTATGTCATTCTCTCTCTTTCCCTCTCTTTCTCTCTCATCCTCTCCCTCTCTCTCCCTCTTTCTCACTCTCTCTCTCCCTCTCCTACTTTCTCTATGTCATTCTCTCTCTTTCCCTCTCTTTCTCTCTCATCCTCTCCCTCTCTCTCCCTCTTTCTCACTCTCTCTCTCTCCCTCTCCTACTTTCCCTCTGCCATTCTCTCTCTCCCTCTCTCCCTCTTTCTCTCTCTCCCTCTCCCTCTCTTTCTCTCTCATCCTCTCCCTCTCTCTTTCTCACTCTCCCTCTCTCCCTCTCCAACTTTCCCTCTGTCTTTCTCTCTCTCCCTCTTCCTCTCTTCCACTCTCTCTCACTCTCTCTCTGCCCCTCTCTCCCTCTGGCCCTCTCTAACCCTCTATCTCCATCTCTCTCTCTCTCTCTCTCTCTCTCTCTCTCTCTCTCTCTTTCCCTCTCTTTCCCTCTCTTTCCCTCTCTTTCCCTCTCTTTCCCTCCCTTTCTCTCCCTTTCCCTCCCTTTCCCTCCCTTTCCCTCTCTTTCCCTCGCTTTTTCTCTTTCTCTTTCTCTTTCTCTTTCTCTTTCTCTTTCTCTTTCTCTTTCTCTCTCTCTCTCTCTCTCTCTCTCTCTCTCTCTCTCTCTCTCTCTCTCTCTCTCTCACTTCCTCTGGCCTTCTCTCACTCTTCCTGTCTCTCCCCCTATGTCCCCCTCTTTTTCCTCTCTCTCTCTCTCTGTTTCCTTCTTTCCCTCTCTCTCTGTTTCCTTCTTTCCCTCTCTCTCCCTCTCTCTTTCTCTCTGTCCCTCTCCCTCCATGTCTCTCTCTGTCCCTCTCCCTCTCTCTCTCTCTGACCCTCTCTCTTTCTCTCTCTCCCTCTGCTCCTCTCTCCCTCTGCTCCTCTCTCTCCCTCTGCTCCCCTCTCTCTCCCTCTGGCCCTCCCTCTCTCTCTCTCTCTCTCTCTGGCCCTCTCCCAATGTCTCTCTCTCCCTCCGGCCTTCTCTCTCTCTCTCTCTCTCTCTCTCCCTTTCTCCTGCTCTCTCTCTTTTCCTTTCTCCTGCTCTCTCTCTCTCTCTCTCTCTCTCCCTTTCTCCTGCTCTCTCTCTCTTTTCCTTTCTCCTGCTCTCTCTCTCTCTCTCTCTCCCTTTCTCCTGCTCTCTCTCTCTTTTCCTTTCTCCTGCTCTCTCTCTCTCTCTCTCTCTCTCCCTCTCTCTCTCTCTCTCTCTCCCTCTCTCTCTCTCTCTCTCTCTCTCTCTCTCTCCCTCTCTCCCTCTCTCTCTCTTTTCCTTTCTCCTGCCCTCTCTCTCTTTTCCTTTCTCCTGCTCTCTCTCTCTTTCTCTCTCCCCCACTCTCCACCCATATAGCTCCCAGGATTATTGCACATTCCTCGGTTTTGTGGATCATACATCTTTCATCTCTGTAAGCACATTAAATAGCAGGTGCTTGCAGTACACAAGGTATTTATACTTTGAAAGCTCTGCCTTAAATCTGCTTTTAATTATAGGCTGAGAGGGCATGCAGGAAAGGGGGTGGGTGCATTAATACGCGTCCCAGCGTCTCTACACAGGTATCCGATGAACAGATAGATGAACAAAGCCAGGCAAACATGATAGCAACGGCACGGAAAGGACAGCTGCGGATATAGTCGAGCCGATGGGCCATCCCTAGATTTCTGACCCTTACCGGCAGCAGCTGCACTTCTGCTGAGCTAGTGCTGTTCATTTTGCCGCTCGGCATGCTCGCACACCGTGGGGTATCGGCCGAATTGGCGGCGTGCCTCCTCAGCTGGCGTGCCACACACGGAAAACATTCGTGGAATTCTGGTCGTATTTACAAACTCTGGTGTTCATACATCCTTATATCTTGTCCGAGTTGTCAATTAGTGAAGGCTAGAGTAAACGTAGAAGCTGGTTTCCTGTGCTGGGGTTAGACTTGGTGTGTTGGCGCCATTATGCTGCCAGACTGGCAGTCTGTTCCCAGCACAGGCTTTCGCCTTCAAAACATGTGACAAACATTGCTACCTCAACTTCTGATGATTATAAGGTTCTATAATCTTAAACTATTTCACATTATCTTTGGATCAAAATTGAAATCACAATTTTTTGTTTCGATTCCTATTCTCTGAGTGTTTGTCATATCATCCTAATATTATTCCATCGCCAACATTTGAAAAGCTTCATTGGCCATGTGCTCAGATAGGAACGCCAAATGTAGGCCTACCTGTATATTCTGGTCGGCCTAGATCATGGCTCATGATGCTGGGACTTCCATGTTGATTTGGGCTTTTTTTGTCGACTAATGTGTTTGTAATTCATGTCAAAGTACATTGACATTTTCAAATATCCTTGTCCTACACGTGATTTATGTATATGCTCCTCCATGTGCCTCAAGCCGGTCAAACACCGGAGCAATTCGTCCATGCAAGTCCCAGGTGGTTATTCAAGAGCGATTAAAGGATTCATTTCATGTTCTTTAGCAATACACTGGCACGAATCTCAGGTATTTTATAGAGGTTAATTTCAAATGCATCGATACCATTTCCTTAATTTAAAATTACGTTAAGAGACAAAGATGGAATCTTCTATTTCTTTGAGCAGACAAGTGTAATAATATATTAGCGTACTGACCTTGGTTTGAGGGGGATCAAATGGGTGGAAATTTGTTTTGTATTTTCATGATAAACACGGATATGTGATATCACCGGCTTTGTGATTACATCACAGGTAAATTGCTGAAAGACTGGAGCATCTTCCATTTCACACAACCCATGTTCAGGTGAATGATAGTATTCCAGGTCAACTACCATGTGATGGAAATTCGATCATGAGCTAGATCCTGAGTTGGGGCTTTAGATCATTCTTTTAAATTTAGGTCATTGTTCATAAAAAACCCATGGATCAGGAAGGCATGAACACAAATTCAAATTGCGTGAAAATAATAATGCGTAGTTTGCATAAAACTCATTACTAGCTATGGTGCCTGGAATAATTTAGTGCTAGCATTTGCATTAAGTGACACAATAATCACTAATTTCATACATTTTTCAATGGAATCACCATCACACGTGAGTGCCCACCTGAAATGATTAATCCCACCTGTTTTCCTCGTCCACATCTGCCACACACATGATGAGACGACGTTCGACGCGTTTTATAAAACCTTGATTTAACTAATTTGTTTAATCATTTTTCCTTTTGCTCAATATTTTTTTTTTACCCACATTGTCGGTGACAAATTGTGAAGCAGGGTGGCTCCTTTGTTTGGCCTTTATTTTTTTTACCTCCGCCACCGAGGGTGGATGAAGGTTATGTTTTCACCATTTGTCTGTCTGTCTGTCTGTCTGTCTGTCTGTGAACAAGATGTCTCAAAAGGTTGCGGACGGATTCGTACGAAATTTGGCAGAGATGTAGCGTATGTGACAAGGACGAAATGATTAGATTTTGGTAACGATCCGGATTCAGATCCGGCTACTAGAATTTTTAAGTGATTCTTCACCATTGAGAGATTGGACGAAAAGCGATTTATATAACATGATATTTTAAAAAGTTATGGACGAGTTATGACTAAACTTGGGGGATGAGTTGGTAAGGTGACAAGAACAAGAAGATTAGATTTTGGTTCACGTACAAATCCAGATCCGGCCTATCAGTGGGATAGAAAACATAAACTGCTCAGCCTGACGGAGGTATGCGCTCTACCAAGTGCCCTTCTAGTTGGAACTGAATCACGTGGAAAAACAAATGGTTGAGTTGCAGTTTATTAATACATATATATATATATATATAGGAACGTACGCTGGATCAGCACGTCGCTATCAAGACTATCAAGCTGGCTATTGCATGTCTGTGCTCGTATAGGGTGATTATTTTGTATGGAAATCCCCTCACTTGTGGATGTTATTACCCCCACGCACGTGGAGCAAAAAGTTGGGTTAAGCAATAATTGGTTAACTCCATGTCCATCTCTCTGTCAGTCCATCTACAGACGTCAGTTTATGATCGAGGAACAACTTAATTTGAATTAAATGTTATATTTTGAACACGAATCAGAACATGAATCGGAAACAACCCTGTAGTTTAGCAGTACTTTGTATCTGAATTCGTCCCGACTGCACATCCGCAGAGGGGAGTGAATTTTTATTTTTTTTACTCTTTCTGCCTGGCATTCCAAACAGGAAACTTACTGTTTTTAAGGATGTTATAAAGGCCACAAACAACAGGCACGAAGTAGAACGGCACTCAGTAGAGAGCATACCTCTGCCTGGTTGGCCATATCACTCAATGGTGAAGAATCACTTTAAAAAATCTACTAACATCTTCACCAAAATTGAATCGATTCTTCCTCGTCGCACACACAACCGGTCCAACAAGTTTCGTCCAAATCCATCCATAACGTCTTGAGATATCCTGCTGGGTATCGTTTTTGGCTCTATCTCCCAATGGTGAAGCATCAGTTTAAAAATTATAGTAGCCGGATCCGAATCCGGATCTTCACCAAATTCTAATCATTTCGTCCTTTTCACATACGCTACATCTCTGCCAAATTTCATCCGAATCCGTCCACAACTTTTTGAGATATTTTGTTCACAGACATACGGACAGACAAACAGGGGTGAAAACATAACCTCCATTCACCTATGTTGGCGGAGGTAATAACTAAGGTAACGTGCTAGATAAGGTGATGTACCAGGCACTGTGAAAAATTGTGGTAAAACCGCAATTAGTTAATTTACACGACTTTTCCAATCTTTATTCTATTAAAATTGAATTTTATATTTGAAGACTGTGGAACCCAAATCACCTTCTTGTCACTTCCAATAACTGCCAGTTTTGCAGTACTTGAACATGTTAAATAAGGTGGTCTATAAGACTGCTGCAATAGCACTAAACTTCCGGATTTTTTTTTAAATGACCTTCAAAATCATTATTTTATTTAAATTGAAGCATATACTTGAACATTGCGCAGGGCAACGTGTTCTATGAACTATCCAGTAATGATGTGGCAACAAATTTAATTTGCAATTTCATCTTTTCCGACATGCATTTTGTAAATAAATGCCAAATTATAGCAACTCAATCATTTTTTTCTCGGCTATTTCAGGTTACGGAGTAAAGAAATCAAATGGAATCCTGCACTTGACCAGAACAGAGTCTTTTTAAGCAAGAAATTGTACGAGGCAATGTTGAAAAAAAGTAATTTTCTTTCGTATGCAGCAGAAGGCTGTGGGGTAGCGTCATTGGCCGAGGGTGCGACTGTGCCACGGATGCAGGGCCCCCTGATGGTTAGGGCAGGAATTTGTCATTTGGCCATGGTCCCGGCGATAAGCTCGCCTCCTCTTCGCGAAGGACACCACGGGATATTTAACATCCACCAATGAATTCTGGCAGACGGGATTCTAATTTAACGTCCATCCAAGGGGCACCATAGACATTGATGGATTATCCTGCCTGTGAAACACCAGAATGACAGTTTAGAGATGGATCATGATTCAAACCCATGCTATACAGCTCAAGGTGAGTTTGCTTACCTCGAGAGTCTAGGCCATCCTGTTTGAAAAGTAACGCCTCCTATTCTTTTTCTCCAAAACAGACAAAAATATATGAATGAAGCAAAGACAGATATTAACATCATTCTTTGTTCTACCAAGGTGCATATACATTTCTCAACATAATCACCACTGTGATCCACACATTTCTTCCAATGTTACAAGTAGTTTTGTGATGCCGTCACAATATAAAATGTGCATCCTGCTGACTTAACTTCATAGTCAAAGCAGGAATTTGAAATTTGTTCATGGTTCTGGTGATAGCCCGCCTACTCTTTGGGAAGGACACCGTCAAATAGTTAACGTCCACCAACTAATGCTGGCAGACAGGATGCCATTTTGACACCCATCCGAAGGATGGCACACACATTCATGAATCACCCTACCTGTGAAACACCTGGATGACAGTTTATATCCGAGTCAAGATTCAAACCCAGACCACATAGCTGAGTGAAAAACTGGGATGACAGTTTATGGCTGGGTCGGGATTCGAACCCAAACTAGATGGCTTAGAGGTGTGTGTGTGTGTGTGTGTGTGTGTGTGTGTGTGTGTGTGTGTCCGCCATCCTGTCAGCCATTGGATGCTTGACTACTGTTTCAAATTTGCTGAACATGTCAGATGAGTAATTGCACACCGCTCCTTTCCTATGCCATCTCCAGGCATTGCAAAACGTCATTGCCGGGCACCGAAGGGGGCTCGGCAGTGACGCACGCTAAAAGGGAGTGCTCAGTTTTCACTCTCGTTGTTGTACACCGCACCTTTCCTATGCCGTCTCCAGGCATTGCAAATCGTCATTGCCGGGCACCGAAGGGGGCTCGGCAGTGACGCACGCTAAAAGGGAGTGCTCAGTTTTCACTCTCGTTGTTGTACACCGCTCCTTTCCTATGCCATCTCCAGGCATTGCAAATCGTCATTGCTGGGCACCGAAGGGGGCTCGGCAGTGACGCGCGCTGAAAGAGAGTACTCAGTTTTCACTCTGGTTGTTTGTTTGTTTGTTTTCTTGTTTTTGTACACCGCTCCTTTCCTATGCCATCTCCAGGCATTGCAAATCGTCATTGCCGGGCACCGAAGGGGGCTCGGCAGTGACGCACGCTGAAAGAGAGTACTCAGTTTTCACTCTGGTTGTTCTACACCGCTCCTTTCCTATGCCATCTCCAGGCATTGCAAATCGTCATTGCCGGGCACCAAAGGGGGCTCGGCAGTGACGCACGCTGAAAGGGAGTACTCAGTTTTCACTCTGGTTTCTTGTTTTCTTGTTTTCTTGTTGTACACCGCTCCTTTCCTATGCCATCTCCAGGCATTGCAAATCGTCATTGCCGGGCACCAAAGGGGGCTCGGCAGTGACGCACGCTGAAAGAGAGTACTCAGTTTTCACTCTGGTTTCTTGTTTTCTTTCTTGGTTGTCCGGACGATATCTCAGCCATCCTTTGAGCTAGGAAGCTGAAATTTCGGCACAGTAGTGAGCAAGTCCTTTGTCAAATACGGTATTTTTTGTTTTTTGAATAATCAATTAATTGAGGAGTTATTTAATTATTAGCGTTTAATTAAGTACTTATTTAATTAATTAAATTTCATTTATCTTCTGACCATTATTAACTCAGGCACCTTTTGAGTTAGGAAGCTGATATTTGGACATGCCAATGACCAGGTGATTTGGCTGCAAAGGATATTTTTGATTTATTAATTAATCAATTAATCGATTAATTATTTAATTATTCGATTAATGACAAAAAAATTTTTTTTTTTTAAGTTACAGATTCTGATGAAATAGTGGTAGTTTATGTGTTCTCTGACCAAATTGATTAATAATTTAATTTTTTTATGATTATTATTTATTTATTTTCATTATTAATCATTTATTTATTTTCTTTCTCATTTGGCCAATATCTCAGGCACCTTTTGAGCTGGGAAGCTAATATTTGGACATGAGTGACCAAGTGATGTGGCTATCAAGGATATTTTTGATTTATTGATTAATCATTTCATCTATTAAGTATTTATTGATTAATCGATTAATTATTTATTGAGTAATCAATTAATTATTTAATTTTTTATAAATGACTTATTTAATTAAATTTCTAAAAGATACATCTTCGGATGAAGCACTACTGGTTTAGTTATGCGATTAGCCAATTGATTATGAAAATATTTTGTGATAATCTTTTATTGATTTTAATTATACAATTAATCAATCAATTAGTGTACACCTCTCCCTCCCAATGCAGCCTCAATGAGCTGCACTGCGGTATTGCCGGGCGCCAGAGGCGCCCCGGCAATGCCGCGCTGCAGCATATTTAATTATTTGGCATGGGGCGGTGTACTTTGAATGTATTTGTACTTGTTTTCTTTCTTGTTTTCTTTCTTGGTTGTCCGGACGATATCTCAGCCATCCTTTGAGCTAGGAAGCTGAAATTTCGGCACAAGAGTGAGCAAGTCCTTTGTCAAAAACGGTATTTTTTTTTTTTGATTAATCAATAAATTGAGGAGTTATTTAATTATTAGCGATTAATTAAGTACTTATTTAATTAATCAAATTTCCTTTCTCTTCTGACCATTAACTCAGGCACCTTTTGAGTTAGGAAGCTGATATTTGGACATGCCAATGACCAGGTGATTTGGCTGCAAAGGATATTTTTGATTTATTAATTAATCAATTAATCGATTAATTATTTAATTATTCGATTAATGACAAAAAAAAATTTTTTTTCAAAGTTACAGATTCTGATGAAATAGTGGTAGCTTATGTGTTCTCTGACCAAATTGATTAATAATTTAATTTTTTATGATTATTATTTATTTATTTTCATTATTAATCATTTATTTATTTTCTTTCTCATTTGGCCAATATCTCAGGCACCTTTTGAGCTGGGAAGCTAATATTTGGACATGAGTGACCAAGTGATGTGGCTATCAAGGATATTTTTGATTTATTCATTAATCATGTCATCTATTAATTATTTATTGATTAATCGATTAATTATTTATTGAGTAATCAATTAATTATTTAATTTTTTATAAATGACTTATTTAATTAGATTTCTAAAAGATACATCTTCGGATGAAGCACTCGTGGTTTAGTTATGCGATTAGCCAATTGATTATGAAAATATTTTGTGATAATCTTTTATTGATTTTAATTATACAATTAATCAATCAATTAGTGTACACCTCTCCGTCCCAATGCAGCCTCTCTGAGCTGCACTGCGGTATTGCCGGGCGCCTGAGGCGCCCGAAGGATATTTAAGTATTTGGCATGGGGGCGGTGTACTTTGAATGTATGTGTACTTGTTGTACACCGCTCCTTTCCTATGCCATCTCCAGGCATTGCAAATCGTCATTGCCGGGCACCGAAGGGGGCTCGGCAGTGACGCACGCTGAAAGAGAGTACTCAGTTTTCACTCTGGTTGTTTGTTTGTTTGTTTGTTTGTTGTACACCGCTCCTTTCCTATGCCATCTCCAGGCATTGCAAATCGTCATTGCCGGGCACCAAAGGGGGCTCGGCAGTGACGCATGCTGAAAGAGAGTACTCAGTTTTCACTCTGGTTTCTTTCTTGTTTTCTTTCTTGTTTTCTTGCTTTCTTGTTTGTTTGTCCGGACGATATCTCAGCCATCCTTTAAGCTAGGAAGCTGAAATTTCGGCACAATAGTGAGCAAGACCTTTGTCAAAAACTGTATATATATTTTTTTGATTAATCAATAAATTGAGGAGTTATTTAATTATTAGCGATTAATTAAGTACTTATTTAATTAATCAAATTTCCTTTCTCTTCTGACCATTAACTCAGGCACCTTTTGAGTTAGGAAGCTGATATTTGGACATGCCAATGACCAGGTGATTGGGCTGCAAAGGATATTTTTGATTTATTAATTAATCAATTAATGGATTAATTATTTAATTATTCGATTAATGACAAAAAAAAATTTTTTTTTAAAGTTACAGATTCTGATGAAATAGTGGTAGTTTATGTGTTCTCTGACCAAATTGATTAATAATTTAATTTTTTTATGATTATTATTTATTTATTTTCATTATTAATCATTTATTTATTTTCTTTCTCATTTGGCCAATATCTCAGGCACCTTTTGAGCTGGGAAGCTAATATTTGGACATGAGTGACCAAGTGATGTGGCTATCAAGGATATTTTTGATTTATTGATTAATCATTTCATCTATTAATTATTTATTGATTAATCGATTAATTATTTATTGAGTAATCAATTAATTATTTAATTTTTTATAAATGACTTATTTAATTAAATTTCTAAAAGATACATCTTCGGATGAAGCACTAGTGGTTTAGTTATGCGATTAGCCAATTGATTATGAAAATATTTTGTGATAATCTTTTATTGATTTTAATTCTACAATTAACCAATCAATTAGTGTACACCTCTCCCTCCCAATGCAGCCTCAATGAGCTGCACTGCGGTATTGCCGGGCGCCTGAGGCGCCCCGGCAATGCCGTGCTGCAGCATATTTAATTATTTGGCATGGGGCGGTGTACTTTGAATGTATGTGTACTTGTTGTACACCGCTCCTTTCCTATGCCATCTCCAGGCATTGCAAATCGTCATTGCCGGGCACCAAAGGGGGCTCGGCAGTGACGCACGCTGAAAGAGAGTACTCAGTTTTCACTCTGGTTTCTTGTTTTCTTGTTTTCTTGTTTTCTTTCTTGTTTGTTTGTCCGGGCGATATCTCAGCCATCCTTTGAGCTAGGAAGCTGAAATTTCGGCACAATAGTGAGCAAGTCCTTTGTCAAAAACTGTATTTTTTTTTTTGATTAATCATTAAATTGAGGAGTTATTTAATTATTAGCGATTAATTAAGTACTTATTTAATTAATCAAATTTCCTTTCTCTTCTGACCATTAACTCAGGCACCTTTTGAGTTAGGAAGCTGACATTTGGACATGCCAATGACCAGGTGATTTGGCTGCAAAGGATATTTTTGATTTATTAATTAATGAATTAATCGATTAATTATTTAATTATTAGATTAATGACAAAAAAATTTTTTTTTTTAAGTTACAGATTCTGATGAAATAGTGGTAGTTTATGTGTTCTCTGACCAAATTGATTAATAATTTAATTTTTTTATGATTATTATTTATTTCTTTTCATTATTAATCATTTATTTATTTTCTTTCTCATTTGGCCAATATCTCAGGCACCTTTTGAGCTGGGAAGCTAATATTTGGACATGAGTGACCAAGTGATGTGGCTATCAAGGATATTTTTGATTTATTGATTAATCATTTAATCGATTAATTATTTATTGATTTATCGATTAATTATTTATTGAGTAATCAATTAATTATTTAATTTTTTATTTATGACTTATTTAATTAAATTTCTGAAAGATACATCTTCGGATGAAGCACTAGTGGTTTAGTTATGCTATTAGCTAATTGATTAAGAAAATATTTTGTGATAATCTTTTATTGATTTTAATTATACAATTAATCAATCAATTATTGTACACCTCTCCCTCCCAATGCAGCCTCTATGAGCTGCACTGCGGTATTGCCGGGCGCCTGAGGCGCCCCGGCAATGCCGCGCTGAAGGATATTTAATTATTTGGCATGGGGGCGGTGTACTTTGAATGTATGTGTACTTGTTGTACACCGCTCCTTTCCTATGCCATCTCCAGGCATTGCAAATCGTCATTGCCGGGCACCAAAGGGGGCTCGGCAGTGACGCATGCTGAAAGAGAGTACTCAGTTTTCACTCTGGTTGTTTGTTTGTTTGTTTTCTTGTTTTTGTACACCGCTCCTTTCCTATGCCATCTCCAGGCATTGCAAATCGTCATTGCCGGGCACCGAAGGGGGCTCGGCAGTGACGCACGCTGAAAGAGAGTACTCAGTTTTCACTCTGGTTGTTCTACACCGCTCCTTTCCTATGCCATCTCCAGGCATTGCAAATCGTCATTGCCGGGCACCAAAGGGGGCTCGGCAGTGACGCACGCTGAAAGGGAGTACTCAGTTTTCACTCTGGTTTCTTGTTGTACACCGCTCCTTTCCTATGCCATCTCCAGGCATTGCAAATCGTCATTGCTGGGCACCAAATGGGGCTCGGCAGTGACGCACGCTGAAAGAGAGTACTCAGTTTTCACTCTGGTTTCTTGTTTGTTTTCTTTCTTGTTTTCTTGGTTGTCCGGGCGATATCTCAGCCATCCTTTGAGCTAGGAAGCTGAAATTTCGGAACAGTAGTGAGCAAGTCCTTTGTCAAATACGGTATTTTTTGTTTTTTGAATAATCAATTAATTGAGGAGTTATTTAATTATTAGCGTTTAATTAAGTACTTATTTAATTAATTAAATTTCATTTCTCTTCTGACCATTATTAACTCAGGCACCTTTTGAGTTAGGAAGCTGATATTTGGACATGCCAATGACCAGGTGATTTGGCTGCAAAGGATATTTTTGATTTATTAATTAATCAATTAATCGATTAATTATTTAATTATTCGATTAATGACAAAAAAATTTTTTTTTTTAAAGTTACAGATTCTGATGAAATAGTGGTAGTTTATGTGTTCTCTGACCAAATTGATTAATAATTTAATTTTTTTATGATTATTATTTATTTATTTTCATTATTAATCATTTATTTATTTTCTTTCTCATTTGGCCAATATCTCAGGCACCTTTTGAGCTGGGAAGCTAATATTTGGACATGAGTGACCAAGTGATGTGGCTATCAAGGATATTTTTGATTTATTGATTAATCATTTCATCTATTAATTATTTATTGATTAATCGATTAATTATTTATTGAGTAATCAATTAATTATTTAATTTTTTATAAATGACTTATTTAATTAAATTTCTAAAAGATACATCTTCGGATGAAGCACTAGTGGTTTAGTTATGCGATTAGCCAATTGATTATGAAAATATTTTGTGATAATCTTTTATTGATTTTAATTATACAATTAATCAATCAATTAGTGTACACCTCTCCCTCCCAATGCAGCCTCAATGAGCTGCACTGCGGTATTGCCGGGCGCCAGAGGCGCCCCGGCAATGCCGCGCTGCAGCATATTTAATTATTTGGCATGGGGCGGTGTACTTTGAATGTATTTGTACTTGTTTTCTTGTTTTCTTGTTTTCTTTCTTGTTTTCTTTCTTGGTTGTCCGGACGATATCTCAGCCATCCTTTGAGCTAGGAAGCTGAAATTTCGGCACAAGAGTGAGCAAGTCCTTTGTCAAAAACGGTATTTTTTTTTTTTGATTAATCAATAAATTGAGGAGTTATTTAATTATTAGCGATTAATTAAGTACTTATTTAATTAATCAAATTTCCTTTCTCTTCTGACCATTAACTCAGGCACCTTTTGAGTTAGGAAGCTGATATTTGGACATGCCAATGACCAGGTGATTTGGCTGCAAAGGATATTTTTGATTTATTAATTAATCAATTAATCGATTAATTATTTAATTATTCGATTAATGACAAAAAAATTTTTTTTTTCAAAGTTACAGATTCTGATGAAATAGTGGTAGCTTATGTGTTCTCTGACCAAATTGATTAATAATTTAATTTTTTATGATTATTATTTATTTATTTTCATTATTAATCATTTATTTATTTTCTTTCTCATTTGGCCAATATCTCAGGCACCTTTTGAGCTGGGAAGCTAATATTTGGACATGAGTGACCAAGTGATGTGGCTATCAAGGATATTTTTGATTTATTCATTAATCATTTCATCTATTAATTATTTATTGATTAATCGATTAATTATTTATTGAGTAATCAATTAATTATTTAATTTTTTATAAATGACTTATTTAATTAGATTTCTAAAAGATACATCTTCGGATGAAGCACTAGTGGTTTAGTTATGCGATTAGCCAATTGATTATGAAAATATTTTGTGATAATCTTTTATTGATTTTAATTATACAATTAATCAATCAATTAGTGTACACCTCTCCGTCCCAATGCAGCCTCTCTGAGCTGCACTGCGGTATTGCCGGGCGCCTGAGGCACCCCGGCAATGCCGCGCTGAAGGATATTTAATTATTTGGCATGGGGGCGGTGTACTTTGAATGTATGTGTACTTGTTGTACACCGCTCCTTTCCTATGCCATCTCCAGGCATTGCAAATCGTCATTGCCGGGCACCGAAGGGGGCTCGGCAGTGACGCACGCTGAAAGAGAGTACTCAGTTTTCACTCTGGTTGTTTGTTTGTTTGCTTGTTTGTTGTACACCGCTCCTTTCCTATGCCATCTCCAGGCATTGCAAATCGTCATTGCCGGGCACCAAAGGGGGCTCGGCAGTGACGCATGCTGAAAGAGAGTACTCAGTTTTCACTCTGGTTTCTTTCTTGTTTTCTTTCTTGTTTTCTTGCTTTCTTGTTTGTTTGTCCGGACGATATCTCAGCCATCCTTTAAGCTAGGAAGCTGAAATTTCGGCACAATAGTGAGCAAGACCTTTGTCAAAAACTGTATATATATTTTTTGATTAATCAATAAATTGAGGAGTTATTTAATTATTAGCGATTAATTAAGTACTTATTTAATTAATCAAATTTCCTTTCTCTTCTGACCATTAACTCAGGCACCTTTTGAGTTAGGAAGCTGATATTTGGACATGCCAATGACCAGGTGATTGGGCTGCAAAGGATATTTTTGATTTATTAATTAATCAATTAATGGATTAATTATTTAATTATTCGATTAATGACAAAAAAAAATTTTTTTTTAAAGTTACAGATTCTGATGAAATAGTGGTAGTTTATGTGTTCTCTGACCAAATTGATTAATAATTTAATTTTTTTATGATTATTATTTATTTATTTTCATTATTAATCATTTATTTATTTTCTTTCTCATTTGGCCAATATCTCAGGCACCTTTTGAGCTGGGAAGCTAATATTTGGACATGAGTGACCAAGTGATGTGGCTATCAAGGATATTTTTGATTTATTGATTAATCATTTCATCTATTAATTATTTATTGATTAATCGATTAATTATTTATTGAGTAATCAATTAATTATTTAATTTTTTATAAATGACTTATTTAATTAAATTTCTAAAAGATACATCTTCGGATGAAGCACTAGTGGTTTAGTTATGCGATTAGCCAATTGATTATGAAAATATTTTGTGATAATCTTTTATTGATTTTAATTCTACAATTAACCAATCAATTAGTGTACACCTCTCCCTCCCAATGCAGCCTCAATGAGCTGCACTGCGGTATTGCCGGGCGCCTGAGGCGCCCCGGCAATGCCGTGCTGCAGCATATTTAATTATTTGGCATGGGGCGGTGTACTTTGAATGTATGTGTACTTGTTGTACACCGCTCCTTTCCTATGCCATCTCCAGGCATTGCAAATCGTCATTGCCGGGCACCAAAGGGGGCTCGGCAGTGACGCACGCTGAAAGAGAGTACTCAGTTTTCACTCTGGTTTCTTGTTTTCTTGTTTTCTTGTTTTCTTTCTTGTTTGTTTGTCCGGGCGATATCTCAGCCATCCTTTGAGCTAGGAAGCTGAAATTTCGGCACAATAGTGAGCAAGTCCTTTGTCAAAAACTGTATTTTTTTTTTTGATTAATCATTAAATTGAGGAGTTATTTAATTATTAGCGATTAATTAAGTACTTATTTAATTAATCAAATTTCCTTTCTCTTCTGACCATTAACTCAGGCACCTTTTGAGTTAGGAAGCTGACATTTGGACATGCCAATGACCAGGTGATTTGGCTGCAAAGGATATTTTTGATTTATTAATTAATGAATTAATCGATTAATTATTTAATTATTAGATTAATGACAAAAAATTTTTTTTTTTTAAGTTACAGATTCTGATGAAATAGTGGTAGTTTATGTGTTCTCTGACCAAATTGATTAATAATTTAATTTTTTTATGATTATTATTTATTTCTTTTCATTATTAATCATTTATTTATTTTCTTTCTCATTTGGCCAATATCTCAGGCACCTTTTGAGCTGGGAAGCTAATATTTGGACATGAGTGACCAAGTGATGTGGCTATCAAGGATATTTTTGATTTATTGATTAATCATTTAATCGATTAATTATTTATTGATTAATCGATTAATTATTTATTGAGTAATCAATTAATTATTTAATTTTTTATTTATGACTTATTTAATTAAATTTCTGAAAGATACATCTTCGGATGAAGCACTAGTGGTTTAGTTATGCTATTAGCTAATTGATTAAGAAAATATTTTGTGATAATCTTTTATTGATTTTAATTATACAATTAATCAATCAATTATTGTACACCTCTCCCTCCCAATGCAGCCTCTATGAGCTGCACTGCGGTATTGCCGGGCGCCTGAGGCGCCCCGGCAATGCCGCGCTGAAGGATATTTAATTATTTGGCATGGGGGCGGTGTACTTTGAATGTATGTGTACTTGTTGTACACCGCTCCTTTCCTATGCCATCTCCAGGCATTGCAAATCGTCATTGCCGGGCACCAAAGGGGGCTCGGCAGTGACGCATGCTGAAAGAGAGTACTCAGTTTTCACTCTGGTTGTTTGTTTGTTTGTTTTCTTGTTTTTGTACACCGCTCCTTTCCTATGCCATCTCCAGGCATTGCAAATCGTCATTGCCGGGCACCGAAGGGGGCTCGGCAGTGACGCACGCTGAAAGAGAGTACTCAGTTTTCACTCTGGTTGTTCTACACCGCTCCTTTCCTATGCCATCTCCAGGCATTGCAAATCGTCATTGCCGGGCACCAAAGGGGGCTCGGCAGTGACGCACGCTGAAAGGGAGTACTCAGTTTTCACTCTGGTTTCTTGTTGTACACCGCTCCTTTCCTATGCCATCTCCAGGCATTGCAAATCGTCATTGCTGGGCACCAAATGGGGCTCGGCAGTGACGCACGCTGAAAGAGAGTACTCAGTTTTCACTCTGGTTTCTTGTTTGTTTTCTTTCTTGTTTTCTTGGTTGTCCGGGCGATATCTCAGCCATCCTTTGAGCTAGGAAGCTGAAATTTCGGAACAGTAGTGAGCAAGTCCTTTGTCAAATACGGTATTTTTTGTTTTTTGAATAATCAATTAATTGAGGAGTTATTTAATTATTAGCGTTTAATTAAGTACTTATTTAATTAATTAAATTTCATTTCTCTTCTGACCATTATTAACTCAGGCACCTTTTGAGTTAGGAAGCTGATATTTGGACATGCCAATGACCAGGTGATTTGGCTGCAAAGGATATTTTTGATTTATTAATTAATCAATTAATCGATTAATTATTTAATTATTCGATTAATGACAAAAAAATTTTTTTTTTTAAAGTTACAGATTCTGATGAAATAGTGGTAGTTTATGTGTTCTCTGACCAAATTGATTAATAATTTAATTTTTTTATGATTATTATTTATTTATTTTCATTATTAATCATTTATTTATTTTCTTTCTCATTTGGCCAATATCTCAGGCACCTTTTGAGCTGGGAAGCTAATATTTGGACATGAGTGACCAAGTGATGTGGCTATCAAGGATATTTTTGATTTATTGATTAATCATTTCATCTATTAATTATTTATTGATTAATCGATTAATTATTTATTGAGTAATCAATTAATTATTTAATTTTTTATAAATGACTTATTTAATTAAATTTCTAAAAGATACATCTTCGGATGAAGCACTAGTGGTTTAGTTATGCGATTAGCCAATTGATTATGAAAATATTTTGTGATAATCTTTTATTGATTTTAATTCTACAATTAACCAATCAATTAGTGTACACCTCTCCCTCCCAATGCAGCCTCAATGAGCTGCACTGCGGTATTGCCGGGCGCCTGAGGCGCCCCGGCAATGCCGTGCTGCAGCATATTTAATTATTTGGCATGGGGCGGTGTACTTTGAATGTATGTGTACTTGTTGTACACCGCTCCTTTCCTATGCCATCTCCAGGCATTGCAAATCGTCATTGCCGGGCACCAAAGGGGGCTCGGCAGTGACGCACGCTGAAAGAGAGTACTCAGTTTTCACTCTGGTTTCTTGTTTTCTTGTTTTCTTGTTTTCTTTCTTGTTTGTTTGTCCGGGCGATATCTCAGCCATCCTTTGAGCTAGGAAGCTGAAATTTCGGCACAATAGTGAGCAAGTCCTTTGTCAAAAACTGTATTTTTTTTTTTGATTAATCATTAAATTGAGGAGTTATTTAATTATTAGCGATTAATTAAGTACTTATTTAATTAATCAAATTTCCTTTCTCTTCTGACCATTAACTCAGGCACCTTTTGAGTTAGGAAGCTGACATTTGGACATGCCAATGACCAGGTGATTTGGCTGCAAAGGATATTTTTGATTTATTAATTAATGAATTAATCGATTAATTATTTAATTATTAGATTAATGACAAAAAAATTTTTTTTTTTAAGTTACAGATTCTGATGAAATAGTGGTAGTTTATGTGTTCTCTGACCAAATTGATTAATAATTTAATTTTTTTATGATTATTATTTATTTCTTTTCATTATTAATCATTTATTTATTTTCTTTCTCATTTGGCCAATATCTCAGGCACCTTTTGAGCTGGGAAGCTAATATTTGGACATGAGTGACCAAGTGATGTGGCTATCAAGGATATTTTTGATTTATTGATTAATCATTTAATCGATTAATTATTTATTGATTAATCGATTAATTATTTATTGAGTAATCAATTAATTATTTAATTTTTTATTTATGACTTATTTAATTAAATTTCTGAAAGATACATCTTCGGATGAAGCACTAGTGGTTTAGTTATGCTATTAGCTAATTGATTAAGAAAATATTTTGTGATAATCTTTTATTGATTTTAATTATACAATTAATCAATCAATTATTGTACACCTCTCCCTCCCAATGCAGCCTCTATGAGCTGCACTGCGGTATTGCCGGGCGCCTGAGGCGCCCCGGCAATGCCGCGCTGAAGGATATTTAATTATTTGGCATGGGGGCGGTGTACTTTGAATGTATGTGTACTTGTTGTACACCGCTCCTTTCCTATGCCATCTCCAGGCATTGCAAATCGTCATTGCCGGGCACCAAAGGGGGCTCGGCAGTGACGCATGCTGAAAGAGAGTACTCAGTTTTCACTCTGGTTGTTTGTTTGTTTGTTTTCTTGTTTTTGTACACCGCTCCTTTCCTATGCCATCTCCAGGCATTGCAAATCGTCATTGCCGGGCACCGAAGGGGGCTCGGCAGTGACGCACGCTGAAAGAGAGTACTCAGTTTTCACTCTGGTTGTTCTACACCGCTCCTTTCCTATGCCATCTCCAGGCATTGCAAATCGTCATTGCCGGGCACCAAAGGGGGCTCGGCAGTGACGCACGCTGAAAGGGAGTACTCAGTTTTCACTCTGGTTTCTTGTTGTACACCGCTCCTTTCCTATGCCATCTCCAGGCATTGCAAATCGTCATTGCTGGGCACCAAATGGGGCTCGGCAGTGACGCACGCTGAAAGAGAGTACTCAGTTTTCACTCTGGTTTCTTGTTTGTTTTCTTTCTTGTTTTCTTGGTTGTCCGGGCGATATCTCAGCCATCCTTTGAGCTAGGAAGCTGAAATTTCGGAACAGTAGTGAGCAAGTCCTTTGTCAAATACGGTATTTTTTGTTTTTTGAATAATCAATTAATTGAGGAGTTATTTAATTATTAGCGTTTAATTAAGTACTTATTTAATTAATTAAATTTCATTTCTCTTCTGACCATTATTAACTCAGGCACCTTTTGAGTTAGGAAGCTGATATTTGGACATGCCAATGACCAGGTGATTTGGCTGCAAAGGATATTTTTGATTTATTAATTAATCAATTAATCGATTAATTATTTAATTATTCGATTAATGACAAAAAAATTTTTTTTTTTAAAGTTACAGATTCTGATGAAATAGTGGTAGTTTATGTGTTCTCTGACCAAATTGATTAATAATTTAATTTTTTTATGATTATTATTTATTTATTTTCATTATTAATCATTTATTTATTTTCTTTCTCATTTGGCCAATATCTCAGGCACCTTTTGAGCTGGGAAGCTAATATTTGGACATGAGTGACCAAGTGATGTGGCTATCAAGGATATTTTTGATTTATTGATTAATCATTTCATCTATTAATTATTTATTGATTAATCGATTAATTATTTATTGAGTAATCAATTAATTATTTAATTTTTTATAAATGACTTATTTAATTAAATTTCTAAAAGATACATCTTCGGATGAAGCACTAGTGGTTTAGTTATGCGATTAGCCAATTGATTATGAAAATATTTTGTGATAATCTTTTATTGATTTTAATTATACAATTAATCAATCAATTAGTGTACACCTCTCCCTCCCAATGCAGCCTCAATGAGCTGCACTGCGGTATTGCCGGGCGCCAGAGGCGCCCCGGCAATGCCGCGCTGCAGCATATTTAATTATTTGGCATGGGGCGGTGTACTTTGAATGTATTTGTACTTGTTTTCTTGTTTTCTTGTTTTCTTTCTTGTTTTCTTTCTTGGTTGTCCGGACGATATCTCAGCCATCCTTTGAGCTAGGAAGCTGAAATTTCGGCACAAGAGTGAGCAAGTCCTTTGTCAAAAACGGTATTTTTTTTTTTTGATTAATCAATAAATTGAGGAGTTATTTAATTATTAGCGATTAATTAAGTACTTATTTAATTAATCAAATTTCCTTTCTCTTCTGACCATTAACTCAGGCACCTTTTGAGTTAGGAAGCTGATATTTGGACATGCCAATGACCAGGTGATTTGGCTGCAAAGGATATTTTTGATTTATTAATTAATCAATTAATCGATTAATTATTTAATTATTCGATTAATGACAAAAAAAATTTTTTTTTCAAAGTTACAGATTCTGATGAAATAGTGGTAGCTTATGTGTTCTCTGACCAAATTGATTAATAATTTAATTTTTTATGATTATTATTTATTTATTTTCATTATTAATCATTTATTTATTTTCTTTCTCATTTGGCCAATATCTCAGGCACCTTTTGAGCTGGGAAGCTAATATTTGGACATGAGTGACCAAGTGATGTGGCTATCAAGGATATTTTTGATTTATTCATTAATCATTTCATCTATTAATTATTTATTGATTAATCGATTAATTATTTATTGAGTAATCAATTAATTATTTAATTTTTATAAATGACTTATTTAATTAGATTTCTAAAAGATACATCTTCGGATGAAGCACTAGTGGTTTAGTTATGCGATTAGCCAATTGATTATGAAAATATTTTGTGATAATCTTTTATTGATTTTAATTATACAATTAATCAATCAATTAGTGTACACCTCTCCGTCCCAATGCAGCCTCTCTGAGCTGCACTGCGGTATTGCCGGGCGCCTGAGGCACCCCGGCAATGCCGCGCTGAAGGATATTTAATTATTTGGCATGGGGGCGGTGTACTTTGAATGTATGTGTACTTGTTGTACACCGCTCCTTTCCTATGCCATCTCCAGGCATTGCAAATCGTCATTGCCGGGCACCGAAGGGGGCTCGGCAGTGACGCACGCTGAAAGAGAGTACTCAGTTTTCACTCTGGTTGTTTGTTTGTTTGTTTGTTTGTTGTACACCGCTCCTTTCCTATGCCATCTCCAGGCATTGCAAATCGTCATTGCCGGGCACCAAAGGGGGCTCGGCAGTGACGCATGCTGAAAGAGAGTACTCAGTTTTCACTCTGGTTTCTTTCTTGTTTTCTTTCTTGTTTTCTTGCTTTCTTGTTTGTTTGTCCGGACGATATCTCAGCCATCCTTTAAGCTAGGAAGCTGAAATTTCGGCACAATAGTGAGCAAGACCTTTGTCAAAAACTGTATATATTTTTTTTGATTAATCAATAAATTGAGGAGTTATTTAATTATTAGCGATTAATTAAGTACTTATTTAATTAATCAAATTTCCTTTCTCTTCTGACCATTAACTCAGGCACCTTTTGAGTTAGGAAGCTGATATTTGGACATGCCAATGACCAGGTGATTGGGCTGCAAAGGATATTTTTGATTTATTAATTAATCAATTAATGGATTAATTATTTAATTATTCGATTAATGACAAAAAATTTTTTTTTTTTAAAGTTACAGATTCTGATGAAATAGTGGTAGTTTATGTGTTCTCTGACCAAATTGATTAATAATTTAATTTTTTTATGATTATTATTTCTTTATTTTCATTATTAATCATTTATTTATTTTCTTTCTCATTTGGCCAATATCTCAGGCACCTTTTGAGCTGGGAAGCTAATATTTGGACATGAGTGACCAAGTGATGTGGCTATCAAGGATATTTTTGATTTATTGATTAATCATTTCATCTATTAATTATTTATTGATTAATCGATTAATTATTTATTGAGTAATCAATTAATTATTTAATTTTTTATAAATGACTTATTTAATTAAATTTCTAAAAGATACATCTTCGGATGAAGCACTAGTGGTTTAGTTATGCGATTAGCCAATTGATTATGAAAATATTTTGTGATAATCTTTTATTGATTTTAATTCTACAATTAACCAATCAATTAGTGTACACCTCTCCCTCCCAATGCAGCCTCAATGAGCTGCACTGCGGTATTGCCGGGCGCCTGAGGCGCCCCGGCAATGCCGTGCTGCAGCATATTTAATTATTTGGCATGGGGCGGTGTACTTTGAATGTATGTGTACTTGTTGTACACCGCTCCTTTCCTATGCCATCTCCAGGCATTGCAAATCGTCATTGCCGGGCACCAAAGGGGGCTCGGCAGTGACGCACGCTGAAAGAGAGTACTCAGTTTTCACTCTGGTTTCTTGTTTTCTTGTTTTCTTGTTTTCTTTCTTGTTTGTTTGTCCGGGCGATATCTCAGCCATCCTTTGAGCTAGGAAGCTGAAATTTCGGCACAATAGTGAGCAAGTCCTTTGTCAAAAACTGTATTTTTTTTTTTGATTAATCATTAAATTGAGGAGTTATTTAATTATTAGCGATTAATTAAGTACTTATTTAATTAATCAAATTTCCTTTCTCTTCTGACCATTAACTCAGGCACCTTTTGAGTTAGGAAGCTGACATTTGGACATGCCAATGACCAGGTGATTTGGCTGCAAAGGATATTTTTGATTTATTAATTAATGAATTAATCGATTAATTATTTAATTATTAGATTAATGACAAAAAAATTTTTTTTTTTAAGTTACAGATTCTGATGAAATAGTGGTAGTTTATGTGTTCTCTGACCAAATTGATTAATAATTTAATTTTTTTATGATTATTATTTATTTCTTTTCATTATTAATCATTTATTTATTTTCTTTCTCATTTGGCCAATATCTCAGGCACCTTTTGAGCTGGGAAGCTAATATTTGGACATGAGTGACCAAGTGATGTGGCTATCAAGGATATTTTTTATTTATTGATTAATCATTTAATCGATTAATTATTTATTGATTAATCGATTAATTATTTATTGAGTAATCAATTAATTATTTAATTTTTTATTTATGACTTATTTAATTAAATTTCTGAAAGATACATCTTCGGATGAAGCACTAGTGGTTTAGTTATGCTATTAGCTAATTGATTAAGAAAATATTTTGTGATAATCTTTTATTGATTTTAATTATACAATTAATCAATCAATTATTGTACACCTCTCCCTCCCAATGCAGCCTCTATGAGCTGCACTGCGGTATTGCCGGGCGCCTGAGGCGCCCCGGCAATGCCGCGCTGAAGGATATTTAATTATTTGGCATGGGGGCGGTGTACTTTGAATGTATGTGTACTTGTTGTACACCGCTCCTTTCCTATGCCATCTCCTGGCATTGCAAATCGTCATTGCCGGGCACCAAAGGGGGCTCGGCAGTGACGCATGCTGAAAGAGAGTACTCAGTTTTCACTCTGGTTTCTTTCTTGTTTTCTTTCTTGTTTTCTTGCTTTCTTGTTTGTTTGTCCGGACGATATCTCAGCCATCCTTTAAGCTAGGAAGCTGAAATTTCGGCACAATAGTGAGCAAGACCTTTGTCAAAAACTGTATATATATTTTTTTGATTAATCAATAAATTGAGGAGTTATTTAATTATTAGCGATTAATTAAGTACTTATTTAATTAATCAAATTTCCTTTCTCTTCTGACCATTAACTCAGGCACCTTTTGAGTTAGGAGGCTGATATTTGGACATGCCAATGACCAGGTGATTGGGCTGCAAAGGATATTTTTGATTTATTAATTAATCAATTAATGGATTAATTATTTAATTATTCGATTAATGACAAAAAATTTTTTTTTTTTTTAAAGTTACAGATTCTGATGAAATAGTGGTAGTTTATGTGTTCTCTGACCAAATTGATTAATAATTTAATTTTTTTATGATTATTATTTATTTATTTTCATTATTAATCATTTATTTATTTTCTTTCTCATTTGGCCAATATCTCAGGCACCTTTTGAGCTGGGAAGCTAATATTTGGACATGAGTGACCAAGTGATGTGGCTATCAAGGATATTTTTGATTTATTGATTAATCATTTCATCTATTAATTATTTATTGATTAATCGATTAATTATTTATTGAGTAATCAAATAATTATTTAATTTTTTATAAATGACTTATTTAATTAAATTTCTAAAAGATACATCTTCGGATGAAGCACTAGTGGTTTAGTTATGCGATTAGCCAATTGATTATGAAAATATTTTGTGATAATCTTTTATTGATTTTAATTATACAATTAATCAATCAATTAGTGTACACCTCTCCCTCCCAATGCAGCCTCAATGAGCTGCACTGCGGTATTGCCGGGCGCCTGAGGCGCCCCGGCAATGCCGCGCTGCAGCATATTTAATTATTTGGCATGAGGCGGTGTACTTTGAATGTATGTGTACTTGTTGTACACCGCTCCTTTCCTATGCCATCTCCAGGCATTGCAAATCGTCATTGCCGGGCACCAAAGGGGGCTCGGCAGTGACGCACGCTGAAAGAGAGTACTCAGTTTTCACTCTGGTTTCTTGTTTTCTTGTTTTCTTGTTGTACACCGCTCCTTTCCTATGCCACCTCCAGGCATTGCAAATCGTCATTGCCGGGCACCGAAGGGGGCTCGGCAGTGACGCACGCTGAAAGAGAGTACTCAGTTTTCACTCTGGTTTCTTGTTTGTTGTACACCGCTCCTTTCCTATGCCACCTCCAGGCATTGCAAATCGTCATTGCCGGGCACCGAAGGGGGCTCGGCAGTGACGCACGCTGAAAGAGAGTACTCAGTTTTCACTCTGGTTTCTTGTTTTCTTGTTTGTTTTCTTTCTTGTTTTCTTGGTTGTCCGGGCGATATCTCAGCCATCCTTTGAGCTAGGAAGCTGAAATTTCGGCACAGTAGTGAGCAAGTCCTTTGTCAAATACGGTATTTTTTGTTTTTTGAATAATCAATTAATTGAGGAGTTATTTAATTATTAGCGTTTAATTAAGTACTTATTTAATTAATTAAATTTCATTTCTCTTCTGACCATTATTAACTCAGGCACCTTTTGAGTTAGGAAGCTGATATTTGGACATGCCAATGACCAGGTGATTTGGCTGCAAAGGATATTTTTGATTTATTAATTAATCAATTAATCGATTAATTATTTAATTATTCGATTAATGACAAAAAAAATTTTTTTTTTAAAGTTACAGATTCTGATGAAATAGTGGTAGTTTATGTGTTCTCTGACCAAATTGATTAATAATTTAATTTTTTTATGATTATTATTTATTTATTTTCATTATTAATCATTTATTTATTTTCTTTCTCATTTGGCCAATATCTCAGGCACCTTTTGAGCTGGGAAGCTAATATTTGGACATGAGTGACCAAGTGATGTGGCTATCAAGGATATTTTTGATTTATTGATTAATCATTTCATCTATTAATTATTTATTGATTAATCGATTAATTATTTATTGAGTAATCAATTAATTATTTAATTTTTTATAAATGACTTATTTAATTAAATTTCTAAAAGATACATCTTCGGATGAAGCACTAGTGGTTTAGTTATGCGATTAGCCAATTGATTATGAAAATATTTTGTGATAATCTTTTATTGATTTTAATTATACAATTAATCAATCAATTAGTGTACACCTCTCCCTCCCAATGCAGCCTCAATGAGCTGCACTGCGGTATTGCCGGGCGCCAGAGGCGCCCCGGCAATGCCGCGCTGCAGCATATTTAATTATTTGGCATGGGGCGGTGTACTTTGAATGTATTTGTACTTGTTTTCTTGTTTTCTTGGTTGTCCGGACGATATCTCAGCCATCCTTTGAGCTAGGAAGCTGAAATTTCGGCACAGTAGTGAGCAAGTCCTTTGTCAAATACGGTATTTTTTGTTTTTTGAATAATCAATTAATTGAGGAGTTATTTAATTATTAGCGTTTAATTAAGTACTTATTTAATTAATTAAATTTCATTTATCTTCTGACCATTATTAACTCAGGCACCTTTTGAGTTAGGAAGCTGATATTTGGACATGCCAATGACCAGGTGATTTGGCTGCAAAGGATATTTTTGATTTATTAATTAATCAATTAATCGATTAATTATTTAATTATTCGATTAATGACAAAAAATTTTTTTTTATTTAAGTTACAGATTCTGATGAAATAGTGGTAGTTTATGTGTTCTCTGACCAAATTGATTAATAATTTAATTTTTTTATGATTATTATTTATTTATTTTCATTATTAATCATTTATTTATTTTCTTTCTCATTTGGCCAATATCTCAGGCACCTTTTGAGCTGGGAAGCTAATATTTGGACATGAGTGACCAAGTGATGTGGCTATCAAGGATATTTTTGATTTATTGATTAATCATTTCATCTATTAAGTATTTATTGATTAATCGATTAATTATTTATTGAGTAATCAATTAATTATTTAATTTTTTATAAATGACTTATTTAATTAAATTTCTAAAAGATACATCTTCGGATGAAGCACTACTGGTTTAGTTATGCGATTAGCCAATTGATTATGAAAATATTTTGTGATAATCTTTTATTGATTTTAATTATACAATTAATCAATCAATTAGTGTACACCTCTCCCTCCCAATGCAGCCTCAATGAGCTGCACTGCGGTATTGCCGGGCGCCGGAGGCGCCCCGGCAATGCCGCGCTGCAGCATATTTAATTATTTGGCATGGGGCGGTGTACTTTGAATGTATGTGTACTTGTTGTACACCGCTCCTTTCCTATGCCATCTCCAGGCATTGCAAATCGTCATTGCCGGGCACCAAAGGGGGCTCGGCAGTGACGCACGCTGAAAGAGAGTACTCAGTTTTCACTCTGGTTTCTTGTTTGTTGTACACCGCTCCTTTCCTATGCCATCTCCAGGCATTGCAAATCGTCATTGCCGGGCACCAAAGGGGGCTCGGCAGTGACGCACGCTGAAAGAGAGTACTCAGTTTTCACTCTGGTTTCTTGTTTGTTTTCTTGTTTTCTTGTTTGTTTGTTTTCTTTCTTGGTTGTCCGGACGATATCTCAGCCATCCTTTGAGCTAGGAAGCTGAAATTTCGGCACAGTAGTGAGCAAGTCCTTTGTCAAATACGGTATTTTTTGTTTTTTGAATAATCAATTAATTGAGGAGTTATTTAATTATTAGCGTTTAATTAAGTACTTATTTAATTAATTAAATTTCATTTATCTTCTGACCATTATTAACTCAGGCACCTTTTGAGTTAGGAAGCTGATATTTGGACATGCCAATGACCAGGTGATTTGGCTGCAAAGGATATTTTTTGATTTATTAATTAATCAATTAATCGATTAATTATTTAATTATTCGATTAATGACAAAAAAAATTTTTTTTTTTAAGTTACAGATTCTGATGAAATAGTGGTAGTTTATGTGTTCTCTGACCAAATTGATTAATAATTTAATTTTTTTATGATTATTATTTATTTATTTTCATTATTAAGCATTTATTTATTTTCTTTCTCATTTGGCCAATATCTCAGGCACCTTTTGAGCTGGGAAGCTAATATTTGGACATGAGTGACCAAGTGATGTGGCTATCAAGGATATTTTTGATTTATTGATTAATCATTTCATCTATTAAGTATTTATTGATTAATCGATTAATTATTTATTGAGTAATCAATTAATTATTTAATTTTTTATAAATGACTTATTTAATTAAATTTCTAAAAGATACATCTTCGGATGAAGCACTACTGGTTTAGTTATGCGATTAGCCAATTGATTATGAAAATATTTTGTGATAATCTTTTATTGATTTTAATTATACAATTAATCAATCAATTAGTGTACACCTCTCCCTCCCAATGCAGCCTCAATGAGCTGCACTGCGGTATTGCCGGGCGCCGGAGGCGCCCCGGCAATGCCGCGCTGCAGCATATTTAATTATTTGGCATGGGGCGGTGTACTTTGAATGTATGTGTACTTGTTTGTTTTCTTTCTTGGTTGTCCGGACGATATCTCAGCCATCCTTTGAGCTAGGAAGCTGAAATTTCGGCACAGTCGTGAGCAAGTCCTTTGTCAAATACGGTATTTTTTGTTTTTTGAATAATCAATTAATTGAGGAGTTATTTAATTATTAGCGTTTAATTAAGTACTTATTTAATTAATTAAATTTCATTTCTCTTCTGACCATTATTAACTCAGGCACCTTTTGAGTTAGGAAGCTGATATTTGGACATGCCAATGACCAGGTGATTTGGCTGCAAAGGATATTTTTGATTTATTAATTAATCAATTAATCGATTAATTATTTAATTATTCGATTAATGACCCAAAAAAATTTTTTTTTTAAGTTACAGATTCTGATGAAATAGTGGTAGTTTATGTGTTCTCTGACCAAATTGATTACCAATTTAATTTTTTTATGATTATTATTTATTTATTTTCATTATTAATCATTTATTTATTTTCTTTCTCATTTGGCCAATATCTCAGGCACCTTTTGAGCTGGGAAGCTAATATTTGGACATAAGTGACCAAGTGATGTGGCTATCAAGGATATTTTTGATTTATTGATTAATCATTTCATCTATTAATTATTTATTGATTAATCGATTAATTATTTATTGAGTAATCAATTAATTATTTAATTTTTTATAAATGACTTATTTAATTAAATTTCTAAAAGATACATCTTCGGATGAAGCACTAGTGGTTTAGTTATGCGATTAGCCAATTGATTATGAAAATATTTTGTGATAATCTTTTATTGATTTTAATTATACAATTAATCAATCAATTAGTGTACACCTCTCCCTCCCAATGCAGCCTTAATGAGCTGCACTGCGGTATTGCCGGGCGCCGGAGGCGCCCCGGCAATGCCGCGCTGCAGCATATTTAATTATTTGGCATGGGGCGGTGTACTTTGAATGTATGTGTACTTGTTTTCTTTCTTGTTTGTTTGTCCGGGCGATATCTCAGCCATCCTTTGAGCTAGGAAGCTGAAATTTCGGCACAATAGTGAGCAAGTCCTTTGTCAAAAACGGTATTTTTTTTTTTGATTAATCATTAAATTGAGGAGTTATTTAATTATTAGCGATTAATTAAGTACTTATTTAATTAATCAAATTTCCTTTCTCTTCTGACCATTAACTCAGGCACCTTTTGAGTTAGGAAGCTGACATTTGGACATGCCAATGACCAGGTGATTTGGCTGCAAAGGATATTTTTGATTTATTAATTAATCAATTAATCGATTAATTATTTAATTATTCGATTAATGACCAAAAAAATTTTTTTTGTTAAAGTTACAGATTCTGATGAAATAGTGGTAGTTTATGTGTTCTCTGACCAAATTGATTAATAATTTAATTTTTTTATGATTATTATTTATTTATTTTCATTATTAATCATTTATTTATTTTCCTTCTCATTTGGCCAATATCTCAGGCACCTTTTGAGCTGGGAAGCTAATATTTGGACATGAGTGACCAAGTGATGTGGCTATCAAGGATATTTTTGATTTATTGATTAATCATTTCATCTATTAATTATTTATTGATTAATCGATTAATTATTTATTGAGTAATCAATTAATTATTTATTTTTTTATAAATGACTTATTTAATTACATTTCTAAAAGATACATCTTCGGATGAAGCACTAGTGCTTTAGGTATGCTATTAGCCAATTGATTATGAAAATATTTTGTGATAATCTTTTATTGATTTTAATTATACAATTAATCAATCAATTAGTGTACACCTCTCCCTCCCAATGCAGCCTCAATGAGCTGCACTGGCGGTATTGCCGGAGGCGCCCCGGCAATGCCGCGCTGCAGCATATTTAATGATTTGGCATGGGGCGGTGTACTTTGAATGTATCTGTACTTGTTGTACACCGCTCCTTTCCTATGCCATCTCCAGGCATTGCAAATCGTCATTGCCGGGCACCAAAGGGGGCTCGGCAGTGACGCACGCTGAAAGAGAGTACTCAGTTTTCACTCTGGTTTCTTGTTTGTTTTCTTGTTTGTTTTCTTGTTTGTTTTCTTGTTTGTTTTCTTTCTTGTTTTCTTTCTTGGTTGTCCGGACGATATCTCAACCATCCTTTTTTTTTTTCTTTTTTTTTTGTATACAAGATCGAGGCTCGTGAAAGAGCGAACATTAATCACACAGAAAGACAAACAGACACATAAAACAAATAACATCGGGAGCGGTAGACAAGATGGGGAGAGAGGGGGAAGGACACAAACACAACATTTGAGAGCAGGGACCGAGAGACATGGAGACATCGAGAGATCTGTGGGAGGGAGAGGGCTTTGGGGGGGAGGCATGTGAAGGGGGGGGGGGGGGTGGGAGAGGTATAAACATGGACACTGCCAGGATTTCCAGGAAAGAAGTTGGAATTTCAAACAAGGTGGATCTGGGGTGAATTAGTGGGGGTAGAAAAGATCAAGGTTATGGATGGGGGAAGATAAGAGATGGTGGTGAACAGCTGTTTTAAAGACCTGGAGGGAGGAGAGGGATTGAAGGGAGTGTGGGAGTTTGTTCCACAGGCGGGAGAAAAGAGGAATGAAAGAGTGAAGGTGAGCAGAGAGCCGAGATTTCGGCAGTTTAACCATCAGAGGGTTGCTGGCAGATCTTGTGCGACCTGTAGGAATATTTGGGGGACAGAGCACAGAGAGAGCTGGGGGAGCAAGGCCGGAGAGGAGTCGGTAGAAGACAGAAAGGCCACCTACCTGCCTGCGGTGAGTGAGTGAAAGGCCCTCAGAGATAGCTTCATCGCGGGAGATTCCAATGATTTTGAAAGCTTTGGATTCAACAGCGTGAAGCCGAGCCAGGTGTGAGGCAGGAGCACCAGCCCATAGGGGAGAACAGTATTCCATTGAGCTGCGGATGAAAGCCTTGTATGTGGTGAGGAGCTCAGGTGTGCCGAGGAAGGACTTCGCACGACGGAGGATGCCCAGTCGGCGACTGGCTTTGGAGGCCAGCTTGGAAATGTGGTTTTCCCAAGAAAGATCATGGCAGATAGTGAGACCCAAAAGCTTGAGTGACAGAACTTCTTGGAGAGGATTGTTGAGAAAGTAGATGGGAGGGTTGTCCAGTCGATCTTTTCAGAGAGACATAGTAAGAGAGTGAGATTTGTCAGGATTGAAAGACATGTTCCACTTGTTTGACCAGTCTGTGATTTTGTCCAGGTCTTCAGAGAGTGAGGCTGAAATTTCCTAGCTTTGAGCTAGGAAGCTGAAATTTCGGCACAAGAGTGACCAAGTCCTTTCTCAAAAACGGTATTTTTTTTTTTGATTAATCAATAAATTGAGGAGTTATTTAATTATTAGCGATTAATTAAGTACTTATTTAATTAATCAAATTTCCTTTCTCTTCTGACCATTAACTCAGGCACCTTTTGAGTTAGGAAGCTGATATTTGGACATGCCAATGACCAGGTGATTTGGCTGCAAAGGATATTTTTGATTTATTAATTAATCAATTAATCGATTAATTATTTAATTATTCGATTAATGACAAAAAAATTTTTTTTTTTTAAAGTTACAGATTCTGATGAAATAGTGGTAGTTTATGTGTTCTCTGACCAAATTGATTAATAATTTAATTTTTTTATGATTATTATTTATTTATTTTCATTATTAATCATTTATTTATTTTCTTTCTCATTTGGCCAATATCTCAGGCACCTTTTGAGCTGGGAAGCTAATATTTGGACATGAGTGACCAAGTGATGTGGCTATCAAGGATATTTTTGACTTATTGATTAATCACTTAATCGATTCATTATTTATTGATTAATCAATTAAGTATTTAATTCTTTTATTAATGCGTTATTTAATTAAATTTCTAAAAGATACATCTTCGGATGAAGCACTGGTGGTTTAGTTATGCTCTTAGCCAATTGATTAAGAAAATATTTTATGACAATATTTTCTTGATTTTAATTATGCAATTAATCAATCAATTATTGTGCACCTCTCCCTCCAAATACAGTCTCTATGAGCTGCATGGCGGTATTGCCGGGCGCCAGAGGTGCCCCGGCAATGCCGCGCTCGAGGATATTTCATTATTTGGCCTGGGGGCGGTGTACTTTGAATGTATCTGTCCTTGTTTTTGTCTGTGATTACAAGCGGCCTTTCGTACATTTGTTTATTGAAAACAAAAGTTCTACCTCTGGCATTTATTCGACTTACATCAAGATTTCTATAAGCTGCAATCTATTGTCAACATTTCGAAACATATTTACAAATGTGATGCATACGATCAAAGAAGAAGAGGCACTAGAAGAAGAAGAAGAAGAAGTAGAGGTTGTGCTTCAGATATCTCTGCTAGATTATGTCGCATATTCAACCTTGTTTGATTGTTTCTTGCTATTTTATTTAAACAACAACTTCAAGACATCATTTAGGTGCTGGGGAATCCTTCGGAAAGTGGGTGCATGGGGGTAGGGGCTCAAAACAAATTTGATCAACTATCCAATTAACTTACACAGTGATATGAGGGGTTAAGGGGCATGCTCCCATTCCCAGGTCATTTTGAAATATTCAGCGTCATGACACAAATTTTAGAGCATTCTTCTTTGGAGAAAATATTTCACAATAATTTCGTATTGAACTGCTTGAAATTAAAAAAACAAAATCAATCTGAGCAAAACATATTCAGAGACATAGCTGCCATTAATTTTGATAATCAAGTCCATTATTCAGGAATAAATCATTTAGAAAAACACCTTAGTTTGATTTTATTCACCAAAAGAATCATCGAGAAATGCTCTAAGCTGTATTCCTGTCTTGCAGTTGCATCTTAATTTATCTGGAAGCCCAGAATAGAGAAGGTGCCAAAATGTTTTCTTGGGTATTGTTGAGTGAAGTGAACCCACAGATATCATGTCAAAAGCACCAATGCGTATACATTCCTTGTGAACAGTCGATACTACCAAATTGTTTAAACAACACTCACACATTGATGATCAAAGTCAACGTTTTATGTGGTGGGCAATCAAAAATTTTCTCTCCCCGACAGCGCTGGTTTCTGTATTGATGAAAATAAGCTTTAGAAGGATGAGGACATCCTAGAAAAGGCATTCAATTGAAGGTTCATTCAATAGAAGAAAGTGAACTAATAATGTAGGGGAAAGATGGGCAGAATATTTTTCCATTTGTGGATCCGCTACTGTATACTTGCAAGACATCCGCTGCCCATACATCTCTATACATAGAAGTCTCTATACATAGTCACACATACATAGACCTAGATACATATATAGTCATACATATATACATAGATACATACATGGATCTACATAGACAGACATAGACATAGACATAGACATAATCATAGACATACATAGACATAGTCATACATTGAGATATATATATATATATATATTATATGTATGTATATATATATATATATATATATATATATATATATATATATATATGTATATATATATATATATATATATGTATATATATATATATATATATATATATATATATATATATATATATATATATATATATATATATTGTCACGGTTTTTAGAACCTTCACTTTGTAAATTTTAGTAAATGTTCCCTTATAAATGATCCCCTGTAAATATCCCCATTATTTGGCTTTATTAAAGATCGCACCCCAGTTAGTCCATGTACAACACGTAGAGCACCATAGGACCTCTCTGTAGTTATTTCATTATTATGTGTTTCAGTTAAGGATCTGTTCCCAATAGTTGAATCTGCGTTGCATTAATCAAATAAGATAGGCCCCTTCAATTTCCCCAATCGTCTCCCGCTCTTCAAAGTGCAGTTGCGGTAGGGAAGCGTTCGCTGCCGTTTGCCTTGGGCTGTTTGCTGGCACCAAGCCGCCATTACGCACGCGGTCTCAAGCCGAGGAAAAAGGGGGCGGGACGCCAGAACAAGGTGTGGCACGTCAACTCACCATCAGTGGTGGAGCCAGCGAGCCCTTGCCGGCCAACCAGCGCCGAGGTGAGCCGACCGGTAGGCGTGTCATCGGAGCCGGCGGCTTGATACAACAACGGACAATAAAAGCGGCTGCGAGGGACTGCTTCAAGAGAATGAGTGAGAGGGAGACGAGTGCGAAGGATCATGAGGCAGAAGAGTGGGTCCACTGACATTACGCTATCTATTCACATTGTCAGACCATGTGAAACTAATACGTGCAGCTGCCGCCGGGTTTCGCCAAAAGCCCAGAGCGTGGACCGGAGCGTGGACTGGAGCCAACCTCGACGCTGTGCATCTACCCGGACCTTCCTGCCCTGCCAGTCTGCCTGGACCTTCTCCTCCTTCCAGCCATTCCTTCCTGCCATTCCCTGTTCGTGTGAGTCTGTTTGTTTTGTCCGGGGTTATAATATAAGACTGTTTTAAGGCTGCCCTGTGTACCTGCTTCTTCTTCTCCTTGTAAATGCCCTTCTTTTGTTTCTTCTTCATTTCGTGTACATAATTAATAAATATCTGTTCTTCCTTTACTTTGGTTTCTTCTTCTTCCGATCGCTTTAGTCTCTTCCCCATTGAATGTCGGTGGCAGGATTAGAACCGCTCAGAATCGGGTTAGTCTATTTGCTAACGGCTCAGATCGTGGATTGCTAAACTGCTCAGCAATTACCATCACATCCGCGGTTCGAGCATGGACTCATTTCCCTGCTTTGTGGAGAGATTGGTGAAGGTATTTGGGAAATCCTTGACCAATCACCCTGGCCAATCTCATCCCGCAAAGGAGCGAGACAGTTCCAGGACTCGGACGGCCAGCTTAAAAGACAAGGGGATTAAACCCCCCTCGGTAAGGGGAGTGCCGAAACCGAGATCCGTAACAATACACATATATAGTCATAGATACATAGGAGTCTTCATACATAGGAGTCTCCATACCTCGATCTATCTGCCTATACATAGATGAGTCTGGCCTTGGTGCTTATACATCACGCAGGTCTACCCGGAATTATTCAATGTAAATCTACTATAACTATGCAAACAGAGATGCTGCTTTCAGATTAAATGAAGAGATTGCGCTGTCATCAAATCAAGGGATGGGATGGCCTGCATAAAATCATAAATGTTACTTTGTCATAAAGATGGGGGTGTTAAAGGCCCCACCACTTCCTATTCCATTACATAACTACTACTACTCCATGACTACTACTACTACTACTACTCCATTACTACTACTACTACTACTACTACTACTACTACTACTACTACTACTACTACTACTACTACTACTCCATGACTACTACGACTACTACTACTACTACTACTACTACTACTACTACTACTACTACTACTACTACTACTACTACTACTACTACTACTACTCCATGACTACTACGACTACTACTACTACTACTACTACTACTACTACTACTACTACTACTACTACTGATGTAGCACTGAATGGTGAAGGCTTTTCTTTTTCCTTTTGGTGCAAAGGAGAGGAGGGAATATCAATTTAAAGGCATTTTTTTTGTAGCTCGTTTTCATGTGTAAATGAATGGGCTTAATTGCATTATGAGTGATGTGTTTTACTTTGGTGACGTAATGGTGGAATCACTGGCGGTTTTGTAACAAGAAAGGAATTAAAAAGAACAAAAAAAACTTGGGTATAAACTGCAACATGCAAATTTCTGGAACAGTGTTTAGTAAGGGCATTTTATGAGATATTTCACAAATCTGTTAACTAAATTGTTACCAAAAAATTTCTTCACCAATATGTTTGTAAAGGTGTGTAATAACATGTGTTAAAATGTTGAAGTTCAACTCCCGTGGGAAACCCAGAAAAAAAGCTGGTGAATTCGGGTACCGAAAAATTATTTTCGAGAATTTTTATTTTTTTTAATCGGCCCTTAATTAACTTATGAGGGGTCAAATAAGGGTTTTTCATGATTCTGAGTTGATTGTTAACATTTATATTTTCACTTTTACATTTACACACAAAGTAGCTTTTATTTCACATACATATATAATACTCAAGAGTTATTTCTCATTCACAATGTCAGAAGTTTCAACAGTCATTGTCTATGTCTTCTTCAGACTCAACAACATCATGACTGCAGTTTCTGCAGTCATGAGGAACTCGATCTGTGTGCTCTGCTTTGCATCATTAGCATGGATTCTCTTCATCCAGCCATTCCAGTTGGAGTGTGGGAACTTAGGATCGTTGGCTTTGATCACCAACCCCGCTGCCCAGAGTGTCTCACCTGGAGTGAGGAGTGGCTGATCATGAGCCAGGGAGGAGGAAAGCTCAGCGAGGGGGAGAAACATGATCGCGTTCGTTCCTATCTGTTTCCTGTTCGTAAATGGAATAATCTTTACTTCAGTTCCTCTCAGGATCTTAGCTTTGTCGAGTGCCTTCAACTTCACCCGGGGGAAAGCTGCTGTTGTCTGTGGATCTGGCAAAGGTGGTGCCGGAGAGGTGACTTCGATCCAACCCATTGAGTGAAAGGGAGTGTTTCCGTGAATAGAGACAATGTTTAAATCTATATTGTCTCCAACAAACTGAGTGACTGCATTGTTTGTTTCCCCAACCTCCATAAAGACCACCTGATCATTACTTGACAATTCACTTTCACTGGCTGGCACTTTGGCTGTCATCACTGATTGATCCTCAAGCGCAGCATCAACCGCAACCTCATCATTGATCTGTTCATCGGTTTCCTCCACAATGGTGTCAAGAGTGCCAGAAGTATCTGGAACATCATCTCCACTCCTACTATTAAGGAAGCAGTATTTGTAGTTTTGTGTCTCCGTGTAAGACTCAGTGTATCCCAGCCGGTGGAACTTGTTGAGCATCCATTTTGACCCAAATCTATGATCAAGTTGTATGGCAAGCCCCATTTGGTGTGGCAATACTCCAGACCGAGGTCGACAGGCCTTAATAAAATTCTGCCCCCAAACGGCAACTCTTTCGTCTGTCTTGACAATCGGTCTCAAGAACATCTGAAGGCTTGCAGGAACAAGTGTCAGCTGACTATCGATGTCAGTCATACTGTGTGTGGTGGGGTATGACTTTGGACCTAAATCAATCAAGGCAATATCATTGGATATGAACTTGAGTGCCGTCTTTATGATCTGAGTCTTCTCATCTCCATGGTCAAGATTAGCATGATGCCCTCGCAGAATATTGTCGGTGCCATCTTTGAGACAGAGTACATCTGCCCTTCTTTCCTGTGTTGTGAAATACAAGGTGTCTTCGTATTTCTCTAGAAGTTTTATCTTTAGCCAATGCTTTGAATAAGAAAGGCTCTTCTCTGGTGACTGATCAAACTCCTGCAGCTTTTCATGGACTTGGTCCATGTTCATTACCCCATGCTCTAATTCTGAGTCTAACCATTCGCAGAATTCAATAAAAACTGCCTCTCGCTCCTCATCAATACTCCTCTGTCCTCTCTTCCTTTTTCCTTCCTCATCAGTCTTGGACAAACTGTCACCTCTCGCAAACATAAGTTTGCATCGCAAATGGTACAGTGTTTCTTCTGCTACCAAGTCGTTGATCCCTTCCAGGCGTCCAGTGACTTCAGTGCCCCAGTCATCCCCGCGACTCCGTGCTGTCTTCAGCAAGCTTGCCTTCAGTGTATCTGCAGTCAAATTATCTGGCACTCTGTATTTCTTTCTAGCTTGTGCTGGATTATTTTTTGTAGAGCTGGGCTGGTTGGTTGCAAAGAATGCATTTTGTTAGTAACTCCCAAACGCAACCAGGTCGACTCCATATGATGAGTGGATACCAGAGATAACGTTACCGTGTGGCAGGCGGTGCTTATCGCTCCCAGCAAGGTGCAGCAGCAGCTGTATGGGACACCTTGCTGGCGGTTCTCCACTGATGATATGAAGGTCGCATAGTGACTGATATAAAAACCGAAAGGTTCACAGAGTTACAAGTGTATGGAAGCCTCACTGCGTTGCCCTGATGAAGCCCCAACAAGGGCGAAACCAGGTCGGTAACTGTGAGTTTTGCATGCACTTGTGACAGTATCTGAATTTATAAATCCGTAATGATGCACTGCTAGATGGTTCCTCTGGAGCTTTGCAGGCAATGCGGACATGCATGGCGATGACGTCATGTTGTCCGCTCATTAGTTTGGAGAACCAGATTACAGATACCATTATTAGTAACTCTCAACCGCAACCAGGTCGACTCCATATGATGAGTGGATACCAGAGATAACGTTACCGTGTGGCAGGCGGTGCTTATCGCTCCCAGCAAGGTGCAGCAGCAGCTGTATGGGACACCTTGCTGGCGGTTCTCCACTGATGATATGAAGGTCGCATAGTGACTGATATATATATATATATATATATATATATATATATATATATATATATATATAATATATAATATATATATATGTATATATATATGTATATATATATATATATATATATATATATATATATATATATATATATATATATATATATATATATATATATATATATATATATATATACAGTGGAACCTTGACTTACGAGTTTAATTCGTTCTGTGACCGAGCTCGTAACTCAAATTGCTCGTATCTCAAATCAAATTTCCCCATTGAAATGCATTGAAATGCTATTAATCCGTTCCAGCCCGCCAAAAACCACACCAATTTTTTTTTAAATATACAGTATATATAAAAATATCTCGCGCTTTATATTTCACCTGTATGCAGCATACAAGTTGGCAGGATGGCCTGGACTGGAGGTACGCACACTTGACTCTAAAGTCTAAACTGTCCAGCCTGGGTTTGAATCCCGACCCAGCTATAACCTGTCATGGGTGAATCACAGGCAGGGTGATTCATCAATGTGTGTACCGCTAAACTGGGCGCCCCGTTTGCGTCCCATTAGTTGTTGGATGTTAAGGATCTCACCGTGTTTTCCACAAAGAGAAGGCGAGCTATCGCCGGCACTCTGAACAAGTTGTGGCCTGGCATGGCATGAACATGAAAACATGAACATGAACATGAAATGTTCGACATGAACATGAAATTTTCCGAAATAACCAAAATGCGAAAACTAAAATGCATCGCTATACGACAGAGATACGTACTGTACTTGAACGGCAAGATAACCACGTGACCAGAACCTACCTGGCGGCGTAAACTCGAAATAACCAAAATGCGAAAACTAAAATGCATCGCTATACGACAGAGATACGTACTGTACTTGAACGGCAAGATAACTACGTGACCAGAACCTACCTGGCGGCGTAAACTCGAAATAACCAAAATGCGAAAACTAAAATGCATCGCTATACGACAGAGATACGTACTGTACTTGAACGGCAAGATAACCACGTGACCAGAACCCACCTGGCGGCGTGAACTCGAAATAACCAAAATGCGAAGAAAAAAAATGCAGCACTATACGACAGAGATACGTACTTGAACGGCAAGATAACCACGTGACCGGGTGGCGAAAGCTCGTAACTCGGATCTCGGCTCGCATCTCAAAGCAATAAACTGCCGGAGCGACGGCTCGTATCTCGAAAAACTCGTAAGTTGGGGCACTCGTAAGTCAAGGTTCCACTGTATATATATATATATATATATATATATATATATATATATATATATATATATAGATATAGATATAGATATACACTGGGAGAGGGGGAGAGGAGACTGAGGGAGGGGGAGAGGAGGGACTGAGGGAGGGGAAGAGGAGACTGGGGAGGGCGAGAGTAGACTGGGGGAGGGTGAGAGGAGTGAGGAGGAGTTGGAAAGGAATGAGGGGGGATGAGTAAAGCGACCCACTACCGTGTGTGTGTGTGTGTGTGTGTGTGTGTGTGGCCCACTCCCCCATGTGTGTGTGTGTGACCCACTCTCTGGTGCAGTGTGTGTGATGGGGGTGGGGAGGAAGACGATTTGAGCTCTTTACATCACATTTTACATGAGATGTAATGACACATTTCAAACTGTATTTCCCATGTGCACACACATGCATTCACATGTTATCAGAAGTAAATATATTGTGTAGATTACATCGTTTGTGGATATGATAAATTGCCAGTAACCATTTTGTAAAACTGAATGTGCAGCATCGAAATGAAGATGTCCAAATGTCACACACGTCCATGCTCGTGGGATTCCCACGGGTGACCCCACTAGTATATATATATTGTACAAGCAAATGTTTGTTGTTGCTTATACTGTGCAACGTTGAGATCAATTATGGTGGTGAATTCCATTCTTGAGTTGTTTTGAAAATGTTGTATTTTTGAAAACAATATTTGTTGAATCAATAAAAATATAATGGTGAATGTGTAGCTAAATAATAATATTGGTTTGAAGATATTTAATTATAGGTTTGTTAACTCAAAGAGATGAAATCAGAAGGAACACCGCTGGTGTATTTTCAAAGCAAACATGTGCACTGTTATAAATTTCAATGACGGTCTACTTTAATCAACACGTGGAAATCCAATATGGTTGAAGTTGGCACCATTAGGAACTCATTATATTTGTTGGACCTACTGAATATTTGGCAGGTGCTTTACAACAGTTTGTTGAATAAACAATGTCATTGGACGCATATCATGCAAAATGCAACATTGTTAAAGTATTCTACAAAATGGTCGCCGCATGTGACTTTAGGGGGTGAACCGCAGTTGTTTAATATTTTGAATATTTGTGAAGATGATTTATTGCATCGTCTGACATTGTTCCAAAATCCAGGCTTTAAAGACATTCATCAGAGCTGGTGGTTGTTATATAGTTTGCAAAATAGGACCAAGTTACAGTCATGGAAACAAACAAGTACAATGGCAGGATAAAAATTTCAACTCCAGTCTTTACTGCGGCAAACATTTTCACTATGTAATGAATATACAAGAGAAGGTCACACAGTCGATGTTGGGGAGGGCGATTTCACAGTCGAATGGAGTAAAAAGCTTACTTGCCAGCTTCTGAAATCACAAAAACTCTTACCAGGCAATTCACCAGCATGGGGACTGATATTGCATTGCTTTTAATTGGCTGAGTGGAGGAGTATCGTGTTCAAGGCAGTGCAGAGCTTGGCACCATTTGCCCTCACCCCTTATTAAGGAAAGAGAGAAACAATAAGTTAATCATAATTGTAACTGCTTTACTTTTTTGCCCCAACTGCTTGACTAGGAGTCCTTTAAATACAGTAGTTTATCTGAAGCCGCAATTCATACAGACCGTATGAATGATTTTTTTTTAATTTTTTTTTTTCCAGGTGAAATGTCAAATTCATTAACAATTATTCACAACACATTCTTTACATCATATCATGAATTTCCTTCAAGTCATACATGTAAGTTGAGGAGACATTAAATAGCAAACATGATAATAACTAGAACGACACTCGGTAGAGAGCATAAGTCCGCCACGCTGAACAGCTTAGGCTCGTATCCCACTGATGGGTCATGTCTGCATCTGACCTGAACAAAAATCTAATCGATTCTTCCTTGTCACACACCCAACGTGTCCACCAAGTCTCGTCCGAAGCCGTCCACAACTTTTTGAGGTATCTTGTTCACAGACAAACAAACAGACAGACAGACAGGGGTTTTCACCTTCGTTGGCGGAGGTAATTACTGAATTCAACAGAAAGCATGACTAATGTCAGTCAGGTATCCCCACTTGTCTGGACTAACAGCTCATTATCTTCTTTATTCTGTCTTTTCCTTCATTCAGGCAAGGGGGTGGAAGTTGATCATCTCTGATGTGCAAAGGAGTGATGCAGGGCACTATTCCTGTGTTGCTTCCAACCGTGTTGGCAGACGGGAAAGCGATTCAGCCTTACTCGTAGTGCTGGGTAAGTAATTAGTTGGTAAAGTTTTTTTGATGAGACGAAGGTATCGAGTGGGGCATCCGTGTGCTGTAAAAATGTAAGCTTAAACATGGGCTCGCAAGATGTAGCTGAAGGGTGGTGGTGCATTTGATGGATTAAATGATCATGGGTGTTGGTTCACTTGTGGATTAGAGTTTTGTGGATGCAGAGGATTTGGCTCTTGGCGGATTAACATTTGAGATTGGATTTGTTGTTGATACACCAATGTTATTGCTGTTAATTAAAGCCCGCTTGGAGTTTGCAAAAAAGCACCTAAAGGACTCTCAGACTGTGAGAAACAAGATTCTGTGGGCTTTCATGTGTCTTTCACTGAGGAGAGGCTTCCGTCTGGCCACACTGCCATAAAACCCAGATCGGTGGAGAGTTGCAGTGATGGTTGTCCTTCTGTAAGTTTCTCCCATCTCCACACAGGATCTCTCGAGCTCAGCCAGAGTGACCATCGGGTTCTTGGTCACCTCTCTTACCAAGGCCCTTCTCCCCCATTGTTCAGTTTGGCCGGGCGGCCAGCTCTAGGAAGAGTTCTGGTTGTTCCAAACTTCTTCCATTTAAGAATTATGGAGGCCACGGTGCTTTTGGGAACCTTCAATGCAGCAGAGATTTTTTTGTAGGCTTCCCCAGATCTGTGCCTCGACACAATCCCGTCTCTGAGCTCTGCAGGCAGTTCCTTCGACCTCATGGCTTGGTTTTTGCTCTGATATGCATTGTCAGCTGTGAGACGTTATATAGACAGGTGTGTGCCTTTCCAAATCATGTCCAATCAACTGAATTTACCACAGGTGGACTCCAATCAAGGTGTAGAAACATCTTAAAGATGATCAAGAGAAATGGGAGGCACCTGAGCTGAATTTCAAGTGTCATAGCAAAGGGTCTGAATACTTATGTCAATGTGATATTTCAGTTTTTTCTTTTTAATAAATTTGCAAAACTTTATAAAACCCTGTTTTCTCTTTGTCATGATGGGGTATTGAGTGTGGATTGATGAGGGAAAAAATGAATTTAAACGATTTCAGCATAAGGCTGCAACATAACAAAATGTGAAAAATGAAGGGGTCTGAATACTTTCTGAATGCACTGTATATGTGTATATATATATATATATATATATATATATATAAATTCTCCTGAAGTTTCGGATCCAAATCCTTGTCACTATTAGCTTCAGCTGAATTTAAAGCCACAACCTCTGGGGTGGGAGTCCAGTCTACTCATCATTGTTATCTTGACCGCTATTTGCTCAAATAAGAAGCCTTGCAAGGTGAAGTAGGAGAAATGCAGTTGATTAAGTGATGGGCGCTTGGAGAATGTGAAGATAGGGGAAGGGAGAAGGGGGCGATAGATGGGGGAGCAGCAAGAGCAGCAAACAGCAGACTCCCACATAAGAGATGCTGATATGGCGTAATAACATGGTGAATTTAAGGCCAAGGTCCAGTAATCTTCGAGTGTAGCCTGCAGCTACAGCTGGGGTTATTATCAAGAAAAGTCGTGCTTTGGTTGGAGACATTATACAAGCCTGGTGGTAATTACAACACTTGCAAGGGCTGTTTCTAAACGATATACCCCAATCATACTGGCAACCCTTTAACGGCTGCCCTCTAAAATAACGCCTTTGTGTTTATCTTTGCTGAGCAATTATACTTTTAATTAGTGTATTCTCATCATTATGCCAAACTCAATTGTACCACTATATTGCAAGCATGAGTTTCGGGAAGGCTGAAGCATGCATGAGTCATATGTGTGAAAACATAGCTCGCTTGGCTTTTCTTTTGGAGCACTTTGTCTCAGGGTCACTGGGGTGGGTTGAGACATGCATTTGTCAAGAATTTGGCAGGGAGAAGGACCGCCGCTCGCCGTGTGGCCCACTATTACTGCTGTGTGTGGCCAAGTGATCCTTTGTTCTTCAACTTTTCAGAACGACCCACGTTCACAAGGAGACCGCTGAGCCAGCTGGTGGCTGGGAATGAGAGTGTCGAGTTTGTGTGCCAAGCTGATGGAGACCCTCCTCCACACATTTCCTGGATTCGCCGGGATGGAGAGATGCCTCGTGGACGGTCAGTTTTGTGAAACTGGAACAGCAACCAGTACCCATCCTCTGTGTGCACTGTTCACATTTTACTGTTAAAAGTACATTACTTACATTCCAGCTGAGCTATCAGATCATTCGGAACTTAGTTTTCTATTAATCTAGTTCAGTAACTCCCTGTAGTTCAGATAAAATGAAGAATTTTTGAATGAACATTTATCAGGGAGATGTTTTTGAAACTTTGACTGAATTTAGTGATTATGGGTACCATACTCCCTTTAGCAATAACACTTTTTTATCTTCAGGCCTTGCCAAACTTAGAGCAACATTGTGCATGATGTACAATGTAATACCGTACATGATATGGAAGATAACCAGCTCTTGTATCATTATTCGAACCATAGAGGCTACATGACCTCGGTGGGTTTTGCTGACACTCAAGGTCACAGGACCTGATGATGACGTTCTCATTAGCACCACTTACATTCCTGAGGCTTAATTAGTGCCATAGGGGTGATCGGATCCGTCACGGTTGTGACACTGAGCCCTTAATCTCTTTTTACATTTGACTCGTTGTGGTCTGTTGCACTGGACCCACTAAACGTGAGAAACTCAGAAGAAGGCAGAAGTTTAGCTGATGTTCTGATACCAGAAAATGGCATGTTTACTTGCAAATGGAATTTCCGGCACTCCTTGTGTCATTTTTTTTGTCAAATGGGCCTCCAGAAATCTTTCTTAGCAGTAGTTGGTTTGATCTAATGTTCATGCTTGCATGTATATTACATGTAAGACAATAATATTACGAGATAGCGGTTTGCTTTCATGTGAACTACAAGACATTTGTCGAAGATGAACAAATAAGCAAAGTCTGTGGATTTGAACTTGTGGAAAGAGAAAATACATAATATATGTAATGTTTATACATATACCGTGTGTGTATATTATATATATATATATATATATATATATATATATATATATATATATATATATATATAGTATATATATATATATATATATATATATATATAATATATATTATATATATATATATATATACTAGCTTGGCTCGGCTCGCTGCGCTCGCCTCACCACGCGTCGTTACTGAGGAACAGGCTTATTTTAGCTGGGGATAATGACTGTACCTGAGTTGCTGTGTTGTCATGATTAACACCAATCATAATACAAACAATTACTTTGCACAAATGTATTTGTTGTGTTTGTGATATTACATTTTTATAGGCAATTTCGGTTGAAGATTTAGGTTGAATGTTTTTTTTCAAGAAAGAACCCCTCAGCACATACATAGGGGAGGGGTAGGTGCAGAATGGAAGTTTGGGACGATTACACCTCACCACACATAATTCAAAGCACCTCACCACACATAATTCAAAACACCTCACCACCATGTGATTTAAAAAACACCTCACCACCACGTCATTTAAAAACACCTCACCACCACATAATTCAAAATACCTCACCACCACGTGATTCAAAACCACCACAACGTTATTAAAAACACTTCACAACCACGGAAACAAAAGTTTGAGGGAGTCGTGAAGTGACAACACAGACACTGCCCAGATGTGTAGATATATAAAGAAATGACTGTACCCGAGTTGCCGTTTTGTCATGGTTTAAACCAATCATAATTCAAACAATTATTTTGCACAAATGTATTTGTAATATACGTGATATCACATTTTCTAAACAATTGAAGTTGAAAAAAATAATTCCCCAAAAAATCAGAAAAAAAAAAAACTGGAAAATTTTTCAAAAGAATACCCTTCGGACATACCGACGGGAGAGATATGTGCATACCAGAAGTTTGGTACGATTTCACAAAAGTTTGACAAAGTAGTTCAGTGACAAGACAAGACAACACAAGACAAGACAACACAAGACATGACAACACAACACAGATATATATATATATATATATATATCTCTACATATAAAGGAGGAGTGTGTGTGTGTGTGTGTGTGTGTGTGTGTGTGTGTGTGTGTGTGTGTGTATATGTGTGTCTGTCTGGATGTCCGCTTAAAACTCAAGAACTACACATCGGAGAAACGTTTTGGACACAGATTCGGAATCAGCATAAAATCCCGGTGGTTTTAGGCTACGTTTTATTTTAATATCAATGTTTAAAAAAAACCGCGCCATCTGCAATTCCATGGTGTAGTTTGTGGCGCCGTAGACGTTCGGGGTGTATTGCAATGGTTTGTCGGGTTTGGCTGTGGGTCCAGAATAGCTGCAATTGCCTTTTGTCCTTCTACGTTTATTTTGATTCTTCTGTTACAACGCCTTCCTTATCTACCTTATATCCCCCCCGACGAGGCTTCTACATAATTTCATGCGGCAGAATTTCGTGCATTTTGAGTGAAAGCAGTGAGACGAAGTTGAAGGAGGAAGAAGAGGCGCGATCACTCTGGAGGCCTTGATCGTGAGTGGAAAATGGCGGGAATTGCGTTTGTATCACAAAGTAAAGGATTTGCATTCATTTCTGAACTTGCATTGGTGGATTGTTATACATCTGCATTATTTTTCATAAAAAAACTTTATGTTGAACTTGAAGGCTCCAAGCACGGACTATATATATATAGCCCTCATTGAGGTAAAAATAATATAAAAGTAAAAATCCTGCTATCGCTTGCCAAGCTAGCCGTGCTCCTCTCCCCCTCCCCTCGCCTCCTCCCCCTCCCTCCTCTCCTCCCCTCTCCTCCTCCCCCTCCCTCCTCTTCTCCCCTCCCTCCTCTTCTCTCTCCCTGCTCCCCTCTTCTCCCCTCCCCCCCTCTTCTCCCCTCCCCCCCACTCCTCCCCTCCCCCCCACTCCTCTCCTCCCCCTCACCCTCTCCTCCCCTCCCCCCCACTCCTCCCCTCCCCCTCGCCCTCTCCTCCCCTCCCCTCGCCCTCTCCTCCCTCCCCCTCGCCCTCTCCTCCCCTCCCCTCGCCCTCTCCTCCCC
>NC_136263.1:89734783-89900541 GCF_964187855.1 Myxine glutinosa | reverse complement strand
GCCTGTGAGGAGGGGGGATTGGATGTGTGTGTGTGTATGTTTGGGTGTGTGTGTGTGTGTATGTGTGGAGGGTGTGCATGTGGGGGGAGGGGGGATGTGTGTGTGTGTGTGTGAAGGGGGAGATGTGGGTGTGGGTGTGTGTGTGGGGGGGGTATGTGTGTGGGGATGTGTGTGTGGGGGATGTGTGTGGGGGGGGTATGTGTGTGGGGATGTGTGTGTGTGGGGATGTGTGGGGGGGGGGGGATGTGTGTGTGTGGATGTGTGTGTGGGTGTGGGGGGGTGGATATGTGTGTGTTTGGGGAGGGGTTGGGGTGTGCATGTGGAGGAGGGGGGGGGGGGTTGGATGTGCGTGCGTGTGTGTGTGTGTGTATGTGTGCAGGGGTGTATGTGTGGAGGGGTGTGTGTGTATGTGTGTGTGTTGGGGGGTGGGGGGGATGTGTGTGTGTGTGTGTGTGTGTGGGCCGGGGAGGGATGTGTGTGTGTGTTTGTGTGTGTGGGGGGGGGTTGGTGTGTGTGTTTGGAGGGGTGTGCGTGTGGGGGGAGGGGTGTGTGTGGGTGGGGGGGGGGGTGGATATGTGTGTGTGGGTGGGGGGGGTGGATATGTGTGTGTGTCGGGAGGGGTTGGGGTATGCATGTGGAGGAGGGGGGGGTTGGATGTGTATGTATGTGGAGGGGTGTGTGTGTGTGTGTGTGTGTGTGTGTGTGTGTGTATGTATGTGTGGAGCGGTGCGTGTGTTTGTGTGGAGGGGTGTGCGTGTGTGTGTGTGTGTATGTGTGGAGGGTGTGCGTGTGTGTGTGTGTGTTGGGGGTGGGGGGATGTGTGTGTGTGTGTGTTTGTGTGTGTGTGTGTGGTGGGGGGGGGGGTGTGGGGGGAGGGATGTGTGTGTGTTTTTGTGTGTGTGTGTGTGTGTGTGTGTGTGTTTGGAGGGGTGTGCGTGTGCGGGGAGGGGTGTGGGGGTGTGTGTGTGGGTGGGGGTAGGGGGGATGTGTGTGTGTGTGTGTGTGTGTGTGTGTGTGTGTGTGTGTGTGTGTGTGTGTGTGTGTCGGGGTTGTATCCAAGGGGGTTGTGTCAAAGCATGTCCAATGAAAGTGGGGTTGTATCAAAAGTGGGGTTATATCAAAAGTGGGGTTATATCAAAAGTGGGGTTGTATCAAAAGTGGGGTTGTATCAAAAGTGGGGTTGTATCAAAAGTGGGGTTGTATCAAAAGTGGGTTGTATCAAAAGTGGGGTTGTATCAAAAGTGAGTGCGAGTAAACCGGTCATCACTGCCAGCAGTTTTAAAGTGGCAGTTCTAGTTATATATATAATTATAAATATATATATATAATTATATAAAATTATATATATATATATATATATATATATATATATATATATATATATATATATATATATATATATATATACAGGGGGCTGCAAAAGTAGGTATACAGTAATGAAAAACAAAACGTGCGCACAAAACGTATTTTATTGATTATACAAGCATATCAATAATAACATATCAATAATAAACATATCAATAATAAACATATTAATCCCTCAAATGTTCAAACTGTTTGCCCCCGGCATTCACACACTCCACTAGTCGAGTGTGGACAGCCATGCACACTCTGGCACAAAGGTCTTTATCAGCATCAATTTCCTGGCAAGCCTCCCATATGAACTGAATCATGGCATCAACAGAACGTGGCTTGCGTGCGAAAACCCTGTCTTTTACACATCCCCAGAAAAAGAAGTCCATAGGGGTGAGATCCGGCGAACGTGGTGGCCAGTCAACGGCTCCCCGACGTCCAATCCACCTGTTGGGAAATTCTTTGTCAAGTAGCGCACGCACAGTGTGCTACTTGACACATGGTAATAATGGTAATGAATAATTATTCATCTATATAATAATAGCGTAAGGACTCGACTTTGTTATCCCTTTTACGCCGCACCCAGTGACCTGATGCCACGGCACTAATGGATTTACGATCTACGAACCGCGCTCTTTGTTTATCACGTACAGCCATACTCGAAAAATCTGAATTAGCCGACGTTGGGGCCAAAAGCATCCGATTATCTGCCAATACGATGCCATCTTACGACGCCATCGTATTGGCGTCTGCTGGGCGAAGGCGACAGCAAGCCGTCCACTGAGTGGACAATCCCAGAGTGGTGCTATGCCGATTCCTATTACGAATCCATTCATTTTTCAAAAGTATATCGTAGCGTTGTCATTTAAGTAGATTGCAATAAATACGTTGTTCATATACGCACTCTTCGTTCTCATCTTTCTTCCTAACTCTGACTCGGACAAGCAAATCCCCTATGCCATCCATAATGGTACACTGTATCCATACACCACATCCTCCCTTCCGTGGATGTTCCACGGGTTTCGGCTAGTTATTAATAATGTCATTATTACCATTATTAAAATGGTAATAATGAATTAAATGAATTCTAGTATTAAATGAATCCTAGCACCACGATTATAATACTGGTAATACTGGCATAATCCTTACTGTATACCTACTTTTGCAGCCCCCTGTATATATTGTCGCGATCCCGTCTGTGGAATGTATCCCAGCACGGAATACGGACGTAAATGTCCGGGCTTCAAGTAATCCACGGAGTGAAACAAAGAGACGCAATAAACACAATTGTGTTTATATCGGCCTTCTAGGGGTAAGGCACGATTATTTATTGGCTCGATCACAAAACCATAAATGGTAACAGGATGGAATACTGCACAAAGCCTGCAGGAACGGTCGGCACCAGGAGCCCCAACCAGGACGCAGGTAATATCTCTCGCGGTTCCAATCGACGACCTCCGGGACTCGGAGGATAACAGGATGGAATACCGCAACAAGCCTGCAGGAACGGTCGGCATGTAGCTCCAACACGAAGCCGGGAAACACTCGTTCTCTTCTGGAGTTACTCGCTCGTAAAGTACAGAACGGTAATCGACCAGCCCAACTCGGCTGGCGTGAGGCTTCAAGGAAAGCCCTTTATGATATTTCCCACTCGGAGCCTTCGAGCCGTGTGCGTCCATAAGATGGCGACCGCGCTCTCTGACCCCTCCACCAATCACGTGCCGAATTCCCCCCCGATCGCGTGAGGCTCCCAGGATGCCACGTCACGCGGTGGGCGGGGCACCAAATCGGTCGTGAGAACAGGTGGTTTCACCGGTGGTTTCTCACAGTCCTCCCCCCCTAAGTAAAAACCCCGTCGAATAGACGGCGTTTTTTTAAAAACCAGTATTTGTAGTAGGTGCAAATCACATGGCAAGATGATGGCGGTAATCGCTAACAGGCAATTAACGCCATTAACAAGTATTAACACTTATTAACAACAATAACGCAACAACGCCACAATACAACGCAACGCAATAGCGCAACAATAACGCAATTATTAACGCACAGGCCATTAACAGGCATTAACAGGTTAACAATGAACCAGTTTGGTTTTTTTTTTTCCACACACAATAGTTAACACCATACACCACATTAATATCTACCCTACAAGAGTTACACTTCACACAAGCACAATAGAGAGGCAAGGGGGCCAAACTCAAGTTGGGGGAAGCGTTGACAGGAAGGGAACGGGCCGAGACCTAGAGCGGCGGGTACTCCTCCGGTGTCGAGAACAACAGTCATATGCGTAATGACCCCTTTCACCGCACTGGTAACATCGATCGTTCGGGTCGAAAGGCCTGCGGACCAAAGGGCGTCTGAAACGAGGCCGCCGCGACATGCCATTCGACATCTCGACGCACACACGCGATCCGCAAATTAACCTTCCATCAAGGGCTCTGACCGAATCTTCAGCATCTCGTGGCTCTTCAAACTCAACAACTGCAAATCCAGGTGGGTTTCGAGCCACCCATACGTTGCGGAGTGGTCCGTAATGTTCGAAGACCCTCCCTAGCTCGGCCTTCGCTGCTCCATTGCCCAGGTTTCCCACATATACCTTAGCATTAGCGTTCCTGCTGAATCGCGACATGGCGGGAGCGGTCCCTGAGGAGCACGGCACCTGAGGGTGGCTGGACGGGAGGCTCGGGTGGACTTCAGCTGACGCAATGTCACCGTCGGGAACTGGAGTCGAGGCGCTAGGCTCCTCGGGCCAGAGTGAAGATATGTCTGACTCCGCCACTCTCTCCGCCTGTTTACTCTGGGATCTAGTGACCCCCCCACAGGTCAGAGTCAATGACTCCTCCCTGGCCATGGCATCATTGCCAATCAGCAAGGAGACCCCGGGTATCGGGTAGTAGGGTACCACCACACAGGTCACTGGACCCTTAAAAATGTCACTCCGGACCTCGAGGAGGGCAAGGGGATACCGGCCAAGAACCCGGTCAATGCCCCGAAGGAGGGTATACTCGCCGGTATAACGCATCTGAGAGGCCGGAACTACCCCCGCCCGGAGAACACACCGTGTCGCCCCAGTATCCCGAAGGTATTGGGCCTCAAACTTCAGCATCGAATCAGGGCCACCCACTAAGGCTGTCCCTGAATAATCCTGGTACAGTGGATGAATGGAATTAGCCTCGGTGGCAGTGACCTCGGTCACCGATGCCACCGTCGTGTGCGAGGGCCCGGCGGATGAGCTCCACTGATCTCCCTCCGACTTAACAGGAGGGTTGCCTCGGTAGGCCGGACTAGCGGGATTAGAGAAGCAGCGGTTTTCACCGTGCCCCACGCGTTTGCAGAAATCGCACCAGGGCCCTGCCCTGGTCTGCGGCTCGCGACCGCCATCAGTGGAGGGCATCGGAGAACCCCTCCCCTCGATCCAGCCGCCGGGCAGACGGGGGGCGGTCTTGATCGCAGACTCCTCCGTCTTACGACGCGACTGCGTGACTTGCAGCATTTTGCACGCCAAAACATGTTTATCAATAAGGTTGACGCAGTCTGCCAAGGAAGCAGTGTCTTTGTCGACAAGAAACAATGCTAAGTCAGGCGGAAGCTGTTGATCGATACGGTAACGCACCAGGAGTTCCGCCACCGCTTGAGGTAACTCAACCTTGCTCCCCTTGAACCATCTCTGCAGCTGTTCCAACAAGGCCCGCGAATGTTCCTCATAGGTTTGACTGGACTCACGAGTCCAGCTGAAAAAATTTCTCCTATAAATACATGCGGACACCGCATAGGCGTTCAAAATCTCGGCCTTCAATGCCCTGTATCTGTTTGCGTCCTCGGTTGCCATCCTCGCATATACCTCCCTCGCCTTCTCAGATAGATGGCTCACAAGATGGCCGACCCACAAGCTCTCATCAATGCCACCGGCAGCCAACAACTTCTCCGCCATCTCCAGATACGCTTCTGGCTTCGTGTCTCCCGTCCAGTCCGGCAAACGAACATGAACAGTTTCCGGGACTCTTGCAGCAGACCCCTCTGCCCGCAGTCGTTCAGTCAACATTCGCAACTCATGCTCTCTGACGCGTTCAGCTTCTGCTGCCGCATGCTCTCTCTCTGCTGCCGCCGCACGCTCTCTCTCTGCTGCCGCACGCTCTCCCTCTGCTGCTGCACGCTCTCTCTCTGCTGCTGCACGCTCTCTCTCTGCTGCTGCCGCACGCTCTCTCTCTGCTGCTGTCTCTGCTCTGTCATTCTCCCTGTTATACATGTCAAGTTGTTGAACCGGAGTCAGCCCGGTCCAGAAGGGCGAACGCATGCATTTAGTCATGATGGGATCGCTTCCTAACATCTCGGGTTGAGTGACCGGGTCAAGGCTGCTTGCGTCGCTCACCTCGCCACCCACGTGACTGTCAACATGATCAGGTTGAACTCTCACTTCCCTGGTCGACATAGCTTGGCTACGAGTTATCATACGACCAGGCACAAAACACAACCTCAAACACAACGCTCAAACACAACGCTCTGTTGGGGAAATACGACACAAACTACGCAATATCACCCGCACATCAAATTGCCAATGAGAAAAATACCACGTACAAATACTCACGTTTTTTTTTTTTGTTTTTTTTTTCGGTTGTTTGGAGGGATCCGAGGCTATTCGCTTATCCTTTGTCGGTTGTTTGGAGGGATCCGAGGCTATTCACTTCTCTGCCCAAGACAGCGTCCTACGGCGAGAAAGTTCCTCCGAGACGGCGTCCGCTGGTGAGAAGGCGATGAACAGATGCCAGAAGATGTCGTCCACTGCAGAATTCCCGTCTCAATCGAATGGCTCTTACTTGAATGATCCTAGGACGAGCAACCCATTTGTCGCGATCCCGTCTGTGGAATGTATCCCAGCACGGAATACGGACGTAAATGTCCGGGCTTCAAGTAATCCACGGAGTGAAACAAAGAGACGCAATAAACACAATTGTGTTTATATCGGCCTTCTAGGGGTAAGGCACGATTATTTATTGGCTCGATCACAAAACCATAAATGGTAACAGGATGGAATACTGCACAAAGCCTGCAGGAACGGTCGGCACCAGGAGCCCCAACCAGGACGCAGGTAATATCTCTCGCGGTTCCAATCGACGACCTCCGGGACTCGGAGGATAACAGGATGGAATACCGCAACAAGCCTGCAGGAACGGTCGGCACGTAGCTCCAACACGAAGCCGGGAAACACTCGTTCTCTTCTGGAGTTACTCGCTCGTAAAGTACAGAACGGTAATCGACCAGCCCAACTCGGCTGGCGTGAGGCTTCAAGGAAAGCCCTTTATGATATTTCCCACTCGGAGCCTTCGAGCCGTGTGCGTCCATAAGATGGCGACCGCGCTCTCTGACCCCTCCACCAATCACGTGCCGAATTCCCCCCCGATCGCGTGAGGCTCCCAGGATGCCACGTCACGCGGTGGGCGGGGCACCAAATCGGTCGTGAGAACAGGTGGTTTCACCGGTGGTTTCTCACAATATATATATATATATATATATATATATATATATATATATATATATATATATATATATATATATATATATATATATATATATATATATATGTATATATATAGTATATAGTATATAGTATATATAGTATATATACAGTGCATTCAGAAAGTATTCAGACTCCTTCACTTTTTTCACATCTTATGTTGCAGCCTTATGCTGAAATCGTTTAAATTCATTTTTTCCCTCATCAATCTACACTCAATACCCCATAATGACAAAGAGAAAACAGGATTTTAGAAAGTTTTGCAAATTTATTAAAAATAAAAAACTGAAATATCAGATTTACATAAGTATTCATACCTTTTGCTATGACACTTGAAATTTAGCTCAGGTGCCTCCCATTTCTCTTGGTCATCTTTGAGATGTTTCTACACCTTGATTGGAGTCCACCTGTGGTAAATTCAATTGATTGGACATGATTTGGAAAGGCACACACCTGTCTATATAAGGTCTCACAGCTGACGATGCATATCAGAGCAAAAACCAAGCCATGAGGTTGAAGGAACTGCCTGCAGAGCTCAGAGACAGGATTGTGTCGAGGCGCCGATGTGAGGAAGCCTACAAAAAAAATTCTGCTGCATTGAAGGTTCAGTGGCCTCCATAATTGAAGGTTCAGTGGCCAAGAGCACAGTGGCCTCCATAATTCTTAAATGGAAGAAGTTTGGAACAACCATGACTTTTCCTAGAGCTGGCCGACCGGCCAAACTGAGCAATCTGGGGAGAAGGGCCTTGGTAATAGGTGACCAAGAACCCGATGGTCACTCTGGCTGAGCTCCAGTGATCCTGTGTGGAGATGGGAGAAACTTCCAGAAGGACAACCATCACTGCAACACTCCACCGATCTGGGCTTTATGGCAGAGTGGCCAGACGGAAGCCTCTCCTCAGTAAAAGACACATAAACTCCACAGAATCTTGTTTCTCACAGTCTGAGAGTCCTTTCGGTGCTTTTTTGCAAATTCCAAGCGGGCTTTCATGTGTCTTTCACTGAGGAGAGGCTTCCGTCTGGCCACTCTGCCATAAAGCCCAGATCGGTGGAGTGTTGCAGTGATGGTTGTCCTTCAGGAAGTTTCTCCCATCTCCACACAGGATCTCTGGAGCTCACCCAGAGTGACCATCGGGTTCTTGTTCACCTCTATTACCAAGGCACTTCTCCCCCGATTGCTCAGTTTGGCCAGGCGGCCAGCTCTAGGAAGAGTCCTGGTTGTTCCAAACTTCTTCCATTTAAGAATTATGGAGGCCACTGTGCTCTTGGGAACCTTCAATGCAGCAGAATTTTTTTTGGAGCCTTCCCCAGATCTGTGCCTCGACACAATCCTGTCTCTGAGCTCTATAGGCAGTTCCTTCGACCTCATGGCTTGGTTTTTGCTCTGATATGCATTGTCAGCTGTGAGGACTTATGTAGACAGGTGTGTGTCTTTCCAAATCATGTCCAATCAATTTAATTTACCACAGGTGGACTCTAATCAAGGTGTAGAAACATCTCAAAGATGATCAAGAGAAATGGGAGGCACCTGAGCTAAATTTCAAGTGTCATAGCAAAGGGTCTGAATACTTATGTAAATGTGATATTTCAGTTTTTCTTTTTAAAAATTTGCAAAACTTTCTAAAATCCTGTTTTCTCTTTGTCATTATGGGGTATTGAGTGTAGATTGATGAGGGAAAAAATTAATTTAAACGATTGCAGCATAAGGCTGCAACATAACAAAATGTGAAAAAGGTGAAGGGGTCTGAATACTTTCTGAATGCACTGTATGTATATATACATATATATATGGTGTATATATATATATTTACAGTCACGTGAAAAAGTAAGTACACCCCATGTAAAGTTTTGACTTTTTCAGCATATTTCAACATACAGCTATTTGATCTTCATTTCAACAATATTGAAAGATAAAGGTGATATAATATAACAAATATAATGAAACATTCACATTTTGTAGTCCATTATATAATTTAAATAAACATAGATGCAAATTTCGCATGTGGAAAAAGTAAGTACACCCTTGGCTCTTATAGGTGGTATTGCCCCATTTGGCAGAAACAACCTCGTTTCACATGACTGTATATATATATACACACCATATATATATATATACTACAGTAGTGTATATATGTTGCTTCTGGGACACTCTCATTTTCCCATTGACTTACATGTTAATTTTTCCCCTCCCTCATTGCCCCTAAACACCTCTATTTCTTTCACCCTGTTCTTTACGAACCTTCTAACCTTTTGACATGTTATCCTTATTCATTAGACCACTTAAACAATGGTCCTTCTGTGTGAACCTGTGATCCTTCTGACCTTATGGACCTTTTAACCTTTTACTCTTAAGATCATCTGGTGAATCATCTTTGACCCACTCAAACAACGACCCTACAAATATTTGTTTATGCATGGGAAATAATTTAATTCTCTTGCCACTCCCTTCACCATCTAATATATTAACAAAAAAGATGTTTGAGTTTGGTTCTTTATTAAGATATTTTAACTGAGCTAAGATAAAATGGTAAACCTCCCTCAATGTTCTTGTTTGAGCGCCTCCAGTGCCACATACCATTTTTAAATTAAAGTATATATTTTCCTGGCAACCATCAAAGTTTTCCGTCCACTCAAAAATATTTCCATCTTTTTTACCCAATTCACCGGTATTTAAATTAATTCTCTTATTTGTTTTGTAAAATTTTTTACCAGTTGTCTTTTCAATTATACGTATTTGATATTTTTCACATCCGTTATGTTTACCATTTATATACCAAGGTTGATTACACCTCCACTCTTTAGTCTGGTTGGTACTTGGTTCTATCATTTATATAATAGTAAAAAGGCGGCGGTAGCCCGTTAAAATCCCTAACCCCCCTTTTTAACTTATCACTTATATACTTATATAACCATAAGGGAGACTATCAATTCCATTTTCTAAAATAAACCTCTTATCATCAAAAGCCCCCAATGCTTTCTTATTCACCTCTTCTGAATATAATATATGTTTCTAACTTCTTATTCCATTAATCTTTCTAAACTCTTCTTTCTTTGTTGTTAAACAGTTATAATAATCCTTAAAGTTTATTGTTTCTTTAATGACATTTTTCTTTATGCCTTTTAACTTCTTATCAGTTTTTTCAACGTTATTCACAATGTATTTATAAGCATAAGCCTTAGACCTCAATCCCACAAATTCACTCATGACATTTCCTCCTAATTCATCCTTAAACTTTCCAATCACCTTTTTATTTTTAGAAGAGAACAACTCACTCTCTGGACTGTAATTACTAGTGTCATAGATATTAATGTCCTTTTTCATGTCTGAATAAACATCATCAGTATTAATTTGCAAAATAAAACTATCTGTATCCATATAAAGTAGATGAACATCATTTTGATATTTCTTCCTCAAGTTATTATAAAAGTAATCATACATTAATGACTTTGATAAATCAAGAATTGATGTTCCAATATAAATAGGTTTGTTCATTTCAATACTCTCTTTAATCAAATGGATCGCACAAAAGTTCTCAGTAAAGACCTCAGCTCTAGTAAAACTCGGTCTATTAATTAATTTTGATGCTTGTTTCCAAGATGTTGATAGTCTGATATTTTTTCTTTTTCTCACATTTTCCATGATTTTACCAAAGACCGCATTATTCATCAATTTATAAAAGTCTTTCTCAAAATCTGTTTTTGACTCTGTTCTTCTTTGTGTATTAAAATCAATGTACCCCTTCAACCAATGACTTTGATTGAACTTTAGAACCCTATGGATCTTCTCTACTCTTAGACCTTTTGATAAATATTGTCGCAAATTTCTTTGGTGTAGAACATAATTTTTCTTGTTATATAATGTAGTAAGTAATTTTTCTGTTGATTCACCTATATTAAATGATTGTTGATAATCACTTAACCACTCCTTCTTTGGACTTTCCTTTTCACAAGCAAATGGGAGATCTTTGTGTAGGTTATGAAGTTCCTCTGGATATTTCAAATCGACCTCAAAATAATAACCAACCTTTGAATCATCCAATTCTTTTTGTGTAGAGATACATACATCTTGTAAAACCTTTTTGTAAACTTTTTCCTTTACCCATCTAAGTTTTCCATAAGGAAGAGCCTGAGACATTGCCCAGCCATACAGGTTGTTCGCATCATAATACATCAAGTAGGAGCTCTCTACCGATGGATCATAATTTGGAATGTACTTGTTATTTGCTTTAGCATATCTCTTTGAACAGACTTGTGAAATTCCTCCTCTCTTTGCCTTTTCAATCATCAAAAGCATATCAACATCGGTTATCAAATCCAAAGCTTGTTTTGTCATTTTTAACATCGCGCTCCAAGCCAATCCAGGAGCAGTGTAATAGTGAGCAGGATCCAATCCATATCCAGAATGACAGATTGTTCTGAAAGCCTCAAACACATCAGCCAACAAAAGCACATCAGTTTTGAGGTACAAATCGTGATACTCACCAAGATTCTTAATGTTATATTTTTTCCAAACATTTTGTGCGTGTACATAATCTTTATCAGATATATGACTATTATTTAATTTGTTATAGAAATTTTCTTTTAAAGGAAGTTGTGTTTCATTGAATCTCTCAAATGAGTCCATATAGTCACAGGGGTAAATTCCCTTTTGTGTTAGAAAATCTTTATCTAAAAAATACTCTGAAAGACATGGAAACTCTTTTAGATTTTGAACCAAGTTAGCCAATGGACTTGCCATGAATTTAAATGTATCAAGAAATCTGATATGAGTAATAGGAGATGTGTGAATTGTTTTTGTGAATGAAATGTATTTCTGATCCGTGTTTGGAATTGCTGAGATACTTCCAGAAGTCTTTGAGAGTTCCTTGATAAATAGATGTGTATCATAATGAGCGTTGTTATGAAGAAAGACAGGAATGAAAGAGGGGAGTTGATAATTAATATAACAACTTTGATGAGCCGGACCTCTATATTTACCAGTGAGATGACAATGGTCTCTAACCTTTAGACCTTTACCAATTTTCTCCTCACAAATATGACAGACATTGTTTTTTATAAATTCCCTTTTTTCTTTACTTGTTAAGGACATTGGTTTATTGGTTTCTCTCATTATCTTGGTTAATCGAACACAGTCTTTTTCTAGTCGTTTCACAAACTCCTCTGGGGTATTTGAGCCTCTATACATCTCTAACTTGTTATATTTATCACCAACGGATGATTTGATATAATAACAAAAACCACAAGGAGTATGTTTTTGATATTTATTTGTGTATGATTCTTTTGGATCTGGAGAAGCAGTATCAATTTTTTCTAAAATACTTTCAAAATCAGCATATATAACAAATGGATGTTTTATTGTTTTCTTTTCATCTTTGAATGTGATCTTTGAGTCTTTTTTAGGCATGTTGATTACCGTTGATTTATGTTCACCACAATAATTTGAATGTTTATCTAATCTTTCTTGTGTATGGAAGAAGTTAAGACAACGCATACAAATATATATTTTATTTGTTCTTTTACATACTTGTGGTTTTATTAATTTTGTAATATCTTTGATGTATGTATAATGTGAATTTTCATCTGAATTAAAATATAGAAGATTAATATGAGTTTGTTTACAATTGTCAGAAAGCTTTAAAACCTGAATGTTGTTTGTTTCTGTTAGACCATAAACATTAACTGATAAATTATTCATCTTTTCAAATTTTGGAATATCATTTAAAGCCATAGGAAACTTTAGATCTTTCGTATTTAATGTATTCTCATATTTTTTATAATGAGATACTCTTTCATCATGAAAATGTGGAGGATGTAAGTGTGCTAGAATAGACCAGAGAAAACATTTATTGTCTTTATTTTTGACTAGGGCATGCCCGTACTATATATATATCTAAAATTATATCCCCCCCCTCTATTTACATGAAATGGTTTGGTCCATTCGCAAAGCCAAAGCGAACGGCTTGCGAGTACGGTGACAATCCCCCCCCTCTATTTACATGAAATGGTTTGGTCCATTCGCAAAGCCAAAGCGAACGGCTTGCGAGTACGGTGACAATCCCCCCCCCCCCTCTATTTACATGAAATGGTTTGGTCCAAAGCGAACGGCTTGCGAGTACGGTAGAACCCCCCCCTCTATTTACATGAAATGGTTCGGTCCATTCGCAAAGCCAAAGCGAACGGCGAACGGCTAAATCGCCATAGCTCGGTAACTACTTGTCCGATTAATATGAAACCTTGAAAAGGCACATCCTCAGGTCCCCAGCAATATACCTGGCAAGTTTAAAGTATATCGGACCCGTGGTTGTCGAGAAACAGCGGTCACAGACACACAGACATACACACACACATACACACACATACACACACACAGAGATTACTGGAATTATAGATAGATATTGATAACTGCTTTTCTATTTTTGATAACACTGGGTAAATCAATGTAAGAAGAAGCTTTTAGAGGATCTGATTTAAGAATATGAATGTCTATGTAAATAATTTTTCCTATATTGAATCCACTTCCTACGATTGAATTATCCACATCGTGCTCTTGTTTAATAAGTTCATCATAGACTCCTGATGTTTTAAAATCTTGATATGAAGATATAAAGTGTGGCTCAGTTCTCATGTATGGTGTATCTATAACTCCTTCGTCCTTTGTCATTTCTAATTTTACTCCCATATAAAATTTAAGTGGTTTCATTTCTTTTAGTGTTTTTTCAATCAACGTTTGAACAGCAGGTTTAACTATTTCTACAGCATCAACTATAGACTCTGGTTCAGGAGGTTTGAAGTTAAAGACTCTTATTTTAATATGTCCTTTGAATGCACCATCAGAGTTTTTAATAGTAAACAATTTTGACAAGTGTTTGTTAGTTTTAAGATGGGCTTTAAACCCCTTCTTGAGGATGGTTGTTTTTCAGACCTTACAATGTTTTGTTTAAGGTGGAAGAGGGGAAAGTTTGTTAAGAATGTTGTATGTATGTTTTGCGGTGAGAATATGTTGTTTATAATATTTTACTTCCTTCTCGCAAGTATCACAATAAACCATATTTATAGCGTGAGAAAACGTGGTGTTTTATATATATCACTGTGCTTAAAATAAAACACTTTTGAGCTTTACAGCTCCGTTTTATATATATCGCTGTGCTTAAACTAAAACACTTTTTCACTCAGAATCATCGAAGTCATAACTATCACATGAATACTCAGAATCATACTCAGAGTCATCAATAAAGCTACTCTCATAACTATCATTTGAGCACAAACTATTAGTATCATAACTATCATCTGTGTTCAATGAAATACTATCATCACCATCGTCCGAGTTCAATGAAATACTATCATCACTATCGTCCGAGTTCAATGAAATAGTAAAATCTTCACTGCTGTAATGACTCATATTTAATTAGCAGAAAAAACCTTTCCATCTATACCAATATACTTTCTTTCATTAACGGATTCAATCTCTACATTTTTAATATCAAAAGTTATCTTTAAATAATCTCTAACTATCATAGAACGAAATGACATTTCACCAGAAATATTAACATCATTCATTTTACTTAGATCTACACCCTTTGGATTATTAAAGTAAATACAAATTTCTCCACGAGTATTGTTGATGGTCTTATCATTCTTTTTCAAAGTATCGTGGTCAATCACTTTTTCAAGCTTTGAATAAATTGCCAGGAGTAGAGGAGAAACTTTTGTTAGATTTACTTTAATGGATGTCTTTCCAGGTATAGTTAGAGCTCTTCCTTTAAATGAAATAGAGGGGCTCATGTTATTTTCCATAACTGGTTTTACCCAAAAAATTTCCATATTTATCTTTGTTCAATTTAACATCTTTGACATATTTTTCTATATCTTCCACCGAAGTAGAGATTGATTGAAATTTGTCTTTTGTGCTTTGAAACATTGTATTTATTAATGAATAAACTTGCGTTTAGTTTAAGTAAAAATTTACTATATAAATATGATAAGTTCTGAAGGATATTTAGAATTTCCAGACTCTCCATATGATAAATTAGAGAATTGTCTGGCTTGTGATAGAATAGGGCTTAATAATGAGGGTTCATATAAACAATGTATTTTCTGTGATTTAATTTTAATTAATGATAATAAAAAAAATAAAAAAATATATAACTCTTTTAAATTAGAACCAAAAATGAATTACTTTACAAGATTATTAAGAGAGATGAATGTTAAGTATTGTGATGATAACACACCATTTCTTTCAAGGGAAGAGACTATTTGTATTGAGGAAATGTATAAGGGTTTAATGATATTTATTATTCAAAATAATTTTAATGGAAATGTTAATACAAGATACTATATAAATAAAATAATGAATTATTTTGAAATTAAACCCGAACTCAGGATAAAATATAGAGTTTCTAAAATAGCTCAAAAAAAGTTAGATGACTTGTTTTCCAAATATATAAATGAATGATTTTTTACCCGTTTGGGAAAATAAGATAAAATTTAATAACCATAAAAACATTCCAAATTCATTGAGATGTCTAATAGTTGGTTCAAGCGGATGTGGGAAAACCTGTTTACTTTTAAAGATGCTCCTTGGTCCTAATTTTTTAGATTATGATAATTTAATAATTTTTACAAAGTCAAGTTTTCAACCCGAGTATCAACTACTCTCACAGGGTTTTAATGCGGGTCTTATAAAGGAAGACATTATCGGTTTATTTAAACTTCAAAACAAACTAAATGATTATAATATTGAAGATATAATACAATTATTTTGTGATACACAGAAATCAAAATCGAAACCAAAACCCATAACTTGTATTCTCAGTGATAATACGGATGATATACCTTCACCTCAAGATTTAGATAAATCAAAAAAGAACCTCGTCATCTTTGATGATTGTGTTAATGAGAGAAACCAAACAGTAATGGATAGCAACTATACAAGAGGGAGACATTCTTCTTGTAATTGTATATATCTTAGTCAATCATATTTTCAACTCCCTCGACGCTCAATAAGAAACAATGCCAATACTTTTATTTTATTTAAGTTAAATTCAATAGATGTAAATATTTTTTGGAGAGATAATTGCTCTACGTTATGTAGTAAAAAAGAATTTGAAAATTATATGAAACACACAATTGAAAAATATAAATATATTGTTGTGAAACAAGATGAGATATTAAAGGATGTATTTTTATTTTAAACATAATTACATATATAAATGATAACTATTATTATTAATCTTGTGGGTAAATCTGCTTCAGGAAAGAACTTTCATAAATCTAAACTCTTGAATAGTAAAAATGAAAAGATTGTAAGTTTTTTTTTAAAAACACCCTATGATTCGTTTTGTGAGTACTACAACCAGAGCAAAGCAACCAGGAGAAGTAGAAGGGAAAGATTATTACTACATTTCAATGGAGGAACATATGCGATTGAGGAACGAAGGTCAAATATTTGAGGAGGTCTCTCTTGGTTCTACAAAATATTCACATTGTAAGAGTGAGTTAAATAAAGTAAAATCTAATGGTCTTGGGATTTTAGAAACTAATCCTGAAGGAATGAGACAAATTATTAAACAATTGTGTGGTGATGGAGTTAAGATTTTATCATTCGGTTTTGATATCGATGAGGAGACTCAACGCAAACGTATGAAAAGCAGAGATACAAGTATTAGTGAAGAAGAAATAACAACTCGTATTAATACCAATAAAGAATTTGATGAAATATTTAAAGAAAAGGATTTATTTCAACACATTTACTATAATGACAAAGAAAAGGAAAATTTTCCCATTGACCTTTACAATTCATTAAATGATATTTTTCAATAAATAAATACAGAAAATGAATACCGAAGAAAGAGCAAGAAAGTTTAAAGAACATCAAGAGTTGGTTTCAAAAGTTGTAAAGCAACAGGAAGAGATAAAGAAGAAACGGAGACAGAAACTAACTGGTGAAGAAGCCTTTGAAAGAAAACAAGAGAAATTTTTTAAACCGCTTTTAAAAACTCAACACCCTACAGTTCCCACGGTAGAATTTACTCCGAAAAAACTTCAAATGCTCAAAGATTTTAGTCAGATAACAAAACAAGAACTTGGAAAATTAGAATATAATGATGAAGAATTATTTCAGAAACTTGAGGTAAATCAACCCCCTAATTATGTAGTGGAAGCTCTTCAAAACAATGAATATTTGGCAGATTCAAAAACCAGAGCAGGTCTCATTCCAACAGAAGAACCAGCAGTGTTCCATCTTGTGAAAGAAAAGGTATTGATATTTAATGATGAATTGATGTTCTTGAGTTCTACTCAACCAAATGTTAAATTAACTCCAAGATTAATGTTTCTTCTAACAAACCCCGGATTCAGCGGTTCAAAATATTTTGAGGAACCACTTGATATGGAAAGAGAGGAAGATAGGGTATATATTGAGTTGCTAAATGCACTTGATTATGGAGTTTCTGTTGCTGGTAAAAGTAAGAAGAATGAGAAGGAGAAACATATTATTGATGCTTTAAGTAAGCTTGGTTCGGGTGTTAGTTTTCTTCCAAATGACCCATCACAATTAGTTAATAGGCTATTATTGTTGTTAGGTAGTAAGAAGGCTGGAAACAACAATTGTTTTAATGAATCCTCAGCCATTTTAGATCAGTTGATGAATATGAAAATAATTAATAAATGTCAATACAAAGATATTTTATTAGATATTAAATAAGATGAGAAGCACAATTCTTAGTTTTAATTTCACAACGAGCGATTACACAGCTTCATTCCCTTACCCACTACAACTTGACCCCCTTACCTCATATGAGGCATCTTTATTGTCGATGGAAACTTATAATACCTTGTTTAATATCACAGAGAAAAACAACAAGTTTAGTTATAATCCAGGAAGTGTATATAAAACTATAACCGTTTCACCTGGAGCTTACGAGATTTCTCAAATATCTTCAGAAGTCTCTCGCCTTATGAAAGAAAAAGGTGATGAACCAAAAAATATTGTAATAGATATTCAAAAACACACTTCAAAATCAACTATTAAACTTAAAAATAATTATAAAGTTGATTTCACGATTGAAAATTCGTTTAGAGAGCTATAGGGTTTCTCTTCAAAAAAGATTGAAAATAACGGGACGTTTTACAGTGATAATGTTATGCAAATATCCTCCGGTATAAATTCAGTATTAATTCATTGTGATTTGATTGATGGTGCTTATAACGATGGAATAAGAACAAATACAATATTTTCATTCAGTGCATACTCAACCCCGATTGGTTATAAATTTAATATGGAACCAAAAAATCTTGTCTATTTACCTGTGTCAGGAAAAACCATATACAGAGTAAATTTTAGGATAACCGACCAAGATAATCGTATGATATCCTTTAATGATGAAATTATATCCATCAGAATTCACCTACGTGAAGTTTTTCAATAAATAAATAATGGTTATTGTGAGAAAACACGAGTTGGGAAAATATAAAATAATTACAGGGGAGGGCATGTACCTTTCACCATACTATACAAGGTATGTGGTAGAGGATACTATAAACCAAAGAGACAACGGGGTGTGGGTCATCAATTTCGAAATAAAGGAGATGGGATAATTGATACTCTAATGGGTATTGGTTCAACCATCCTTAAACATAAAGACCTAATTGGTTCAACTGCTTCTGCCGTGGGCTCCGTTGCGGGTGCTATAAAGAGTATAAAAGATGCTCAAAAGGAGTCTCATAAATTACAAGCAATCAAAGAAATAAAAAAAGGTAAAACTCAACTATCTTCACAAGAACGACAAAAAATCATTAAAATACTTGGGTCAGGGTTTCAACGATTTTAATACTATATAAATACAAGTATGGAAGCGATTGATAGTATCTATGATTTGGATGATACAATTATCATTTCAAACTCCACGAAAAAGGAAGACTATTTTAAGGTAAATGCTATAACAGGAACAGACTGGAATTCAAACGGAACAAAAAGTTTTGAAATAAATAATCAACAAACTTACTTGAATATAGCTGATAGTTTCTTGCTGTGTAAATTTAAATTCACTAAGGCTGCGAATAATACTAATGCTACACTCGTAAATGATTTCTTCTGGAAAATGTTTGATAGTGTCCGCCTGTATATTGGATCAGAAGAGGTTGAAGCGGTTGATTATGTCTCTGCTACATCTGAAATGATGAAATTTACACTATATTCGTTTAGTGATAGAATGGGTAAGGGAGCTGTTGAAGGTTTTATTCCTGATATGTCAACGGGTACAAACGCAGACCCTGGTTATAGTCAAAGGAAGTCAATGTATAATGATGACGCAAAAGCTGAGAATAGTTTTACCGTAGCAGTACCTCTGAAAGGTATATTTGGATTTTGTGATTATGATAAAGTTTTGTATGGGCTTAAAATTAGATTTCAACTACAAAGGAATGATAATGTAAATAGATTGCTTTTTGGGGTTGAAAATGCTTTTGGAGAAAATAATAAATTTGTTATTAATGATTTGTGTTGGTATATCAGTGAATATACTCCTAATCTTAAAACGGAAGAGATGTTAAATAGAAGACTTAACTCAAAGAAACCGCTAAATGTATCATACCTTAAAAGAAGATGTCAACACGTTAAATTGGAACACACTACCTACACTTGGAATTTGGGTGTTCTTCAAGGAAAGCCACGATACCTCTGGCTCATTTTTTAAAAACCAGATGGAGAGGACGGTACTAATAAGAATAATGCCCTGAGTGATAATGCTAAGGTGAAACAACTTCGGGTTTCTCTTGATGGCACATTTTATCCGCGAGATAGATTGGAAATTGATTGGGAAAAAAATGATTATGTGGAAGCCTACAAGTCCTACCAAAAGGTGTGTGAAAGTAATGGTAATAATGATCCTATTTTGGATATGGTTGCGTTTCAAAAACTTTATACAATCTACGCAATTGACCTGAGTTCTCAAAAGGAAACTATAAAGTCTAATCGAGTGGATACTTCTCTATACATTGAAAGAGGGGAGAGTGAAGAGGTTAATGCATATTGTTTGCTTTTGGAGGAAACAGAATTACAGATTAATACAGATAATGGTGTTATGATTAATATCACATAGGTTTTTTCTCATAAATAAATGGTTGGGGTATATGTTAATCAAATCAATCTTAATAAATTAACATCTTGTATTCAAAATCAAAAGCCTTGTATTATTAATGTTAATACAATTCAAAGAAAAGGAGCTGTAAGAATTGATGTTTTACTCACACACACACAAGTAAAAACACTAAATGATGTTGGATCACTTAAAATTAAAATGACGAAACCTATGTTAAAGAAATATTCAATAGACGAGTCAAGAGGAGGATTTCTCCCGTTTCTAATTCCTTTATTTGCTGGTTTAAGTGCGGCGGGAGCATTGACTGGTGGTATTTCAGCAGCGGTAAAAACTGCTAACGAAAGGAAGGCACAACTAAAAGCTCAAAAAGAATTGGAAAGACATAACAAGGAGTTGGAGAAACAAATTAGTGGAAGTGGTGTAATTGTAGATTTTGCTCAAAAACTTGAAAGTCTACCTGATAAAGCTAGATTGTTGGTTGGAGATATGCTTTCCTCTATCGCTCAAGCGGGTGTTAAACTAACTAAACGGGGTAATGGATTGTATCTTTCTCATAAATAAATGGATAAATGGTTTAAACAATTTGGAAAGAATACAACGTCAAATATAGAACTAGCTAAGTATTGTAAAACACTAAAAATTGATAATGTGGTTATTTGTATGAGAGATGAATTAATACATATAAATAAGAATACAAAGAATATTATTATGAATTTAGACACACAGAATGGTTCTCATTGGGTTTGTATTCATAATAGTCAGGATAAATATTATTTTGATAGTTATGGTATGCCACCACCTGTTGAAGTAATACAATTCTTACAGAATGGTGTTTATCAAACATTTCAAGTTCAAGAAATTAATTCTAAATGTTGTGGTCAATTATGTTTATATGTATTATTTCAACTCAACAATAATGAAAATTTTTATGATATCATTTTTAATCTAATATAAATGACTTATGTTGGAAAAGATGGTTCTATCTTTGGAAAATCCTCTCAGGATATTGATTTATCAAATTATTATACAAAGGCACAGGCTGAACGACAAAAATATAGTGTAAGTAAAAATATTAATATGAAGAATACTTATAAATTAATCAATTATCCAAACCCTACAGATGCGAATGACTTAATTAGATTTAGTGATTTATCACAATATATATTTTTAAAGAAAACAGCACGTTTTGTTAAACAAGTAAAATTTACAACCACAACACCTGGTTATACTTAGAGTCCCTGTATAAAGAGAGTTGCGCCATGCGCTGACCCGAGATTTCTGGTCACGTGATTTCGTGGCGCCATTTTGTGTATAATTTCACCGTGCGTGAACGTCAGCTTGGTACGGGAATGTTGTTTATTGCCAAACAAAATGACTGGTTGTTCTGCTTTTGGTTGTTCAAACCAATCTGGGAAATATAAGATGTATAGATTTCCAAGTGATAAAGTCAAAAGACAAATTTGGGAAGCGAAAGTCAGACGAAAGAGCTGGAAAGCGATCGACTCCTCGAGACTCTGCCAGGTAGGCCCACGCCGCTTGATGATCGATGTTCAAAAGCAATTCTATCTGCTCGGTTTTTTTTGGTTGTCTGTCCGTTGAAAACCCTTTTAAAGGGAAGTGATTTGTGTTTGTTTATAATCTTCAAGGAGCTGACCAAAAATGCATTTCCGTGGGAAGAACCCTGCTCAATTTTTTTCGGGTAGTCCTAGCGGACCGCATAATGTCATTGATTGATGAAATGTCCCGGTACAGTGACATTGCCTGGCCTGCGGTTGGGTAGTCTGCGGGCAATGTCACTGTACTTTTTCAGAGGGAATTAATTTTGATTTTATAGGGGTGGGAAACCCATGGTCCGTTTTGTTTTCAGTTGTCTGTCCGTCCATTCAAAACTTATTCCGAGGCAAGTTATTTTTTTGGTTTAAAATCTTTAGCCTAATCGGCAATCATAAAAGCAATTTTAGGGGGCGGACCTGCTCAATTTTTTTGCGGGTTGTGCAGCCATCCATACGTCCAATATTTGACGAGTTATTGTTTGCTTTGTACAGTGCTCATGCGTCTTGTGGCATATTTGCTCAAATATTTCCCACCCCGGGATTTATGGCCAAATTGTAGTGATGGAAGATTTTGCACATTGGACAATCCCTATATATTTAACCTGGTGACAGCTATCATTCCCAAAACATACAATATTTCTAGGTGATTAATGCAGTAAAACAAGTGTATTTGTGTACCCACATTTAAAACTGGCTCAACTTTCAAAAGCTGTTATCCCTGTTTGATATCAATATACATGTGGTCGATAGAGCTAGCGATTTGTCTGGCCATCTTCCGGAAGATTGTCCATGTGATTTTCTGTTGTGGAAGTACTAGTACATGACAGCTCATTAAAATTAAACTGTGTTGTGTTAGAATAAAAATTTCAATAAATAAATACATCAAGGACACTCATTGTATGATTGCAGGAACATGTAGTGATGAGTTTCACTTGTGAGGAGTGAACGTAGTGGGATGAAGTGTTGGTCTGGTCAGAGTGTTGTATTACGGGCAGAGTTTTCTTACGGTCTGAATGTATGAATCATGTTCTGTACTGAATGTATGAACCAAGTTTTGTACTGAATGTTTACTGTGTTGGCCTCATCGTGTTCCTGGTGAAATTAAACAAGTTATGGTGAATACGACGTCTTATCTGTGCTTTTCCATATCTGTTCGACTAGACGAACCGTGCACACTGCAGGTATTTTTTAAAGTTTTTTCTCTGTTTAATTACGGCTTGACGCAGTCGAAAATTAAGTGTTAATTAAGTCGCCAGCTATGAAACATATTAATCGATCAGGCAATATCCATCAGAGTTCTGGGCAAGGGTGTAGTAATAAATGAACGTTTCAATCTTACTAGATGCCGATGACGTTTTCCTTATGTCAGAGACAGAAGCTGACTTGCAGCTTGTTAATTCATTACAATGGAAATTGAATATAAATGTCGATAAAACTAAGGTTGTACACTATAGAAATATGGCAATACCACGTACAGAATTTGTTTTAAGTGTGTTAGACTATATGTCGGCTGGAAGTCCTACACCGGAATTGCTCTCGGCACCCTTTAAAAAATATTGGATATGCCCACACTCCTTTCTAAAAGTTATTAAAATTCAGAGAACGACAGCATTGGTTTGTCTTACTTATAATGTTAGCTCTTATATGCAGTGTTGGCTTGTAATATGCATTGCCATACCACTTTTAATATGACCACACAGCTCTTTTTCACGGCAATAGCTGAGTTTTTGACAAAACAAATATCACCTGTATGTAATAATAAGACTAAATATGTGTAGTAAATTTTTTTTTAGCAGGTTTAGAATATATCACCCGATATCGCGAATGTACATGTATATCTAATCCGACACACTTAGACACAAAATGGCGTCCAAATTTGAGTTGACACAACTCTCTATATACAGGGACTCTAGTTATACTGACCATACACCTTTCCTCATTGAATTTAACTACCTGCTTACAATTGAATTTTATAAAGAAGGACATATAGTTAATATGCGAATTAATAAATGGGGGTACGATATGCCTGATTTAGGGTATAATTGGTCTTTTTCAATAAACATAGAAGACCTACATGATTTGAATCAGTCTCGTAAAGAAGAATATTATCCACTTGGTGAGGATAAGGATTTATGTGGAAGTACAATTAATAAACAACAAATACATGGTTTTAAGAAAAGAAAAATATATGATAGTATAGCGATGGTTAGCATGACAAAGAAGGAAGGTCATGAGATAAGGATAGAAAGCCAAGGAATACAAACCAATTTGGTAGTGGGAAGATGGGGTGGTATTACCTGTCATAATATTAATCTCACATATATTTCTGATACATAAATGGCAGGAAGAAGACTACAAGAGAATTATAATTTTTGTATTCAAGGATACCTACAAGAAAAGGGTGCTCGGTATTACATACCTTATGATTTGGAGCATATACATGGGAATTTTGTCATTAAAAACTGGCCTTATACTGATATTGCTAAACCCTCAAATAGAGACTTGTTTAAAATATTAAATAAAAATGAACTTCTCAAAGTTATGAAATATAAAACTCTTTTAGAAATCGTCAACAAATCTTATTGGTATCCTATTATGAGAAAAATAATTATAGATACAAGAATATCTCAAAATCCAGATGAGTATATGTATAATATTCTTTGGGGTTCAAACTCAAGGGTAGCAAGGGATGAGGAAGGAGTTGAAGAAGAGAAGGAGGAAAGAAAGAAAAAGGAGAAGAAGGAAAGGGAGAGGGAGGAGAAGGAGGAGAGGGAGAAAAAGGAGGAGGAGAGGGAGAAAAAGGAGAAGGAGGAAGGAGAGAAAAGGGAGAAGGAGGAAAGAGAGAAAAAGAAGGAGGAGAGGGGAAAAAAGGAGAAGGAGGAGAGGGAGGAAAGGGAGCAAAGAGAGAGGGAGGAAAAATATAAAAAGATGGAAATCAGTGAGATTCGTAAAAGATTGAGTGTATTACAGCAAATAAATCAATCTCAACGCACCGAAGAGGAAATTAAAGAATTAACAACTCTTATGAAGATAATGGTTTCAAAAATAACAACGTCAATGTCTTCAATTTCAGGGAGGAGATTTAAACGAGAAAGTGGTGAAGAAGAAGAAGAAGAAGGAAAAGATTATGTGATTGATGATGTTGGTGTCATTGACTTTAGTTAGTTTTTATTTGTAAATAAATGGAGGAGAGAGTGAAGGCATTCCTTAGGATTCTTTATGTTTTAAAAATTAAGATAGAAATGTATATGTTAAAAACCAAAAAGGTTTTGATACTCTGTCGGAATTTTTCTGATAAATAAATATGAGTTATTGTCTCAAATGTAAAAAGAAAACTAAATCTAAAAATATCTCTTATGTTAAAGCTAAAAATAATAGAGTTTATCAAAAAGGAATATGTCAAGTGTGTGGCTCTAAAAAGTGCCAATTCATCTCTCCTAAAAGAGGAGGAGATATACAAAAGTTTCTGTCAGGAAGTAAATTTACAACAACTGGAATTCCAGGGTAATTACACCTTCCAGGGTATTCTTTCTGTGGTCCAGGAACAAACCTGGATAAAAGATTAGATGAGGCTGACAATCCTAAACCTTGGTCTTAACCTACAAATAGGGTTGACGAAGTCACTTCCCTTCCATCTCGTCTCTTGCACACAACATATGTCCACTCTTCTTCTGACCAATACTTCCACCACTTCTCCTGATCTCCCTGTCATTGTCCCTACATTCCATGTCCCAAACCTCAGAAACCGATCTCCACTTCGGGCTGTACCCTGCCCACACATCCCATCCCACCCAAACCCATCCCATATTGCTTATGGGAAAACCACTACGTTGACTGAAAAACATAAAGCCGACAGCGAAATGTTGTATAATTTGTCTTTGATACAAAATCCAACGTTGAGAGAGAAAGTTGATAGGTTTATTGTGAGAAATTTGATAAATGCTAAATTGAAACTTGGTCTTGGTTATTCCTCAAAAAACTATTAGGCTCTAATGATGTCATCAAGACTGAGGAGCTTTTGGCTGAAGAATTACACAAACCTATAATCACAAAGTTTAAAAGAAGGAAGGTTTATTCTAAATACACCGACCACATATGGTCCGCTGATTTAATTGAATTGAATAATGACAGGGGATACAGGTATGCTTTAACCGTTATTGATTTGAGGAGTAGATTTGCCTGGGTTGTCCCTTTAAAAAATAAAAGGGGTGATACTTTAATGTTAGCCTTTAAGCTAATATTTGATCGGGATAAAAGGAAACCAAAGAAGTTATGGACTGATGAGGGAACAGAGTTCTATAACAAAATATTCATGAAATTTCTTAAGGGGAAGGGTATTAAATTATACAGCACCTTTAATGAAGGAAAGGCAGTTGTTATTGAGCGTTTTAATCGTACTTTAAAAGAGAAATTATATAAAAAATTCACACAACTCGGTTCTCAAAAATGGGTGTATTTAATTCAGGATATTGTAGATAATTACAATAATACAGTTCATTCATCAACAAAATCAAAACCATTGGAAACATTTACAAAATTAGAATATGAAAAGGAGATTAATTTGAGAAAGCCCAAGTTTAAAGTTGGTGATATTGTAAGAATATACAAATGGAAAAGTCATTTTGAGAAAGGTTATACACAAAAATGGACTCGTGAATTATTTAAAATCATTGATGTAATGGATACAGTCCCTTGGACCTACAAATTATATGATTTAAATGGAGAAGAAATCTTGGGTTCATTTTACTCGCAAGAATTACAAAAAACACAAGTAAGCAGATAATACCCTTGAAAATAATAAATAAATAAATAAAATGTAATGGGGATACGTTTTTAAATCTGTGAACCCCAAACACAGAATCCCACAACTTTTTAGTTGGGGCTTAACTTTTGTGTGTGTATAATGGGGATACGTTTTTAAATCTGTGAACCCCAAACACAGAATCCCACAACTTTTTAGTTGGGGCTTAACTTTTGTGTGTGTATAATGGGGATACGTTTTTAAATCTGTGAACCCCAAACACAGAATCCCACAACTTTTCAGTTGGGGCTTAACTTTTGTGTGTGTGTGTATGTGTGAGTGAGTCATAATAATATACAAACCCTAACCCAACCCCATCCCTAACCCAAACCCATCCCTAACCCAAACCCATCCCTAACCCAACCCCATCCCTAACCCAACCCCATCCCTAACCCAACCCATCCCTAACCCAACCCCATCCCTAACCCAACCCCATCCCTAACCCAATCCCATCCCTAACCCAACCCCATCCCTAACCCAACCCTAACCCAACCCCATCCCTAACCCAACCCATCCCTAACCCTCACATTCAAAATCCCAACCCTAACCCAATCCCATCCCTAACCCAACCCCAACCCTAACCCTCACATTCAAAATCCCAACCCTAACCCAACCCCATCCCTAACCCTCACATTCAAAATCCCACCCAAACCCTAACATAATCTTTCTTTTCTTCTTTTTTTAAATACGTATTTCTTTTTTTTTTTTTCCTCTCCCTCCAATTCTGTCTTTCAAGGCTTTCAAGTTTGAAGAAGTAGAAATGGGAAGAAAGAATTTTCCAGCATTTTCTTCCTCGAACTTTCTTGATATTGCTTAAATCAAGCGTCATTAAATAAAGAACATTGTTCATTGCTTTAGAATCTAAAGAGTCTCCAAGAGGAACCCCACAGGTAGAGTCTCCAAAATAAAACCAACTTTCCAAGTTCCCAAGGTATAACCACATTCCTGTTGAGCCTCCAAGATAGGTATCACATTCCGAGTCATCAAAACAAAACCCCCATTCCGAGTCTCCAAAAATATAACCATCTTTCCAAGTCCCCAAGGTAGAACCACAATTTTCAGAAATATTGGGGGTTTCCGTGATAAGTCTCACATAGTATAACTGCGGACCATCAGGGAAAACTTCCGTTTCCCAATTTTTTAGGGTTTCTATGATGTGTCTCACATAGTATAACTGCGGACCATCAGGGAGAATTCCCGTTTCCCAATTTTTTAGGGTTTCTATGATGTGTCTCACATAGTATAACTGCGGACCATCAGGGAGAATTCCCGTTTCCCAATTTTTTAGGGTTTCTATGATGTGTCTCACATAGTATAACTGCGGACCATCAGGGAGAATTCCCGTTTCCCAATTTTTTAGGGTTTCTATGATGTGACTCACATAGTATAACTGCGGACCATCAGGGAGAACTCCCCTTTCCCAATTTTCAGGAATTTGTGGGTCTCCAATGTATGACTTGTATTCTGGCTCATCAAGGTAGAACTTGTTCAGTGGGTTTTGTTTTGATAACTCACAACAAGTATCATCATGGTAAAACTCTTTTTCAGGATTTTGTGGATCTCCAAGGTATAACTCTTTGGCTGGGTCATCAAGGTAGAACTCGTTCTGGGGGTCTTGGTTGTTCAAAATGTCTTCAAACAAAAAAATAACTTCATCCCAAGTTGTGTTAAAAGCAGAATTTTCATTTCGTATCTCAGATACAATTTCCTGTGAAAGAAAATAACAATGTATTAATTTAATACAATATTTTTATTTGTATAAATCAAGCTCTATGAATATTAAAATAAACTTTGTTAACTCTTACACGAGTCTCATCTAAAAAAAAAAATTAAAATAAATAAATAAATAAATAATTAATTAAATAAATAAATAAATAAACAAACTTACCTCCATTGATAAGAGGTTCGAGTCCAGTTCATCAATCTGAAGGTTGAGTTCTACACAGGTAGTAGGACTCCAAGGAATAGCAAAGTTATCCCATTCCATTTCGGCATAGTAGTCCATTCTCAAGTGAAGCAGAAAGCGTGTTTGAAAAAGCCTGTGTGGTCGGTGCCTTTTATAAGGACTGGGTGTGTCATTTCCTGTGGAAATTCCCTGGGCGTGTCTTAACTGGAAATGATGTGATGGAAATTCCCTGAAAATGATGTAATGTATTACCTGGAAATGATACAATGCTGAAGAGTTTATAAAGTGGGTGGGACTTAACAAAGTGGGTGGGGCTTAGTAAAAAGGTGGGCGTGGCTTAACAAAAAGTGGGCGTGGTTTACCAAAAAGTGAACGGAGCTTAACAAAAAGTGGGCAGAGCCTACCAAAAAGTGTGTGGCACTGGAGGCGCTCAAACAAGAACATTCAGGGAGGTTTACCATTTTATCTTAGCTCAGTTAAAATATCTTAATAAAGAACCAAACTCAAACATCTTTTTTGTTAATATATTAGATTGTGAAGGGAGTGGCAAGAGAATTAAATTATTTCCCACGCATAAACAAATATTTGTAGGGTCGTTGTTTGAGTGGGTCAAAGATGATTCACCAGATGATATTAAGAGTAAAAGGTTAAAAGGTCCATAAGGTCAGAAGGATCACAGGTTCACACAGAAGGACCATTGTTTAAGTGGTCTAATGAATAAGGATAACATGTCAAAAGGTTAGAAGGTTCGTAAAGAACAGGGTGAAAGAAATAGAGGTGTTTAGGGGCAATGAGGGAGGGGAAAAATTAACATGTAAGTCAATGGGAAAATGAGAGTGTCCCAGAAGCAACATATATACACTACTTACTACTGTGTTCAAAAAGTATCCGACCTTTATTTTTCGTGCGTAAAAAAAAAGAAGCTAGGGAGGCGTTGATTGGTGCACGTATGTAGGCGATCCTAATGCGCACGCGTGAATTTTTTCCCACCTGCAGAAGCTGTCATTCGACGGCAGACCGCCGATGAGTGAGGACATGTAAGTGAGCGCCGTCGGATTTTCGTTTTTGACAAAATGACGGAAAAACTTGAACAACGCTACTGCATCAAATTTTGTGTAAAGGTTGGCGATTCCCAAGTGGAAACGATCCGCAAGATTCAACACCGTTCATTCCATTATGAAGGAGGATTTGGGCTTCAGGAGAATCTTAGCGAAGTTCGTACCAAAGCTGCTCACGATTGAGCAGAAGCAACTCCGTTTGGAGATCGCACAGGACATGCTGGAGACTGTGAACAGCGATCCCAGCTTCCTCAACACAGTGATCACTGGCGATGAGTCCTGGGTTTATGGGTACGACCCAGACACCAAGTTGCAGTTTTGATGCAAGTTTGATGAAACACAAAATTTGATGCAGTAGCATTGTTCAAGTTTTTCCGTCATTTTGTCAAAAACGAAAATCCGACGGCGCTCACTTACATGTCCTCACTCATCCGCGGTCTGCCGTCGAATGACAGCTTCTGCAGGCGGGAAAAAATTCACGCGTGCGCATTAGGATCGCCTACATACGTGCACCAATCAACGCCTCCCTAGTTTCTTTTTTTTTACGCACGAAAAATAAAGGTCGGATACTTTTTGAACACACTACGTATATATATATATATATATATACACCATATATACACCATATATATATATATACACCATATATACACCATATATATGTATATATACACCATATATACACCATATATGAGTGAGTTGTCTCGTGTGTGTGTGTGTGTGTGTGTGTGTGTGTGTGTGTGTGTGTGTGTGTGTGTGTGTGTGTGTGTGTGTGTGTGTGTGTGTGTGTGTGTGTGTGTGTGTCAGTGTTTTTTGTTTGTTATACAATTACATAACCCTTTGCCAATTGCCTCCGAAATTCGCTACCGGTACATCACATTATTGTAACAGGTCATCGTCAATAGAACTATAAAGAAGGACTTTAAAAGTATGATGTTTGTTTCTTCTCCCTCACTGCCAAACCCAAACTCTTTACGTTCCCATGTATTTCCAAACACAATCTTCCACTTTTCAAAAAGCAGATGTTTTACTTCCTCAAAAACTCTCAGACGATTCGCTCTTTCTTCACTTTTCTATCGATGCAGTTATTTTATTTAAGTCCTGGCCTCGATGAGGACTATATAGTCTATGACTGGAGCCTTCAACATTAAAAAAAATAAAATTGCCATAATAAGAAATTGCAATTCTTAATCATTAATATTAAATCCGGAAATAACGATGCCCTGTGAGATCAAGCGTTCGTTGTACATCGGAATCCTCCCCTCGGCGAGGAGAGGGGCGGAGCCTGGCTTAGCCTCAGTTTTTCTATGTGAATCAAACCGATGGCATTTAAGTATTTATAGTCCGTATGCAGAATGGAAATTAATATAAAAAGCGTCCACAGTCACCACAAAACTGCAGTGGGTGTAAGTGGTCACCGCACGATCCATCCTGTATGAAATGACGCCCATAATTGCCATGGTGCACTCCTCGGGTTGATGTTTGCTAAAGCTTGAAACATCAATCTTCTTGATGATTTACTGTAATCAAAATAACCCGATCTTGATTGGGTGACCCATCTCGTACTTTATAAGAGAGAACTTTGATAAAATACATTTTAAGCGAATTGTTGCAATTTTCATTGTTGTAGGTTAATGAAGATGTCATTAAAGTTAAATATACCTTTATTTTTTATAAGGTAAAGTGTTTGAGATTTTGAGGATTGCACTAAGATGACTTTTGGCCCCTTTCTCTTGACGTTTGTGCATCACAGTCGTTCTTTGGGCCCTGGTTGGACAGTGGTTGGGGCAGACCTTCGGCAGGCAGCTCACACTGTTCAGGACCTACGTCCTGGAAGTGTCTTTGTCTTCATAGTACGTGCCGTTGGTCCCAATGGTATCAGTGAACCAAGTCCAATCTCAGATCCTGTGCGCACACAAGGTGAGGACAGCGGGACACATTCTCTCAAGCTGTGTTATGACACACAAACATTGACCTCTTCTTCTTCAGTGAAATATGGCTCCTATTGAGAAACTGTAAAAATGATCGTGTAAAATGAGAATCATTCCTGAATTATGTTTGTTAATCACGATCTATGTGAAAACGTATGAATGGATAAACGAAAGAGTTACACAGCAGTGAAAAAGTATGCAAACAAGAAGAGCTACATTCAAACTATACCGCCCCCATGCCAAATAAATAAATAACATATCCTCCAGCGCCCGGCGATGCTGCAGTGCAGCATATGGAGACGGAATTGGGAGGCAGCAGTGTGCAATGATTGATTAATCGAATAATTGCGTAATAAAAAAAAAAGAAAATAATCGTAAAATAATTAATTTCCTGAATAAATTGACTAATAGCATACCTAAACTACCACTGTTTCATCCGAATCTAACTTTTCGAAAATTAATTAATCCGTTAATTAATCGGAAAATCAAATAATTAATTAATTAATCAATAGATAAAAAAATACCCTTTTCAGCCAAATCACTTGGTCATTGTCGTGTCCAATTACCAACTTCCTAACTCAAAAAGTGCCTGAGATTTTGCCCAGATGAGAAAGAAAAGAGATAAGTACTTAATAAATCAATAGTAATTAATCAATTAATTGTTTAATCCAAACAAAAAACTACAGTTTTTGTCAAAGCACTTGTTCACTGTTGTGACCAAATTTCAGCTTCCTAGCCCAAAGGATGGCTGAGATATCGCCCGTACAAACAAGAAAACAAACAAAGTGAAAACTGAGTACTCCCTTTCGGTGCGTGTCATCACCGGGCAATTTTCGGCGCCCAGTGATGACGTCATGCAGCGCCTGGAGATGGAATAGGAAAGGAGCGGTGTACAACAACGTCATGAAAGCAGCTAAACATTTAACACGAGACATCGCAACTCATTTTCAGAGTCTGAACTAAAGATCAACACAACCCACATATCTGGCTGTCCTCGCATAGGATCGTGTTATCTGTGACACCAAACGGCAGTCCGATGGGTTTCACTCTTCCTCCAGTGTAAGTGTTGCTTTTCTTGCTTGCAGTTTCTGCAATTATTTCCTCCGATCCGCTTTGTTTTTACGGCCGGAATTGCATCTCTGGCAATGTGCAATTGGCACACTAAGGAACAGAGGCAAGATAGTTTTTCATCATCCTCGTGCCATTTATTGGATTTTTTCATACTTTCCTCCCCATTATGGCACTCAGCAGCCCTCGTTGCTTCTGGCTGCCCATTCTTCACTGGCACTGCCTAGTGTACCACATGGTGTGAAACCTCATTCATACCTCCTAGATACATGCTTTTGTAGCAAGTTAATGTTCAAAACACACAACTGTGGCTGAGCTTGTCATACTATTTCAAAGGGATTTCTACTATTTCTGCAACCATGATTATTTATGGTATTGATGAAGGAATTGATTATTTTAGCTTTATAACCTGGGATAATTATTTTCTCTTCAGTTTTTTTGGACATTTATGGGGCATATTTAAAGTTTTGATGTATGGGTGAGCTGTGGCGTAATCGGCATTTAATGTTGATCCTGTTTTGTATGGCACCACACATCAATATGCAACGAACAACTACATGCTGATTGAATGCGCTCGGGAAAATATCCGGCATGCAAATTACTGGCTTCACACAAAATGGATGAATACGTGGCATATGGTGTCCATGTAAGCAGCATTTGGATGCATTATTTTTTCGTTGGATTCAACCTCAGTGGGTGCCTGATTTGCTAATTCTGTAAGCAGATAGACGTAGTTGTGCGCTGAGGATTGGAATTCTGTTGGGATGAAAACGGACAAAGTTACGATACCGGTGGGATTCCATAGCCATGCTGCACTTGTGTAATGGCCGGCACAAACACAGCACAAAATGCCACAGGGGCATTTATATGACAGATTAATAAGGAAGAAAAGTGAACATTGTTTGTGTGTATGGGGATGAATAAGTAGGTAAAGGCAGTTGTTAATTTCCTTGCGTAGTATGCATTACGTGTAAAAAAAATCATGATTTTTTCTGCATTCCTACATCAATCGCCATTCATTACGAATGGTTTCTACAACCAAAGACTTTCAAATATATTGTTGGAATAAACATTTTCGGAAAGTGTATAAATACTCTTACTCCACAATCTTTACTTCATCATTTTAGAATTGGTAAAAACATGAGACAACAGTAATTACTGGGATTTTTTTCCGAGTTAAAGTAGTTTATCGTAAAAATAGGGAATATTAGAATGTACAAAATAAGACAATTTAAGAGAATCTTTTTGAATGCAAACATTTTTGTTAAATGTTTATAGTTGTAGTTGTAACATTATCACGTTGATGGCCACAGTCTGAAGAAATACTCACACTCACTGTGGCTCCCACTTACATGTTGGGCTAAGCCCAAAGACAGTCGGTTGGCTTTTATTAACAGGCCTGCTTTGACCAGGTGCTGCAAGCCTGTGTACTGGATGGGTGAATCCCGTGCCATTTATCCAGCAAAGTTGCAATAATTTGATCCTCCAGAGGCTCCAAATGAACCTGAATGCCCATTCGACAAAATGGCAGCAGACACAAAGAGCATGTGTTACTTAGGAAATAAAAAATTAATTTAATATACAAAAAGACTGGTAAAGGATAAAACAAATTGCATTCAGTAATACCACAACAATAAATCAAAAAAAATTCCCCCCTTGCATTGCACAAAAAATCATTCACGACACTCGGGCAGTGTCTCAGGGAATTGCACAAGCATAAAAGTCAGGCCTCCAAAAAAAAACAGCAGACTGAAGAATGTGGCAGAATGGAGAAGGCATGCTCGAGAAAAGCACAGCGGCCTCTCAGCATCCGTCTGACTCTTCTGCCTCTTTCTAAGGTCACCTGAAGCTCTTTTTACTACCTCCTCCTCTTCCTACCCACTTGACCTCCTCCTCCAGTCATGGAATGGGACTTGAAACTACCCACAAGCTTCCACAGTTCTCCACCCTATGCTTCTACCTTTATCCACCGCAAGTTTTTTTTACCAATCTCCATCTTGCACTTTATGACAAACTGCCATTGAGAGGGGAGTTTGCTCCCATGCTCTTTGGTGGGTGGGGGAGGTATGGGGGTAGAACAAACTTTCAACTTCAGCCACCCCTCCCCCCAACCCCCTCCTCCCCTCCACCCCCCCCCCCCCACACACACACACACACTTACCGTAGCTATTTCTGGAATCACAACCTCCTCTATACCTCATTGGCAACATCCTACATCGACTCCTTACCTTAAACAACCAATTAATACATTGTGAAGTGTTCTACAACAATACGTGAATATACACACAATCTAAGGCTGTAATTAATCTATTGCCCAGACCTCCTCCCCTCACCAAGCAAGAAAGGATGATGTAAATGAATGGAAGAAGGAAGGATTATAGGATATGAGGGAAGATGACAACCAGCCTACTTCCAAGAAAGTACAGGAGTGTTAAAGAATCCAATCCAGAAATAAAATAACCTTTCTGCTGTTTGGCTAAGAAGACAGCAGCAGAGTGATTGGAGAAGGTATGTGTCACAAAGGAGTTTGATTGCTGTTAGGGTCTGTTTAGCCATTAATGAATGGTTTCAGAAGAAGGCACAACTGGTAGAGCATGGAAGTGAGAAAGAGAAGAGTGTCTTTGGAGTATGGCAAGTAGTCAGGTTCACTATGTCAATAAATTATATTTCGTTCAAAATCATGGTAGATTAGCAAACCTATACATTTTTGGAAAGGTTATAGCATAAGGAAACTAAAAATCAATGTTTACATTTGGAGAGATACCTGTATGGCGGCCATTTTGGATTTTCAAAATGGCCACTGTAAAATACATATTTTGTTCTATTTCTGCCTCTAATTACCCTAAAAACTTTAAAATATATACTAAACCTATATTTTCAGGGACAAGGAATCCAATGAAAGTATCAAATTAGTGCTATGGGGAATGGTAAGACACGAATCAAAGGTTTTGAATTGCAAAATACTGTCTTTATATTCGCGATAAGTTGCATAATCAAATACATGTTATCATTTTGTACAGGCAGTTAATAACATCAAAATGTGTCACAATAATTCATATCACCAAACATACACAGGCAGTCAGCAAAATCATACATACACATGCAGTCAGTATAACTTCACATCTACACAGGCAGTCAATGACAAAATATACACAGGCAGTCAATGGCATCAAACATACACGATTACAGAATATGCCATTTAGAGTTCGTCATCACTGTCCTGTGTGTCGTATCCGACAATATAGTCCGCATCGTTTTCACAGTCCGTTCCACACAAGCAAAGGTCGGTCAAATTGATTTAATTGGCAAATCGAATTGGTCGAATGGTCGATCGAATCGAATTCGATGAATCGAATCGAATCGAATCGATCGAATTGGTCGAATGGTCGATTGAAGCGATTGGTCGAATGGTCGAATTGGTCGAATGGAATTGGTCGATTGGTCGAATTGGTCGAATCGAATTGGTCGGAATTGGCAAATGTAAACATTGATTTTCAGATTTTCCATGTAATAACGTTTCCAAAAATGTATAGGTTTGCTAATCTACCATGATTTTGAACGAAAAAACATAGTGAACCTGACTAAAGCTCTTTGGGACATCAGGCAGGAGATATGGGTTGAAACCTACCAAGACATCGGAAGGGAACTATGCAAGCGGTCACATGCTCTGCTTCATGGATCACCTAGTTATATCTCTTCTGTGTTCAATATCCCAAGTATCTTTGATGAGCAGGTAATTCAATCAAGCAGTGCAGCAGAGACCCATGAGGACGGGAATTCCACATCTGCCCAATGAAGAAGAGCTTTGCTTGGCCTTTTCAAGTTAAAATGAAGAAATGGGATAAAACAAGCGATGTTAATGAGTGGTGGAATGGAATGGTTGGACTAGATGCTTGAATTTTTCCAAGGAGTGTGGAAAGAGTGCTGGTACCTGCAAATTGGAGAGATTTGGTGATGGTTTCAATCCCAAGGAAAAGTAATATATTTCAGTTTGTGACAACTGGCAGGGGATCCTTTCGCTCGGTGTAACTGGCAAAATGTTTGAACTGGAAGGGACTAGAACAAGATCACCAGGTCAGATAACTTTGATAAAGGTACTTTTCACTTCTGATGCATGCATTGTCACTACCTCAAAGGTTCTCCTGAGAGTGACATGTACAAGTGGGGATTTTCAGTGAGTTTACTTGACGACCAAACTGATGGTGCCTGGGGAAGGGCTGAGAGAGGCTGCATTTGACACCTATCCACATCAGTAATAACACAATTGAGGTGGTCACTGAGTTTAAGTACTTTGTGGCAATGATAACCATAAGTGGGAGTGTAAAAGAGAGTTTGACCAGGAAATGGATTCGTCCTTTTGTGCTTCAAGAGCTTTGGTGGTACTATGTAAACATGTGTTAAGGACAAGGTCCTTTCAGTGACTACTAAGTGGATCGCCTATGTCTTTGTAGTCTTAAGGGTTCTTCTCTTCACATCAGAGACATAGACTAACAAGAGCAGACCCAGCAAGAACTTTGAACCTTCCATAATAGGTTCATGCAATGCATACTCTGCATCACCAGAGCACTGCAGATAGAGGAACTGATAACAATGCAGCAAATGAGGAAAAGTTTGCACTCACTCCTCTTTGGAGGAAATGCTGTTGAAACACAGGCTGAGATGGTTGGCCACGTGGTGAGGATGAGTGATGAAAGGATTTTAAAGCAGCTCTTTTGGATGGCTACCATAGACGCATTCCACCCATTGGCAATGGTTGAGGTGGAGATACAATGATACATGCTAGCTATGGGCATTACCTGAAGAGCTTCCAAGTTGATGGCTCAAGACCACTTGTCCTACTTTATCTCTTCATGTCATGGTAACAGATGGCTCAAGAGAGAGGTTTGTGGTGAACCTTGTGCAGGAATGGCCAGGAAATCTTCACCACCATTCAGGAAGAGAGGGTCCAGGAGAAACATGCCCTTTGACACCAGGCACACACAACACAAACTATACCTGGTCACCTCCAATGCCAGGTGTGTGATTGTAGATTCCTCTCCAGTGATGGGTATAACAACCCTCTGTGTGTAAATTCTACTCACCCAACTTTGTTTTGACAAAACAGAATTCCTGTACCGATTTGAAAGACGTCAAGGATATTCAGACACCCCACAGGCATGAGTAGGCACATGAGTGAAAACTTGTGTAACTATATCCTGAAACTATAATGAGAAGGACACACGTAATGCAAAATTTCACTTCATGGTGTAGATAACACTTTTTGAGAGAAAGACCCTTTTAAACTGCTTTATTATATAATATATAAAGAATAACAATTGTGTGTTTGTTTGTTTGTTTGTTGAAATGCATTTGGACCCTGCAGGAACCAGTGCAGTCCAACTTTGCACAGCCTCCTTCTTCATCCAGAGGAAGGTTGAGGACATGTTTGGATAAAAAAAAATTGAAAAATTAAAAATAAATCAAATAATTGGGTTTCAGGTCTTGTGCTAATCCAAACTTTTTTGGGTTTTTTGCCTGGGTTTTTACCTGGGTTTTTTCCCGGGAGCTATCGAGTAATGTGTTTTGTGAAGATCGTATGTTGAGGTTGTAATTATTTGTTGTCAACAATTCAAGTTTAATTATTAAAGCTTTTCATTTAATTTTCCCGGGCAACGTCGGGTGCTTCAGTTACAGTAGTACAGTATATTTATATCAATCGCCGAAGCCAAGAAACACAGCCACCTATGAAATTTAACTAAGCACTTACTACTCAATCAAATTTGTAACAATCAGCAAAGAGCAGAGAACATTTCATCCATGTCTCATTGACGTCCTCAGGCCTCTATATCCAGCCCCATCAAGTGTCCTTTTATCGCCAGTTTGCAACCAATTCAGGGTATAATGCCAGTTGAACATGGAGAATAATAGGAGCATTAAATGTTGAGTATGCCATCATCTATCATCTGTTTCAGCCAAGATTGCAACTGGTCTTGTATGAATGTGCATGATTGTTTCTGCTTGTGCATTTCCTGGTCAGCGTCCCATTTCCACGTGCCCATGCTTGGAGTCATTGAACAGCGACGGATGAAGACTGTCATTTCTCTCAAGTTTCTAGACAGGCAGTCAGGCACCGATATGGAGCAGCGCAGTCGGCTTTTAGCCTCACCTTAAACACATTTCTCTTTTTCAAACACAAACACAGTATTTTCTCTGGAGACATTTGAAATGTCTAGGATTGACACAAATGGAGTATAGTATCATGGGATGGAGGCCGAAAGTTGTTGTGCAACTCAACTAGCGCAATAAAGTATTACATCACAGAATCGTGAACAATTTCAGCTTGTTGGAGGCAGTGGTTTGGCAAAATTGTTTGTACCATTTTTTGTTGTGTACAGAGTTAAGGTTCGTGGAAGAGGTTGAACACAGAATGGAACAAACGTAACAGGACAAAAGGGAAGCCGGAAAACAGCAGGGCGTAGGGAGAAAATAGATGGAGACGGACAAACCAGGGACGCCGGTAAAGAGGGGTAGGGAAGAACGCACAGATTTGGGGAGGACATAATGGATACATTAGCAAAATTTGGGAGGGTGGGGGTGGTTTCACGGGGGTATAAAAGATCATGGTTTTGGATGGGGGATGATTTGAGATGGTGGTGAACAGCTGTCTTGAAGACCTCGAGGAAAGAATGAGATTGAAGTAAATGTGAAAGTTGGTTCCACAGGTGAGAAGAAAAACAGAAACAAATGTTTATTTATGTTCCCAAAAAATATAGTCCATATTCGATTAATGTGTTGCTTTATAGACATGAAAAGCTTTTATTCATAATTATAAATATCTCATCATTTTGTGTGCCATCCTCAAGTTCACAAAGGTATCAATTATGTAGCGTGTGCAAGGCTGCGCTCAACTGGCATATCCGACCTTTACGCGAATCGACCGGCTGACATAAAGGAGCGAACACGAGTGTTTATGCCATTGTTGTGGTCAATTACCATAAGTCCCTTACATTTCGGTGTAAGCTGCTTTTGTGTTACTTGTTTAGGAGATAAAGTAGGACAAGTGGTCTGTCTGTATTGTCCATCCCTGTGCTGTCCGTATGTTCATCTGCTGCGCACAACCACGTCATGGTCTCCCCCATTTCCATTACCTTGTTCTCGCCCTTCTCCTACAGTTTCATTTATTTGTGCCGTGGTGCATCTGCTGTTGTCCCATTATTTTCCCTTTGCCCCCATTTTGTCCATTGATCAATTGCCTGCTGTCATTCTGCTGTCCCATGAGCCTTGATACTTCAAAAAAAAAATCCAATCCATTTTTATCTGCTCTCTCTTGCCCTTCTCCATCTCCATATTCACTCTCCACTCACTTTCCTCCCTTAAACACATTATCTTGTCACACACAGCCACCAAAGCAATAACAATAAAAAAAAATCTCCTTCTACCCCCACTTAGATTTTCTTTTTCCAATTTCTCTGTTGGGCCCTGTACCTCATCTTGCAATCATGCTGCTCCCCTCCCTCTCTGCTTTTCTGGCTTTCTTCCTTCCTCCTATCACTACTGCTCACTCCGTCCATCCTACTAATCAAAAAACTGCTTTCATTATTTTCATTCTCTATTAATTATTTGATTCACGTCTTGTGGTCATGCTTCCTCCACATGTGTGCTGATTGCATCTATGACCCTTTACCATCCTCCTGCAATACTCCCTCCTGTTATTCCTTCCTCTTTTGTGGGCACGATATAAAGTCCTCACAATATTCGATCATGCAGGTTCAGTGCAGCCTTCTTTAGAGCATTCCATGACCTTGATATTTACTCCAGCAGTGACGTTTGCGTCTGTGTTGCTGATATCTGTATTCAGAAATGCAAACCACCTTGACATAAGTGCAGATGCTTGTGTCCACATTTCTCTCTGGTTCTGTCTCCCTCTCTACAGCAATGCCTTGCTTATGATGCATGATGCACCACCCTCTAAATCGTAATTATATGGTGTATGAGGCTCTCTTGTCCAAGTTCAACTTCCTTCAACCTCCCACTCCAATTCTCTTTTTGTAACCCATGGTGATTTCAGCTGGCTTGGCATTGAGAGCCAAGGCCTTTTGTCATAATTCAGCCATTCCTCAATCTGTTGGAATCTCAATCAATAATTCTCTTAATGGCTCCTATTCCCTGATAGGCTGGCTTAATCACGACCAATTTCCCCTCAAAACTTTCCTACTTGTCTTAGCTCTCCCTGACTCCTTAAATCATGACCAATCAGTCAATCAATTTAATTTCCTCTCCAATGTTTTTCATTTCGAACAAAAGCTCAAAGTGATTCACAAAGAAAGAAATCCTAATAAGAATTACAAGAAATGAGAAAAGCAACTCTAAAAAGATAATATTTTAAGAGCTGTTTGTAAACTGTAAATGATTGTTGTGGGAATTTTCAAAGGCAGAAAATTGCATGATATCAGTCGTTGAGGGAAGCAGGTGACCTTGAGGAATTCAGTGATGTGATGCAAATTATCAAGCTTTATCGATGAGCCTGGCTTACATATTCTAACTACAGGTAGTGGACAAAAAAAATGTAACCACCTGGGTACATGAGGGACACCAAGTAACGGCTTCCATACAAGTGTGGCCCATATGTTAATTTAGCAAAGACCATTCTGGCATGCTTAGGGTCATGCATAAAAATGCTGCACATACATGGTTGCCTAAAATTATGGCTATCATGGTTGCAAGAGCAGACCCCCTAGTGCCCCCATCCACAGAGCACGTGTGGTCGCCCAATGGTTTGATGAGCATGATACTGATGTTATCAATATGTCATGGCCTTCTGAGTCACCAGATCTGAACCCAATCGAGCATTTATGTGATATTCCTGAACGACGCCTGAGCGTTTTCCACCTCCATCAAACAGGTGTGAGTTGATTGACTTTCTCATGGAGAAATTGGTGTCGCATCCCTCCTGCAGAATTCCAGCCGCTGGTGGACTCTATGCCATTGTGCATACAGGCCGTATTGACCGCATGTGTTGGATCAACATATGTGGACCCCCCTATTGCTTGCCACTTGTTATTTTATACTTTCTTCTTAGTCCTATTTGCAGCATGGTTGATTGATTCAGTGACAGATGATTATGTGACCAAACTGGAAGCTTGGAAGTGCGTTAGTTAGGTAGGTATCAATTCCTAACTCCCTGTTAATATTGCCTTGAATCCAGAGTATTATCGAACCTGAAGTCGAATAAACCTTGGCCATTATTTGTTATTTCCCTACGTCCCAAGGACATTTTGCAATGACGATCCATGAGGAATAAAGCCAAGCAACCTACCATTCTCTGCGGTTATGTCTACAACGAATTTTACTTTGAAACTTTGACTTTCATTCAGTTCACCAAGAGAGGAATTTCAAGATTACAAAAAGATACCTGTTTGTTGAAAATCGCACTCACACACAGTCAAAAGCGGGGATAGCAGGCAAAACTACTTGCATGAATACACGCGCACGCTTCCGCGCGCACACACACACACACACATGCACACACACACACACACACACACACACGCATTCACACATATACACACACACACACACACACACTACTGATACTGTTGGGTTGATGCGCTTCACATATCAGGTACGACGCAAATCGCTATTACCTACCTATACCACTTTTGTACTCTAGCCCAGTGTATGTGCAAATATCATTACCGTGAGATGTGTATATATTGTTACGTGTTCCTGCCCGGTTACGGTGCACCTCAGAGTCTCGAGAGGGAACGCGGCAGAAAGATTTGTTATTTTGAGTGTTCTAATAAACCATGGTAAAACTACACCAATGCAATTGTAGAACAAAACAAGTAATTGTATTAAGAACTCTCACATACACAATAATAACACTCTTACAGAAAGTACAATGAAAATATCACTTGCATCAAATGAACAATACATATTATGGTACCATCATTCCCCAATGCTCTCAAAGCAATGAACTCACGATACGCCAAACCTGAGTGGAATGTAACACTCCCCAAAGACCGTGCAAAAATCCCAACGAGGTGAAGGTCGAAATCATGCAGAACGGAAAAACAACATGCAGGTATTGGCGCGCTTGTGCATGAGGAGTTACGAGGTGAGAGGTCTATATAGGAATTGACTCGATATGGAAACCAACCGCAATCCACATGGTGAGGTCGATATGGGAATCCCAATGACAAAACAAGATGCACCAAGCTGACAGCCTCTTCGAGGACAAAATGGCATTTCGGCCTGGAATGGAGGTGCTGGCTCCCTCCAATAATGACTCACACTTGGTGATAAAACCTGAGACGTAGGTTTAATTGCATTCACAATATACGACGATGTCGTGGGCAATCCCTTTCCCGGGAAGCCGCAACTCATTCGCGACCTATATCAAAAAAGTCCGCTCACAGCCCCGATGCGACTTTATGGCTGTATCTCTCTCATGGCCGTCTTCTCCCTGCCAATCCTCCTCTTTCCTCTTCCGGCCTCTTTGCCGTGTCTTCCTTTCTCCTTCACAAACATTTATTTTTACCTTTTACTAAAGTCACCTCCATATCACACAAAAATCTTAACAACAATATTACCTGAAACTAAAAATCCTAACAGTATATAATAACAAGAAAGGCGGAAGTGACGGATCCGTAACACTCCCAAACCTTCAAGGAAGAAAGTTTGAATATGGTGAAAACTTTCTTTCCACACAAAAAGTATATTTAACACCCAAAAGTAATACTCACCCCTAACAACTACAAATCAAAACTATGGCTGATGAAATCCCTTAAGCAACAAAAATTCCAAACAATGCACAGGAATCGTCGAGGTTAATTCACTCTGGATAAAGCATCGGCGACTACATTGTCTCTGTCCTTTACATACCTAATTTCCAAGTTGAACTCTTGCAAAGACAAGCTCCATCTCATGAACCTCTGATTTTTTTTCATGTTTTGATTGAAGGTTAAGGGGTTGTGATCAGTGAAAACCTTTATAGAAAGTTAGTAGTTCCCAGATACACCTCATAATGCTGTAGAGCTAGTAGGAGAGCAAGGGTCTCTTTTTCCACAATGGCATAATTTTTCTGATGTCTCAAACTTTCTTGAATAGTAACACGCCAGGTGACCAATGCCATCATCACCTTCCTGCAGTAGAACTGCCCCAGCCCCCATATCACTTGCATCGATGGCCAACTTGAAAGGTTTTCGAAAATCCGGCACTGCAAGGACAGGAGAGCTCATCAATAACGCTTTGATTTGGGCAAAAGGCAGCCTGGCATTTGTCATCCCAAACAAACTTGTTCTCTTTCCTCAGCAAATTCGTTGAAGGGGCTACCACGTCAGAAATATTCCTACAGAACCGTTGGTACCAATCAGCCATACCCAAGAATCTCATAAGCTCCTTTTTCCCTTTTGGAATTTGGAAGCGATCAATGGCTTCTATCTTGGCTGTCATTGGTTGCACTTGACCCTGACCGAATACATGGCCTAGGAACACCACCTGTGCTTTTACAAACTCACTCTTAGCTAAGTTGATGGTCAACCTTGCCTCGGTCAATTTCTTGAAGAATGCATGAATTTGTTTAAGGTGATCTTCCATTGTCATGGTGTGGATGATGACATCATCCAGATAAGCCTCCACCCCCGCAAGGTCTGCAATAAGCTTATTAATTAGTTGTTGAAACATAGCAGGACCATTTTTCAGCCGAAAGGGAAGAACCTTGTTCTGATAAAAACCATTTGGTGTGACTAAGTCCATGTAGTCGGTCAGGGTACATATATGTATATATACAGTGCATTCAGAAAGTATTCAAACCCCTTCACTTTTTTCACATTTTGTTATGTTGCAGCCTTATCTGAATAAGGCTGTCTGAATGCGGTGAAAATGATTAAAGCGAAACGAAAAACCTTGAGCGACGCGCAAAGCGCGCGAGTCAAAATGGCCGATGGCCCGTTCTCGAGGCGTAACGGCACTACGATGATTCTCCTCGGAATCAACTGCAAAACCTGACACGCAGGTTGATCTGTCACAGCGATAACAACTCTGTCGCAGGAATCCCTTTCCCGGGAAACCCTAAAGTTCACTCGTGACTCTCGTTCGCCAATCGTTCACTCCAGACCTCGAAGCAGCTCGGCTTCTTGTCTGACTCACTCGCTCCGCCTTTTCTTCCTCCTCTTCCTCTTCGTCGTTGTCCGGTTCCGGTTTCATTTAAAACATTAACTTTTTTACCTTTTGAAAATAGTAAGCTCTATTTCCCTTAAACGACATCAATCATAGTACATGGAATCAAAAATGTTTACAGTGTATGAAAACCACAACAACGGAAGTGACGAATCCGTAACAATATATATATATATATATATATATATATATATATATATATATATATATATATATATATATATATATAATCAACGAACATAACAGCGTGACGAGCGCTGTCCCGATCTCCTGTGGACCGAAGTCCTAGACCAAAGCGTCACCTCCGACCCAAAGGGTCTTCTGGAGGCCTCAGCCCAGCCACTCTGTCAACAGACAGAGATTTATTCATTGGTCCCCATTGGCTAAACATCAAGCAGAGCCGCCAATCCAGATTTCGGGCTTATTGACCCTCGTCAGGACGGCATACTGCAAAAAATATAACCAATGAGGACCAAAATCGTCTATTAAGATGATCAAGGCAAGGTATTAAAGCTAGGAGGTGCCTTGATCATATATATATATATATATATATATATATATTTATATATATATATATATATATATATATATATATATATATATATATATATATATATATCTTTCACATAGAATGAAATATGCTTCAACATTCCACACAGCAGACAGCATATACAGTAAGACACATAGTAGGAATCTTTCGTTCTCAGCATTCAAAGGCATTGTCGAGTGAAGCAGGTACCCATGCATGGTCAGCTCTCAGCCTGGCCTCAGTAGAATCAACATGGCAGAAAAGGTGCAAGGGGAATGTGCCCTCCTTCTTACAGCATGAATGTTGCAGAGAGACCCAGCCAATCCCATTCATCTTAGACTTGTGCTGGGAAACATGTTATTTAACCTTTTAAAAATTAAAATAGGCCTAGAAGGAATGGCGGCACGTGAGTCGATTATCAAATCAGTCTTTCACCAAAAGTGTTGATCGCAATGACAATACAGAGCCCCATTCAGCACAACAGCTGCTTGCAATGAGTAGACTAAGAGCAAGTTTCCTATATTGCTCTGCCATGGCACTTTTATCTATCTAAGCTTGTCCCATTCAAAACTGCATACCAACTGCCCCATTCGTACTCCCAGCCAAATCACAACGTCATTTCTCATTGCTTCCTTTCTGCTGCAGAAGGGAATGGCAGGTGTGGCTGTAAAAGGTTGTGGTTGGTGGGCTGTGGGGGAACAGAGTTACAGAGTCCCACAATGTCTCTCCTATCCCTGTCCCTGTACTGGCAATCACGAAAGTAAGGACCAGATGGTGTCTACCTGGTCTTTCTTCTAATTAACTGAGAAAAGCAAACTGCCCTTGTGGGCTTCTATCCAAGATGAGGCAAATTCCAAAGGTCCCGTACATGGTGCTTCCAAAATGGTGACCACAAAGTACATGAAAGGAAGACAGGTCGATGTACTTATTATGGTGTGAGTCGTCGTTTTTAACGAATCTCTTCCCTTCGTTGGCGTGCTCCCTAATCATTGTGCATTGTGTGATGGCTGTATAGTCCAATGCGGGACCCACAGTGTCTACCACAAACATTGCAGGTATAGACTGGTCCTTGCAGAGATGGACGTTGGCAGATTTTCCTTTCTTGCCTCCTCTGTCTCTCGATAGCAAGTTTCCCACATTCAAAATGTTCCAGGCCTTTGTGGCAAATGTTACAACAAGCTGACCTGTTTGCGGCCTGATGTTCGCAGGTGACAACTGGGATGACACAAGGCTTGTGTAGATTTAAGGATGTCCTTATAGCGCTTTCTTTGTCCACGACGTGACCGTTTACCAAATTTAAGTTGTCCATGGAAAAGCTCTCTTGGGATTCTAAGGTCTTCCATGCATATGAGGTGTCCTGACCAGCGAAGCTGGGCTTGCATCAGGAAATGCTCAATTCATTTGATAGACAGCAGTCCAGGGTGATGTACTTATAACCCTATAATGTCTACCTCCTATTCAAGGATTGTTATAATATTTAATGGCTGGATGAGTGTAGAAGCAATGCTGGGATAGTCCAATGAAAAAGGCTGTAATTCTTCACACAGCATAGACACAATTGCTCATGTATGAGTGCAGGTGCATACATATAATTACCCTTTTTGTATGTTGTTTGGAAGATGCTTCAGCACCTCGCCGAGGCTTGGACCATGGCACCATTCTTTGGGAACTTGGACGCCTGACCATCCGTCTGAAGGAACCCGAAGTGTTCAGCTCTACCACATTGCGCCTCAACTGGCTGGTTTGTTTCAAATTCGTTGTTTATCTCGACTCAATTTATCCATTTTTTTCTTAACTGCTTGTTTATTTATCCCCACCAGATGTCTTATTTTTCATCAGCCTTTGGTGAATTTTTCATCAGCCTTATCCTCATTGCATTCTGATAGTATCTCCATACCCCCACTTTGCTTTTTTCCAGGTTTCGCACAACATGCTTTACGTTCAGGGCTATCGAGTGCTGTTCCGACACCTTGGCATTGCTCGCGTGAATGGAAACTGGTCAACAGTTGATGTAAAGTCTCCGACAGAGCACAGCGCCGTGCTCAGCCGCCTTCGCAAAGGCACAACCTATGAGATTAAGGTCCGAGCCTTTTTCGATGGCTTCCAAGGTCCTGACAGTAACGTGCAACTTTGCGTCACCCAAGAGGAAGGTAAGAATGTATCTTGAGGGGGAATTTATCATTATAAATGTGTCAATGAAATGATTAAAGTGTATTCACTGAGACCATACCCTGACAATTTAGAAATTAAGACAAAGGCTCCATATCTATTATATTTATTGTTTTTACATTCTCAGATATTTTATCTTTTGAGAACTAAACTGGGCTATCCTACATCCAGAGCCTAAGTTATAATTAAGTGCACTAGGGTAATCTTTCAAGTGCACTTCACCTTTGGGGCATCAAATTTTGAAAAATATTCTCATATTAATCTCGTCATACTTTTTTTTCTACTCGTCCTATATAACATTTCTGTAACATATTTCAGTTTTTCCATTTTGTTTAGAATCCCCCACCAGGTCGTGTAAAAAATCGAGTACTCCCTCTAATGGGTTGCTTTGGTCAAATGTGAGATTTTTTTTTTCGAATTTCATAAAAGTAAGAACACTTTTTATAGTGGTCACTGATAAGAACATGGTCACCGATTCCAAAAATGGCCTCTAAAATGTGGTGGGATCAAAATTGAAAAAAATTTAGTTAATTTTTTTTGAAAATTGGGTAATCAAGTAACCAACGAACAAAAATAAGAATAATAATCTTTGTCTTTCATCGTTGCTGCTGGCTGCCACTTCACTGTTGTCTGCTGACGAAATGATGGAACTAGATGCACCAATTTTCTGCAACTCTGCTTGCGCCATTCTTCCTCGTGCTGCTCAAGCACCTGGCGACGGTACACCTTCTGCGACAGGGCCTTGTCGTAGGTGCCGAAATATGCTATGCAGTCAGTCTTCATCGACTGCAGGAACAGGCAGGCGATCCTTTGAGTTAGTGACCAGCTGCTCAACGTTGGCCGGCCACAACCGGAAGGTTGCATCCAGTCATTGTTCCATGGCCTGTAGCTTGGTGAATGTGGCCGGGGTTGATCTATGCACAATCGGGATCTACCTCATCTTGCATTTGGCATCCAGAAGCTGAATGAGCAAGATGCACGCCTGGTGGTCAGAGGCAGTGGGTTTCTTGGCCTTCTTATAAAATTGGGTGACCTGGACCAGGATGAGCTGCGCGGGCACCCATTTGGGAAGAGCAGCCGGTGTGCCTCGCCACTCAGCTGAGCTGTAGCAGATGGTGTATGGCAGCTCGAGTCGCATGTATTGTCTGACTGATCATCCGTACTACCGAAAAAACATTGGCATATTGATGTTATTGACTTGTTTCACAATTTCTGTTTGACTTTCAAAATTATGAGAATCACATCATACTTTGCTCAATTTCAGCATCAAATGCACTTTTTAAAAATACAATACCTTTTTGAATCTGTAAATATGTAAATATTTTGTAAATATTCTAAATATATGAATTGTAATTGTATGATTTGTAAATATTGTAAATTACCCATTCTTTGGCTCTCTATGTAATATCATACTAAAATATGCAACTTGGTGTCTTTCTGTCTGACGATTTTTGACTGCGATACATTCGGTTGTGACTTAACCAATCACAACCAAACTTGCCAGGTAATTGGTAACAAATTACCAATTCAGTGACAATTTTTCGGACAAAAAAGGTCAAGGCCCTTTATTCCTGATAAGTGATATGCATTGGTCCAAACAGTTTGGGGGAAGGAAAGGGGCAGGGACTCAGGGGGCTCAAACCCTCTCTTTGGCTCAAGTATGGAAGAAAATCGTCTGACTGCATTAGCACTACTGATGGGCCATTGCATTAGGCAAATCTCAGTGGAGACTGTAATTGACACTTTTGCACTCTCACCCCGTTGCTTTGAATGTGTACTTTAATATTTGGTGGAGCAGGTGCTCCTATGTTGAAAGTTACGTGTCAATTGCTCAAGCCGTTGCAGAGTTAACAAATTTAAAAGTGAATAAAGGTGAAAAAGTGAGGGTGGAAGAAAAAAAGTGAGGGCGTCGGCCAATGCCCCACAACATGGTCAGTGATAGTTGTGGACGCCTCTTTAATTTTCGGATTAATAGGATGAAAATTGACGATTTTTCAGACAAAAAATGATGATTTTAGAAGTTTGACCTTGAGTTGAACTTTGCCCTTTTGATCTCAAAAATAGTTCGTTTCCCAATTCAGGGATACAATATGCAACTCCACAAGAAGCCTATTGATTTTGAGGTCATCAGTCATCTTGAGGTCAATTTTTCTAAAATCGTCATTTTTCATCTGATTTACTTGAAAGTTCAACAGGATTTGCATATCGGCTACTGAATTGGGAAAGCAACTATTTTGAGGTCAAAAATCAAATAACAACTGAAGGTCATACTTCTAAAATCATAAAATGTCATTTGAAAAATCGTCACTTTTCATCCGATTAACCTTGAAATTAAAGAGCAATTGTATAGTGCATCACTGAATTGGGAAAGCGACTATTTTTGAGGTCAAAGAGTCAAAGGTCAACTCAAGGTCAAACTTCCAAAATCATCACTTTTCATCTGAAAAATAATGAATTTTAATCTGATTGACACGAGCTTTGATTAAGATCATCAATTTTAATCTTAATGCAATCGACAATTTGATGTATCCCTGGCAACCTTTTTTCGGAGGGGGGGGGGGGGTGGATTTCACAAGCATTGTGCTCTGCATGGCGTCTTTCTTGTTTTTGTTTGATTGTCTTTGAACATCATATCTCAAAAAGTTATGGATGGATTTTGACAAAATTTATAAATTTGGTGTGTGACGAGGACAAATTGATTTTATTCTGGTGAAGATCCAAATGCGGATCCAGATATGAGATGTTTTATTTTTTAAGTGACTCTTCACCATTGAGTGATAGAGCCAAAAACAATATATAACATGATATTTCAAAATGTTGTGGAGAAGTTATAACAAAACGTGGTGGATGAGTTGGTTAGGTGACAGCAACATGCCTATTAGATTTTGGGGCAGACCCTGATACGGATCCGGCCTATCAGGGATACAAAACGTAAACTGTACAGCCTGGTGGAGGTATGCGCTCTAACGAGTGCCGTTCTAATTAGCACCGAATTTAGGTTTGTATTACATCATTGCTAATGGGTGTGCTGAGTACCATGTAATTTTTTTTGTTGCTATTTGTCATTTCCGTTCAAAATGGCACGTATGAATGCAGATGAAGTGGGAAAACTTATCATGGAGACTTATAATGGTGATTATAACTGCCAGTAGATCGTGATCATTTGGTCCGTTATCTGGCTTGGCAACATATTCTGTTTATACCACAAGTGTAATCTTTTCTACGAGACTACTCGTTGTGGCAGAATCTAGTACACCCAGAACTATCAGTAAAATTTGGCAGTCAACATGTTAAAATAATTATTTTATTAAATTGAAGGATAAACTTTAACGCTGTGTGGGGTATCGTGTTCTATGATCTCTCTAGTTATTTAATGTCATCAGTATAGAAGCTGAATAAATTGATTATTTTCACTTTCTAACAACAAATGTTTTGCTCCCCTCCTTGGTTCTCCAACAGCCCCCAGTGCAGCTCCACAAGATATCCATCTGGAGCGGTGTAAAGAAGCTGACTGTGACAGCGTCATGGTTTCCTGGAAGCCGCCTCCTGAGGATAAACATAATGGGGATTTGTTGGAATACAAGGTATTGAAACTTTTTTTGTCTTTCCAAAATTTATGATGACTTGTTCTATCTTCTAAATTCCTCTGTTTTGAATGGATTTCAAATGAATATGCATTCTGGGATAGTGTGGGTTTATATTTATGGATGACTCAGTCTATCAATAAAATTGTTAACTGAACATAATGTAAGCACCGTCTTTCTAGTTCTCGGTGTTCTAGGTTTCTATGTGTGAACATAATTTCTGTCTTTCTAGTTAATTTCAATACAACACCAATATTTGAAAATAATAAGACAATGCCGATTGAAAAATTGTGTTTTTGCTTTTATGCCTCCGCCCCCGAAGGTGGCTGGAGGCATTATGTTTTTGGGTTGTCTGTCCGTCTGTCCGTACGGGCTAAACCTCGTTTTTCTCAGCAACCACATGTTCAATTGAGACAAAACTTTCAGGGTAGGAGTGACACCAATGCAGAATGTTTTTATGATAATTGTGAAGTTATAGGTCATGTAGTATGGCAGCCATCTTGGATTAAACGCAAATAATTAAAAAATTATTTCTCGGAAGCCGCTGAATGGAAAAATTTGAAGCTTGGCACATTGTCAAGTACTCCCAATGGGGAACAAAGGCATGATAATGATGGCATCATAGGTGAAATGGTATGCCAGCCAAAAATGTTTAAATCAAATTCCTTATCCTAAAAATCTTAAATTTCATGCACATGATCTATGACACATTTCTATTGAAATATTAAATTTATGACATCATCGGTCACATGGTTTCACAGTCATATTGGATTTAACCATAAAAAACATCCTCTCCCAACCACCAAATTGATTGACTCGAAACTTTACGTGTGTCATTCACAAGGCATGGCGATTAAAAGATGATCACGAAAACATCGTTGGTCATATGTTGTGGCAGCCATATTGGATTGAAGGAAAATATTAAATAATTATATCTCTGAAACCGCTTACCCTATCGATGCGAAATTTTACAAATAGCATCTAACACCACTGTTGCATATAGTTTGAAAATGATGATGTCGTTGGTCATGTGGTTTGGCAGCCATCTTGGATAGAAAAATGAACCTTATCCGATCAACATGAAACTTCACAAACGTGATCCCCTACCCATACATATGCAGAGTGTACATTTTTTAAGGTCATATGTCATGTGGTATGGCAGCCATATTAGCTTGAGAGCCAATTTTTTTTTTTAATCCCTTCTCTGAAACCGCTTCACCAATCGTTGTGAAACCTGTCATGGCTGGTGAAAATGTGATACTTGAAAACAGCTGAAGGGATTTAAATCAAACTCGTTTATTTTTTGGACAGTGAGCAAGGGCATCTACCCATTGTGGGACTATGCAGAGGCATATTGGTGACACAGTCGCATTGCTCTAGTTTTATTCTTATTTTATTTGAAATGCATTGTAAAATATTTCTGCAAAGCGAAATTACAGCGATGCAATGTAAGAAAGAATACTATCCTCACAGTGAAGTTCAATAAATCCTTCTTTTTTTTTATAGAAAAGTAGAGCATTTGGATTCTAATGAAATTTGTAAATTTGATAAAATTGATTGCATTCTTCAACGCAGTTAAAAACACAAACGTAATTTGTCAATTTGTTCGGCCATTGGATACTTACTTGATATTTATTGATAATTTGCCATATCAATGAATATTTTTATTGCTTCCACTTGGGCCTAGGCCATTACTGTCCACAGACACAGTTTATTCTGTGTGCATGCTTTGGCTAATACAACTTAATCTGAGAATTATTACCTTCACCACCAAAGGGTGGACGTTATGTTTTTACCCCTGCCTGTCTGTCTGCCTGTCTCACAGTCTTCCTGTCTGTTTTGTTAGGCTATAAATTAAAAAATTTCGGCATATGTCGGTCTGTCTCATTTGTTTGTTTGTATGTTTGGTTTGTATGTCTCTTTGTTTATCTGTGAGTGTGATAACTCACGAATGCTTTCAGCTATCTTCGTCAAACTTTACCAGAGGATTCCGAAGGCTAAAAGTGAGGCTGTCAATGCTTTTTGACGACATGTACACTACCGGTCAAAAGTTTTAGAACACCTCAATTTTTCCAGTTTTTATTGAAATTTACACAGTTTAATGTCTCAATGTACTATGAAATTAAGCCGAGAACAAATAAACAATTGGAGATAAAAAAAGAAATCATAGAATCATTTTGTTTAACAAAATTTAATTTAAATTTTTGACTCTGCAAAGTAGCCACCTTTTGCAGATGTAACCGCCGAACACACGCGTGGCATTCTTTCTACAATGGAAATCAAATATTGTTCGGGAATTTCTTCCCAACAATGTTGCAGAAGTTCCCACAAATGTGTTGCACCTGTAGGTTGCTTTGCTTTCACCTTTATGTCCAGTTCATCCCAAACCAGCTCGATGGGGTTTAAGGTCTGGAGACTGTGTTGGCCATTCCATGATTTGAAGCCTACCGTCTTGTTCTTTTCCTCGAAGGTAGTTTTGACATAGCCTGGAGGTGTGTTTAGGGTCATTATCTTGCTGTACGATGAACCTCTGACCAACTAGGTGTATACCAGAGGGTATTGCATGGCGCTTCAAAATGCTGTGGTAGCCCTTTTGGTTCAGGGTGCCAGTCACTCTGTGCAAGTCGCCGACTCTGGATCCAGCAAAAGAGCCCCAGACCATCACGCTTCCTCCTCCATATTTGACAGTTGGTGTCACACACTGAGGAACCATCCTTTTGCCTACTCGACGGCATACAAAAACCCTGCGTGATTAACCAAAGATTTCAAATTTTGATTCATCGGTCCATAAGACCTTCTTTCAGTCTTCAGTAGTCCACTGGCGGTGCTTCATGGCCCAGGCAAGCCTCTTTTTCTTATTTTGCCATCTTAGCAATGGCTTTCTTACTGCCACTCGACTTGTGAAACCTGCAGCTCGAAGTCTTCTCTTCACAGTTGAAACGGAGACTTGCTTACTTTGACCAGTGTTAAGCTGTGATTGAAGCTCTTGTCCTGTGAGCGGCCTATCACGCAAGCTGTTGACTCTCAAAAACTTGTCTTCTGACTCTGTTGTGGCTTTGGGTCTGCCAGACCTCTTCCTTTCAGAGTTTCCTCCAGTTTCCAAGTGCCTTTTGATGGTGTAGGAAACTGTACTCACTGACACCTTGGCTTTCTTTGCAATTTATCCAAAGGAATGACCTACACTTTTAAGGGTTATAATGGTCTGTCTGTCTTCCTTTGTTAATTGCTTTTTTCTCGCCATTATGATAGCAATATACTACTTCTTGCAGTGCAATATTGTCCAAATAATGCTTCAGAGGATGTAATAACAGTCTGTTCCAATACTGCTTTTATACAGACAGGGCGGTTTGTAATCAAGTCATCAAGCAGAGGTTGGGACACTGTAGGAATTGTTTGCATCAACTTTCAAGGCTTAATTTACTTACATTGCTGCAGAACAGATGTAAGTTGTTAACCCATTACTTGGTCCCTGATGAAGGCCTTTTTTTACAATATAACTGCAATTTACATTATATTCCCGTTTTTGCTAACCTAAACTTTTTTCTTTTTTTTTACCTTGAACAGTTTACTGCTTACCTTTGTACCATTTCAGGTTATTCACTGGACATAAAACTGCGTAAATTTCAATAAAAACTGGAAAAATTGAGGGGTTCTAAAACTTTTGACCGGTTGTGTATATAGGTCAAAGGTCAAGTTTTTCTCGTTTGTTTGTCTGGGCAATATCTCAGCCATGCTTTGAGCCAGGAAGCTGAAATTTGGTCACAACAGTGAACAAGTGCTTTGGCAAAACTGTATTTTTTATTTTTTCATTCATCAATGAATTGATTAATTACTTTATTATTATCGATTTATTAAGTACTTATATATTTCCTTTCTCATCTGGCAATATCTCCAGCACCTTTTGTGCTAGGAAGCTGATAAATGGACATGACACTGAACAAGTGATTTGGCTATAAAGGATATTTTTGATTTATTGATTAATCATTTAATCGATTAATTAATTATGTTTTTCAATTAATTAATTTTCAAAAAGCTACAGATTTGGATGAAACAGTGGTGGAATAGGTATGCTATTAGCCAATTTATTAAGCCTATTAGCCAATATTAGCCAAAAACAAATTAATCATTATATCATTAGTATTTATTTATTTTAATGACAATTAATCAAATAATCAATCAATTTATTGATTCTGTTGATTTTCGTCATACCTGTCAGGCTGTTTTCGTCATACTACCTGACATCCTTTCTTGTCTATCTCTCTGTTTGTTTGTCTGTCTGTGAACAGGATATCTCAAAATGTTATTGATGGATTTGCACGAAATGTGGTGGTCAGGTTGGGTGTGTGACAAGGACGAAATGTTTCGATTTTGGTTAAGATCCAAATCCAGATCAGGAGATGAGAATTCTTTTAAATCTCAAAGTGGTTCTTCACCATTGAGAAATGGGGCCAAAAACAATATATATATATATATATATATATATATATATATATATATATATATATATATATATATATATATATATATATATATATATATATATACACATATATATATATATATATATATATATATATATATATATATATATATATAGATATAGATATAGATATATATATTGTTGCGGATCTCCAACGTCGGCTTTCCCCTTATCAAGGGGGGATTAATCCCCTTGTCTTTTTACTGACCGACGCGATCTCCGGGGGCTATAACGTCCTTCCCGGGCAGCGTTAAATAGGGTTGTTGGTCGAATTTGTCCTATTACCTAAGTACTAACGCTGACCGGAAACGAGGAAATAACTCCCGCCCGAACCACGGCATTAGTGGACACGCCGAGCAAAGCGAGCCGCGATTCAGGCCGTTAACAGGTACTAAAGCTGATTCTAATCGGTTGTAATCGTGCAACGCTTACCCAATTGAGAAATCACTAGGACGATCGAATTAGAGGAAAACCAGGAAGAACAGGTAATTTATTTACACTTTGTACAATTAGAAGAGGAAAAGAAGAAGAGAATGTGCAGGGAAGAGGAAGAAGCAGATACACAGGGCAGCCTTATGCAGTCTTATACTTATTCCCTGGACACGGGCCCGTTCAAACTCAGACTCACTCTCAGACTCACTCACACGGGGTTGTAGATGGTCAGGTTGAGGGTCCAAGGGTCCACAGCTCGTCCGGTCCCCACCTCGTACCGTGCAGATGGTGGAAGACGGCCGGCAGCTCTCCGCATGGCGTAGGCGCGAGCGGACAATTATATCTCTGGGGATCGGTAAGCTGGCGATTATATATCGTACGTAATACTTGTACCGGCGCCTTTACACGCGCTCCCGGTATTGTTACGAACGATGCGCCACTTCCCCAAGGTCCTTCTTGACGCTGCAGTCCTCTGAAATGCGTGCCATGCGCCCGCCCTTTGTAAAGCGCAATCAATCAATCAAGGCTTGTCACCGCGCGTCTCTCCATCTCGTAACTACTCAAGCGTCTCTCCCGTAACTCAACTGCACAAGCGAACTCACGTCTCATCTCCAACTGAGGTGGGGGCCTCGCGCGAAGGGGTTATATTACCACGCCCAGCGAACCCTCTGGAATGTCCAGCCACACCGCGTCAGGCGATGTCGCCTCAGCCCTAATTGGCTGGTGAGGGCTTACCGGCTCCGCCTTGATGGCTGCTTGACATGGCCACACCCCCACCCTTGTGCTCCGCCCCCTTTTTGGGCCTTACTCATGGCTTTTGGGCTGGTTTGAGCGGAAGCCCAGCGGCAGCGAACGCTGCTGGCAAAGGAAGCGTAACAAACTGTGAGGGCGATGGAGTACAGACAGGATAGCGCTTAATGGCGTCGATTGAAGGGAGGCTGCAAAATGGACGGGGGGCCTACTCTTATTTGTTCTACTCAACGCAGATGCAACTATTGGGAATGGCCTTATCCTAAACACATACTATGAAATAACTAACGTCCTAAGGTGACCTACGTGTTGCATGTGGCCTATCTATGGGGTGCAACCTTTAGCCTTTAATGATGTTACCTGTGTGGGTTCTCAAAACCGCAACTATATATATATATATATATATATATATATATATATATATATATATATATATATATATGTATATATGTATATGTATATATGTATATACAGTGGGGAGAACAAATATTTGATACACTGCCGATTTTGCAGGTTTTCCCACTTACAAAGCACGTAAAGGTCTGTAATTTTTATCATAGGTACACTTCAACTGTGGAAGACGGAATCTAAAACAAAAATCCTGAAAATCACATTGTATGATTTTAAAGTAATTAATTTGCATTTTATTGCATGAAATAAGTATTTGATCACCTACCAACCAGTAAGAATTCCGGCTCTCACAGACCTATTAGTTTTTTCTTTAAGAAGCCCTCCCATTCTCCACTCATTACCTGTATTAACTGCACCTGTTTGAACTCGTTATCTGCATAAAAGACGTCTCCAGACCGTCTCCGACCACAAAGACCGCAAAGACCGACCGCAAAGCCGTCTCCAGACCTGTCCACACTCAATCAGACTCCAACCTCTCCACAATGGGCAAGACCAGAGAGCTGTCTAAGGACATCATGGACAAATTTGTAGACTTGCACAAGGCTGGGATGGGCTACAGGACAATAGGCAAGCAGCTTGGTGAGAAGGCAACAACTGTTGGCGCAATTATTAGAAAATGGAAGAAGTTCAAGATGACAGTCAATCTCCCTCGGTCTGGGGCTCCATGCAAGATCTCACCTCGTGGAGCCTCAATGATCATGAGAAAGGTGAGGGATCAGCCCAGCACTACACGGCAGGACCTGGTCAATGACCTGAAGAGAGCTGGGACCACAGTATCAAAGAAAACCATAAGTAACACACTACGCCGTCATGGATTAAAATCCTGCAGCGCACGCAAGGTCCCTCTGCTCAAGCCAGCGCATGTCCAGGCCCGTCTGAAGTTTGCCAATGACCATCTGGATGATCCAGAGGAGGAATGGGAGAAGGTCATGTGGTCTGATGAGACCAAAATAGAGCTTTTTGGTTTAAACTCCACTCGCCGTGTTTGGAGGAAGAAGAAGGATGAGTACAACCCCAAGAACACCATCCCAACCGTGAAGCATGGAGGTGGAAACATCATTCTTTGGGGATGCTTTTCTGCAAAGGGGACAGGACAACTGCACCGTATTGAGGGGAGGATGGATGGGGCCATGTATCGCGAGATCTTGGCCAACAATCTCCTTCCCTCAATAAGAGCATTGAAGATGGGGCGTGGCCGGGTCTTCCAGCATGACAACGACCCGAAACACACAGCCAGGGCAACTAAGGAGTGGCTCCATACGAAGCATCTCAAGGTCCTGGAGTGGCCTAGCCAGTCTCCAGACCTGAACCCAATAGAAAATCTTTGGAGGGAGCTGAAAGTCTGTGTTGCACAGCGACAGCCCCGAAACCTGAAGGATCTGGTGAAGATCTGTATGGAGGAGTGGGCCAAAATCCCTGCTGCAGTGTGTGCAAACCTGGTTAAGAACTACAGGAAACGTCTGATCTCTGTAATTGCAAACAAAGGTTTCTGTACCAAATATTAAGTTCTGTTTTTCTGATGTATCAAATACTTATTTCATGCAATAAAATGCAAATTAATTACTTAAAAATCATACAATGTGATTTTCAGGATTTTTGTTTTAGATTCCGTCTTCCACAGTTGAAGTGTACCTATGATAAAAATTACAGACCTTGTCGTGCTTTGTAAGTGGGAAAACCTGCAAAATCGGCAGTGTATCAAATACTTGTTCTCCCCACTGTATGTATATATATATATATATATATGTATATATATATACAGACTTGGCATTTAATATGGAATATTTTTTTTGTGGGGGTGAACTTACTTTACAAGATGTCTTAGAACCAAAATTTCATTGGAATTATGTTGAAATTATTCTAGATTTTGTTAATGTGACCTTTAAAAGAAACAAAAACCACATTTGACATTTCGAAACAAATAAATTGATCCTTGAAAGTGATGTAAACTGATATCGAACTCAATTCATGGACAGTACTGTGTTAAACTTCTGCACGTTTTCCAGAAGTATCTCTTTATTTTGCACATCAGCCAAAAAAAAATTTAACAAAAGTTAAATTACGACTGGGATTATGGACAGTAAAATTACAGTTCAGTACTTCGTGTAACCCCCACGAGCATTCAGGAGAGCACTACACGTTGAGGCATGCTGTTCACGAGATTTGCCAAGGTTTGGACAGGAATCGCTTGCCATGCAGTGACAATAGCCTGCTGCAATTCACGCACAGAGGTCGGCTGCTGGTCCAAGTGGTCGATTTGACGCGTTAATTCTGCCCACAAGTTCTCTATCGGATTCATATCCGGGGACATGGCAGGCCACTCCATATGCTCTACACCATGGTCAGCAAGAAAGTGTTGGATCATGCGAGCATGATGAGGCCGTGCATTGTCATCTTGGAAGACAAAGTTTTCCTCGAAAGGCTGCACGACCAAATGGAAGCAATGTTTCTTCCAGAATGGCCCTGTACTTGAACTGGTTCAGGTTTCCATTCAGAACAACCAGGTCAGTTTTGCCCCCTGCATGAAAAGCAGCCCAAACGGTCACCCCACCACCTCCAGCTTGGACTCTTGGCACTATACAATCTTTGTTGTAGGCTTCATGCAATTGTCTGCGCAATCGGACGCGGCCATCTTGACGTTAGACCAGAAATTGAGACTCGTCACTGAAGATCACGTGATTCCAGTGTCCTGGCCGCCATTGACGGTGCTCTCTGGCCCACTGCAATCGGCGCTGGCAGTGTTGTCTGGTCAGGCGTGGCTTTCTCAGGGGACGCCTGGCACGATAGCCTGCTTGAACCAGTCATTGGTTGACTGGCCTTCTGGATACAGGCACATTTGTCAGTTGCTGCCACTCAGCCCTAAGCCGATTAGCTGACTTGGTACGGCCATTGCGGACTAACCGGTGCAGCTGGCGATCATCCCTCCTTGTGGTTCTGTGGGGACGTCCTGGCCTCGGTATTGGAGTAGGGACACCCCTCTGAGCATTTCGTTTCAGGATCTTTGACACCTGACATTGAGTGATGCCATACTGCCGAGCAATAGCACGCTCTTTCATGCCGTAATTTCGTAAAGCCACCACTCCATGACAAACAGCATTGTCGAGTTGACGGACCATCTCCAGAGGAAGCGGCAATAACTTTTCGAGACGTGCAGCAGTTGTTTTCCACTAATACAGAACGCAACAACCCTTGTATACCCGACTGTGAAGCCAATCGTCAAATGCACCTGTCCGTACATTTTGCCACGCCACCTGTGATATAATCCTGAAGTTGACTTCTTGCTGCGACAGACAATCAGTGACATGGTTCTTTTAACAAATAAATCACCAAAGTGTAAAAGAAACTCACCAGATTGATATACTGAGTTAAGAAAGTAAACCCAAGTCAAGAAAAAAAAAATATTCCATATTAAATGCCAAGTCTGTATATATATATATATATATATATATATATATATATATATATATATATATATATATATGTAGGAGCGTACGCTGGATCAGCACGTCGCTGCATCCTTGGACAAATCCGCAGCACCATTCCGAAACACACCACTGTGTGCGTTATGGAATGAGGTGTTTTTACGGTGGCCGGAGTGCACATCCTGCCACCAATCTCCTTGAGAGAGGACCCAGTACCCTGGTACTCATTTTGCCGACCTCGGAAGGATGAAGGGCTGAGTCAACCCCACCTGGTATTAATTCAACAGCCAAACGGGATTCAAACTCAGGACCTTAGGATCCCAAGCCCACCGCCCTAAACCATTATGCCAACAACAGATGTATGTATATTTATATGTATATGTATATGTATATTGTTGCGGATCTCAGGGTCGGCCTTTTCCCCTTACCAAGGGGGGATTAGTCCCCTTGTCTTTGACTAGCTGACCGGACCTGGGACCGATGACGTCCTTCCCGGACAGCGCGAAGCAGGGTCGTAGGACTAATCACTATTACCTAATTACTCGCGCTGACCGGAAACGAGGAAATAAGCCCCGCCCGAATCACAGGTGTTGGTGGAAACACCGAGCGGTAGCGAACCCGTGACCCGAGCCGTTATCAATGACTAAAACCCGATCCCAGCGGTTCGTAATCGTGCCACGCTGACCCAATGGAGGAAATCACGCAAACGGTCGAATTTGGAAGAAAGGAATAACACGATTTATTTACACTTTGTACAATAAGAAGAAGAAGAAGAAAACACAGTGCAGCCTTGAACAGTCTTAACTTATCCCAAGACAAACGGGCCCGTTCACTCTCAGACACACTCACACGGGGTTGCAGATGAACAGGTTGATGGTCCAGGGATGGCATCCAGGCAGCTCGCTCTCCGGTCCCCAACTCGCACCGCGAAGTAGATGAACAGACGGCAGGAGCTCTCCACGTGTCGTTTTCGCGCACGGGATTATTACAGGGTGAACGGTAGGGCTGGCTTTGGCGGTTACACTTGCGGCTGCGGCCGCGTATGTAATAAACGAATAGTTCAATATGCGCTTCTCAATCAAGGGCTCTCGGAACTGTCGTGTGCATGCCGTCCTCGTGAGTGCTCCACCAAGTGCTTGGCTTCAGCGCTCTCAATACAGTTCTCACATGCGCCTCTCCCTTGTCAACTCCGTATGCATGCGAGTCCTCATCAAGTCCTCCTCAAGCCAGTCCTGTCCAAGGACTTTGTGTGCTGGCTTATATAGCCTTGCCCAGCGAACCCTCTGGAACTTACTGGATGCTCTTTACCACGCCTTATCAAGCCATGCCCTCCGAGCCCTGGTTGGCTGTTGCTCTTACCGTCATTGCCTTCTGACGCACTGCTTGACGCGGCCACACCTCGACCCTCGCGCTCCTCCCTCTTCTTAGGCCTACCTCGTGGTCCCCGACTAGTTTCGAGCAAAACCAAGTGCAGCGACCGCTGCTGGCAGCCAAAGCGTAACAAACTTGAGGGATGCCAAATGGGGCGTGGGATCGAGTTTGCCCATAGATGAATATGAAGGGTGGCCGCAAAATGAAAAGGCCCTAAGCTCATTTCTTTACACAACGCAGATATCACTAGGGAAATGGCCGAGTCTTACACATACTATGACATAACCAATTCTAATGGGCCTACGTGTTGCTTGTGGACTAACTATGGGGGGCAAACCTTTAACCTTTAATGATGTTATATGTACAATCTCAAAACCTCAACAATATATATATATATACAGTCACGTGAAAAAGTAAGTACACCCCATGTAAAGTTTGGACTTTTGCAACATATTTCAACATACAGCTATTTGATCTTCATTTCAACAATATTGATAGATAAAGGTGATATAATATAACAAATATCATGAAACATTTACCTTTTGTCGTCCATTGTGTAATTTAAATACACATAAATGCAAATTTCGCATGTGGAAATAGTAAGTACACCCTTGGCTCTAATAGGTGGTATTGCCCCCTTTGGCAGAAACAACCACAAGTAGGCGTTTCTAATAACTGTCTACCAGTCTCTGACATCGACTGGGAGAAATTTTTGCCCACTCCTCCATGCAGAATTATTTCAGCTGTGTGATGTTTTAGGGATTTCTTGCATGCACAGCTCGTTTCAAATCCCCCCACAACATCTCGATGGGATTTAGATCCGGGCTTTGACTTGGCCATTCCAGAACCCTCCATTTCTTTATTTTCAGCCATTCCTTGGTGGATTTACTGGTATGTTTAGGGTCATTGTCATGTTGCAAGGTCCACCTTCGGTTGAGCTTCAACTTTCCGACAGATGGCCTCACATTATCCTCAAGCACCCTCTGGTACAATGAAGAATTCATAGTGGATTCTATGACGGTGAGCTGCCCAGGCCCTGATGCAGCAAGGATGCCCAAAACCATAATATTTCCACCACCATGCTTTACAGTTGGTATCAGGTTCTTGTGGTCAAATGCTGTCTTTGGTTTTCGCCAACCATGTCTTCTGGTACTGTGGCCAAATAGCTCTACCTTTGACTCATCTGTCCAGAGCACATTGTTCCAGAAGTGCTGGTCTTTGCCTTGGTGTTCATTGGCAAACTTTAGTCTTGCCCATATGTTCTTTCTGGACAGCCAAGGTTTCCTCCTGGCACACCTCCCATGTAGATCAAATTTGTGCAGCCTCTTTCTAATGGTAGACTCGTGCACTTTGACATCAACAGTGTTAAGAGCTACCTGTAGGTCCAGTGATGACATTGTGGGGTTCTTAGAGACTTCTTTCAGCATCTTGCGGTCTGCTCTCGGGCTGAACTTGCTGGGGCGGCTTGGCCTGAACAAGTTGGCAGTTGTTTGGAATCTTCTCCACTTGTAGATGATCTTCCGGACAGTCGAATGATTGATTTTAAATTGTTGGGAGATCTTTTTAAATCCCTTCCCAGACTCGTAGCAATCTATAACCTTCTTTCTGAAGGCCTCAGAGAGCTCTTTTGATCTTGGCATGGTGACACCGCACACTTCAACAACAAAGAGCAAACCAAACTAAATGTCTGAGATTTAAATAAGACAGGTTCCTCCAAGATCCTCTCTAACGATGATCTAATCATTTGCATCTGAGCTTGTTCACCTCATTCTAATTTTATGTATTTGAAGTAGTGATAAATGTAGGGGTGTACTTACTTTTTCCACATGCGAAATTTGCATTTATGTTTATTTAAATTATACAATGGACTACAAAATGTAAATGTTTCATGATATTTGTTATATTATATCACCTTTATCTGTCAATATTGTTGAAATTAAAATCAAATAGCTGTATGTTGAAATATGTTGAAAAAGTCAAAACTTTACATGGGGTGTACTTACTTTTTCACGTGACTGTATATACATATATCATGATAATTCAAAAAGTTTTGGATTAGTTATAACAAAACTAGGTGGATGAGTTGGTCAGCTGAGAAGAACATGCCCATTTGATTTTGGTTCATGTCTCGATCCCAATCCTGTCAATCAGTGGGATGCAAAACGTAAACTGTTCAACCTAGCGGAGGCATGCACTCGACAGAGTGTCGTTCTAGTTTCCTTTTTGGATAATGGATGGTAGGATATCTCAGAGTAGTGTTGACTTTCCTCTGAGTTGTCCAGTTGTGTTGCATCCCTGAAAGAATAAGACCAGACTGCAAGCTGACGACCTGTTGCTTCACATGAAGAAAGCTTAATGTATGGTGTACTTTGGTGGGAACATTAATTCAGCTCTCCTGTCTGGCAGCATTCATATTTGGGTGTTGAATATTCCATCCGTTTTTATATTTTTATTTTGGCAGTAGGCCATTTTATGCTTTAATGCTGGCAACATTCCCAATTTATGCCTTCTGATTTTCTTTCCAAAGACTGATTTGGCCGATATTAACGGTGCAACATGACAGCTAACCACTGTTAACAAGGGCTACAGGCTGCATCAATCCCTGTCTTGCATATACCTTGACCTTAAGCACTTTGGTAACATTTAGCCATCATGATGTTTTTGTATGGATTGCCACTTTGTGTTTCCAATCTCTTCACGTATAGTCAGGGCAGGTTTAAGGAATTGTGCCAGGGTACCAGCACACGATGGCCTATTGGTGTTAGAAAGCACCTTGAAATAGTTAATATCATTAAGCTAGTAGAGAAAGCAGATCGCTTAATTTTCTGGCCAAGAGGATTCTGTGCTCTTTGGTGCAATGTCTTGCCTCTGAACAACAGGATGGCAGTTTGCAGTCAGATGCCTTGAACCATCAGGAATCAAGTCCCGGCTAGACAATTTAAACGCACATACGCTACTTCGCACATATGATACGCACATATGATGCAAGATGGAACATCCAGTTTAAGGTCCATCCGAGGGACGCCACACACATTGGTTATTCACCCTGCCTGTGAAACACCGAACTGACAGTCTATAGCTAGGTCTGGATAGTTTATAGCTGGGTCTGGATTCGTACCCAACCTAGACAGCTTAGAGGCGAGTGTGCGTACCCCTCGGCCATCTTCCCAGCCCACTGCGTAACATCAGGAAAGATTAATGTAAGGAAATAATGAGCCACATGAAATTAATTAACATGCACAGAACATTCCAGAGAGGGATAAAATGGAATAAGCACTTGACTCAGCAGATAATCTGACGTAGTTTTAAACCCAGCTCTCAAAATCCACAACAGACACAAGCACTATGACCTTCTCAAATTATATTTTTGAAAGCCGACAGTAAATCGCCACTATAAAGAGGATTTTTTGACAGGCCCATTAAATGTAAATTGCATAACCATATAACCTGGATGTCTTGTTGTAAAACCTGGAGAGATGCGATGATATGTAGCGAGGACTTCTTTTTTTTTATCAACCCTTACTGTGATGCATCATGAAGAATATGATTTGACAAGGTCTGATCTCTTTTTCAGCTAAAAAATAACACTTCTGCAATATTAAATATAATTTGGAAGGCTTTCAAAATTCTCAGCTTCAGCCACTGTGAACACCATTCCAGTGTAGTCATTGCCTGTAGTGAACAGTTTTCCTGCATGAAATACTCTATTTAATGCGCAATAGCAGCTGTTTCAGGCTAGTGTTTCTCCAACATTGTGCAGACTCGTGCAGTCAAAGCAAGAGAATGTGCTGCAGCTTTTGTTGTCAACACTACTCGAACACTTGTGAAGCCTGCTGATTTATAACAAAGATGTGTTGCCATGTTCGAGGCGATTGGACCTTCCTGTCCAAGCATGTGCTTGCATGTTCAGCTCGCAGGGCAAGAGTCATCTGACTTGTTCTCGAGAGGAACAAGGTTTCATGTGGTTTAATGCATCTGTGTTTGCATGCTCATCGTGGGAATCTTGTGGAATCTGAAACTGAATGATGCCATGAGACCAGATATAAAGAGGAAGGCTGGATTGGGACTTAAATGGTGGGTGTATGATTAAATATATCATCACTGAGGTAGTGATCAAGACATATCTGCCCAAAATAGTCACCGTGTTCTAATTACAATTCGTGTGTGTGTGTGTGTGTGTGTGTGTGTGTGTGTGTGTGTGTGTGTGTGTGTGTGTGTGTGTGCTTATGTTTGTATGTGTGTATGTATGTATGTATGTATGTATGTGTGTATCCATACAGTACTGTATATGCAAGAGTGGAAGGGTTGGCTGGGAGAGAGGCAGCTCTTGGACTGTGTATGTGCATTCAAAGGTTGATGCTCTGTCTGGAATCAAACCCGAACATTGAAATGTTTATTTCCCATATGCAGAATGGAAATTTATATACAATGTATTTGCGGAACTCTGCGGTATCTCACGGTATCTCTCTCTCTCTCTCTCTCTCTCTCTCTCTCTCTCTCTCTCTCTCTCTCTCTCTCTCTCTCTCTCTCTCTCTCTCTCTCTCTCTCTCTTTCTCTTTCTCTCTTTCTCTCTTTCTCTCTTTCTCTCTTTCTCTCTTTCTCTCTTCTTCTCTCTTTCTCTCTTTCTCTCTCTGCGGTCCTCAGGCTCTGTGCGGTCCTCAGGCTCTGTGCGGTCCTCAGACTCTGTGCGGTCCTCAGACTCTTTGCGGTCCTCAGACTCTTTGCGGTCCTCAGACTCTTTGCGGTCCTCAGACTCTGTGCGGTCCTCAGACTCTCTGCATACCTTCGGCACTCTGCAGTCCTCAGACTCTGTGCAGTCCTCAGACTCACTGTGGTCCTCAGTCTCTCTGCAGTCCCCAGTCTCTCTGCAGTACTCAGAGAGGCTGAGGACTGCAGAGGCTGTGGTCCTCAGTTTCTGTAGTCCTCATGCTCTCTGCAGTCCTCAGACTCTCTGCGGTCCTCAGTCTCTCTGTGGTACTCAGTCTCTGTAGTCCTCAGTCTCTCTGCAGTCCTCAGACTCTCTGCGGTCCTCAGTTTCTGCAGAAATATAATGAGTCTAACAAGTTATCAGGGAAGCCTTGGGTGAGAGAAATGAGTTGATCACCTGGGAAATGTTGTCTCAAAAACTTCAAAGCACCCGTAGACATATCCAGCAGTGCACCATCTTGCTGGAAGTTTACTGAATTCATAGTGAAGTCTTGCTTCCTTTAAAAGTACCTGAAATAATTTTCTCTGCAGAATGTCCACGTATATATCTGTGTTGACTGTCGCTTTGTCCAGCTTTGATCTCAAAGAAGAAAGGTCCTATTATATCACTAAGTCTGATAGCACACCAAACCATTACTTTCACTACAGAAACTGGTTGTTCCATATGTCTGTGCGGCTGGTGTCCTGCCCCAAATCACATTACGTTTGTTCAAGTGTCTGCTTCGATGGAAGTGGGCCTCATCCACCATACACATCACTAAAAGAAGGTGTTGTCTAGAAAATCCTGGTTTTCTTCAATGTACTGGGCAATGGCGGTGCAAAATTCGAACCTCTCCCACTTATTTATTACAGTATGGTGCTGCAGTAACTTTATCTTGTACAAACACAGTTTCAGATCATCGTGTATGATTCTGCCAACGGTCATGCGAGAAGTTCCACCAGCTGTGCAAGTTGGCGTGTCAACTTTTTTCGGAGAAGCCTACAAAGCTTCTCTTACAACCTCCATCTTGGGTGTTATAACTGAAGGTTTTCAACTAGTGTGTCCTTTAATTTAGTCTTTCACACTTCCAGTGTCTTGGGGGGAAGGGGGCTTGGCAACGTTTAGGAAGGAGGAAAGGGGTTTGCGAAAGGGGGCGCTAAGCACCATCTCAAAGTATTGCGTGATAATATCCAGGAAAGAGAGAGAAGGTGGGGCTTTGAAAGGGGGCATTGATGGAAGGAAAGAGAGACGGAAGGAGAGGGTGTGGATTTGTTATCGTCTCGCGAAAGAGAAAGCTGATCGCGATCTCTGAGGAGAAGAGAAGAGAGTAAGTTGTTCACACTCTCCGAGGAGAGAATAAGAGTTAGTGGATTGCGTTCTGGAAGGAGAAAGTGTTTTGGCAGAAAACTCCATTGTCCATTGTATTGAATGATGCACAGCCAATGAACAATTTGTACTAATCTCGACACTGCCAATTTAAACCAAACAGGAAAGAGCGGACAGCCTCAAGCGACATTCCATTCATGGGTCACAAACCTCATCCAGCTCACACTGCAGTTCCGGCATGTGGCAGCCATTTTATATCACGTTTCTGCTCATATGTGGCCACTTGCCAATGAATATAATTTTTTAGTGTGTCAGGATAAAGCCATGCCATCATAATTGTGGTTTCCACTCCTTACATCTCAACTGGCATGGTCTGGTATTCTACAGATGTACGTGAGCAGTTATGGTATGTGAGCATTTTCTGGACATGCAATGTGCTGCTTCCCTGCTTTCTGGGTTCCTTTGGGTGATGGGTACAGTTTGCCCCAAAGATTGTCATGTGTTTGTGAACGAGCAGGTGTAGATTGAGGGTGGGTGTGTATGGAACTGTGGGGTGTTGTGCCTGCATTGTGTGGTGAAGTGGCTTGCTGGTGTAGCATGGTAAAGTTTTGTGGTGGTGTATGTGTGCCATGTCAGTGTTGTCTGTTTACCTTATTATTTTTATTTTTTTCCGAACCACTTTACACCTTCACATCCTTGCCGCATTTCTTTATGCATTGTATTTTGGGGGGGGGGGGAGTGGGGGAGGGGATACAAGATCGAGGCCCGTGTAAGAGCTAACATTGATCACAAAAAGACAAACTGACACATAAAACATATGATAAAGGGAGCGGGAGAACAAGATGGAGAGCAGGGACATCGGGGGATCTGTGGGAGGGAGAGGGCTTAGGGGAAGGAGGCATGGGAAGGGGGGGAGGGGAGGTGGGAGAGGTAAAAAAAAAAAAAACACATGGACACTGCTAGGACTTCCAGGAAAGAAGTCAGTATTTCAAAAAAGTGGATCTGGGGTGAATTAACGGGGGTAGAAAATATCAAGGTAGGTTTTGGATGGGGGAAGATAAGAGATGGTGGTGAATAGCTGTTTTAAAGACCTGGAGGGAGGAGTGGGATTGAAGGGAGTGGGGGAGTTTGTTCCAGAGGCGGGAGAAAAGAGGAATGAAAGAGCGAAGGTGAGCAGAGAGTCTTGATTTTGGCAGTTTAACCATAAGAGGGTTGCTGGCAGATCTTGTGCGACCTGTAGGAATATTTGGGGGACAGAGCACAGAGAGATCTGGGGGAGCAAGGCCGGAGAGGAGTCGGTAGAAGACAGAAAGACCACCAACCTGCCTGCGGTGAGTGAGTGACAGGCCCTCAGAGTTAACTTCATCGCGGGAATTCCAATGATTCTGAAAGCTTTGATTTCAACAGCGTGAAGCCAAGCAAGGTGTGAGGCAGGAGCACCGGCCCAGAGGGGAGAATAGTATTCCATTGAGCTGCGGATGAAAGCAATATCGTGTGAGGATGTCCATTGTTTCACTAGGGAGACCAACTCCTTGGCCTTTAACATACCAAAGCTTCAAGCACCAATCACCAATGTGTATTGGGTATTACGCCTAATACGTGGATTCTTCCCAGGTCAACTTTATAGCTATATTCCACACAATGTCGTGCAATAGCCCTCTGAATTGTTACGTCCCAACCACATTGACCTTTTATGTTCTTCCAATGTTAATTTCCATTTTCTCCCACTTTCGCCATTATATGCTTTACCAAAATCATTTCAGGCACTACGATCTATCATCCCTGATTTATAGCCAATTGGAATTTCATCTTTTAATTTATTATTAAGGTTATGGATGATGTCCAGCAGCTTGTGAGCGACTTCTATTTGTGCACCTTACATTATTTTGCAAATTCTTTCCAAAGGTCTGGTTAAGCAGGAACTTCACACCACACATCCAACTCCCTGCGTGTTTTGCAAATATTATGTTTCTTACATCTACATCAGAAGTACCTATTGTAACCATTATTCTGCGATACATTCTGGACTAATTTTATCTCCTTCGTTACTGCATCTCTGGGTGACGAAATCACCCACGGTGGGGATGTTAGCGTATAAGCAACACCAGTTTATGGCAAATGGGATGACACGAATTGAAAGCTAATAGTTTATTGGCGCGGCTTGGCTTCCTGTGCACATACATCTCCAAGCTGCCTTGAAAATGCCAATCTTTCCTCTTTCCTCATATGTTTTGGGAATCGATGCCGGGGAAAACCTGGCGCAGTTTTTCAAGAAAGTGGTCAACCTTGTCCCGATGCACAGTGGCGCATGTTGATCCACGCACCTGCTACACTAACATGGCAAACAACCTCCCTTATTCCCAAATATATTTTACATTCTGACACCCCAGGACCATATTAGACAACACTGAAGACACCAGAGAGTCCATTGCTGTGCCAAGCATTTGTCTATATTGTGTTGGCATATTTAAACATTGTGCTATCCTGACATCTCTAGCAGATTGGATATGTCGCCCATTTGGCCAAGTCATTTTCCATTCATTGTGCTGTTCTGATCATGTGCCATTTTAATGGCCAAATCAACTCGGACATTATTTTGTAGAGTGAAAACACATTAAATGAGACCATTAGCTCATCATCCCAGAATTTTACATTTTAAACCTTTCTACAAACTTCATTTCAGTTTTGCCCACCAGTTTACTTCTGATGAGCCTGTATGACGCAGCATTTATTAAGGACACAATTGGTTTTAATTGTTCATTTTGTGTATGAATCTTAGGTAAACCATAAATTGGAGCCTCACTCCATTATTACCATCTATCCAGTCGTATTCCTGCTCACCGACTCTACCTCTATGTTTTAATGCAGCGAATTTGGAACTTGGGAGATGTATGAAGTTCTCACCTGGAGCACCTGAGTTAAAGTCATGTCCAAATTGCATGCATACAATGGCATGTTATTGCCAATTTCATTTCTGTGCAACCCTGTTGCCCTATTGTGCTCTTCCAATCTTAGTTTATTGTTTGCCCGGTCTTACCAACATAAGATACATCACTGAATGATTGTCGATTCTGCTGGAGATGTCTGGATAGTGAAACCTTTGTGTAATGACTGAATACAATATCCACAAATTATTTGGTACATCTGTGGACTATTCTTGGGCTGGCAGGATGGCCTCAAGGTACACACACCCACCTCTAAGCTGTCCAGCCTGGGCTCGAATTCCACCCCAACTCTAAACTAAACTGTCATCCCAGGGTTTCACAGGCAGGGTGGTTCATCAATGTGTCCCTCGGATGGACATTGAACTGGGTGTCCTGTCTGCTTGCATTCGTTGGTGGATGTTAAAAATCCCACGGTGTCCTTCACGAGAAGTAGGCAAGCTATCGCCGGCCAAATTCTAAATTTCTGCCCTGACTTCCTGATCCGACCAGGTTAGTAGTTAGTAGCCTCGCAAGTGCTTTGGCAGTCCCGACGCTCGGCATGATAGATGATGATGATGGGCTTTTGTTAGAAATATTTTATCCTTGGTCCAATACCCTGAGCATCCTCACTAAAGGGTTGTTTAGCTAGTGATATCATCCTAAAATATGCAATTTGGTGTCTGGCTGTCTGTCTGTCTGACGATTTTTGACCGCGATACATTCGGTTGTTACTTATCCAATCTCAATCAAACATGACAGGAGGACTAAGGGTCACACAATGAAGGGTGCAGCGAATTCAATCCCCCTCCCCAAGGGGGTTTTCTCTGCCAAGGGAGTTTTCCCTGCCAATGGGGAAGCGTGGTGAGGTGTATATCCATGTTAAGTTAGCGTTATTGTGGCGTTGTTCCAAGGCCACCTCTAATAACAAAACTAATGATAATAGCATAATATTAATGTTATTACAATACAATATTAATACTAACTAGAACGGGCACTCGGTAGAGCGCATACCTTCGCCGCAGCTACTGTTCTGTACTTGCCCTTGACCTTGACCTTTGACCCGATTGCTCCCAAAATCTAATCAAATGTGTCCCGTATAATAACCAATCATCCCACCAAATTTCATGCAATTCGGTTGAATACTTTTTGAGTTATGCGAATAACATACACACACACACACACACACACACACACACACAGACATACAAACTAGAACGGGCACTCGGTAGAGCGCATACCTTCGCCGCAGCTACTGTTCTGTACTTGGCATGGGAGTGTAGGGAACAGAACAGTGAACAGTTTGGTGCTGATTTCATGCAAATCGGATAAGAATTGACCGAGTTATGACAAAAAACGCACATTTTGCAAGGTCGTGACCCCCCTGACCTTTGACCCCCAACCGCTAACAAGGGTAATGTCTTCACTGGGTCATGTCGTATATCACAAGATCGGGCATTGAATTCTGAACATTTTGGCATTAGTTGCATGCCAATTGGATAAAAATTGACCGCGCTATGGTAAAAATACGATTTTGACCTTTTCGTGACCTTGACCTTGACCTTTGACCCGATTGCTCCCAAAATCTAATCAAATGTGTCCCGTATAATAACCAATCATCCCACCAAATTTCATGCAATTCGGTTGAATACTTTTTGAGTTATGCGAATAACATACACACACACACACACACAGACATACAAATAAATACACAGCGATCAAAACATAACCTTCCGCTTTTGCGAGGGTAAAAATACACAGCGATCAAAACATAACCTTCCGCTTTTGCGAAGGTAATAAATACACAGCGATCAAAACATAACCTTCCGCTTTTGCGAAGGTAATTAACCTGAAATTGCAGACAGAATTATTTATTTTATCTGAGAAGCTAAACGAATCTTCTTCTTCTTTAGTACCTCAAACTTTATGTGAAATGCGATCGATTTTTAAAAATCAGAATTTGAGCAAATCTGTTTCATTCGTCTGTTAATATGCCTCCCCGATTGACAAATCTGCAATTTGAATTTCATTTGAGGTTGAAATGATTGCGGGAGATCGCGTTATAGTGATGACGTCTTGGATGGACATCCTCTTCTTCAGTCGCTCATAACTTTGAGTGAAATACGATCGAGTTAAAAATAGTCAGAATTTGAGCAAATCTGTTTCATTCGTTTGTTAATATGCCTCATCTCTTGACAAATCTGCAATTATAATTTTTTTTGAGGTTGAAATGATCGCGGGAGATTGCGTTATAGTGATGACGTCCTGGATGGACATCTTCTTCTTCAGTCGCGCATAACTTTGAGTGAAATACGATCGAGTTAAAAATAGTCAGAATTTGAGCAAATCTGTTTCATTCGTTTGTTAATATGCCTCATCTATTGTCAAATCTGCAATTATAATTTTTTTTGAGGTTGAAATGATCGCGGGAGATCGCGTTATAGTGATGACGTCCTGGATGGACATCTTCTTCTTCAGTCGCTCATAACTTTGAGTGAAATACGATCGAGTTAAAAATAGTCAGAATTTGAGCAAATCTGTTTCCCAAAATCTAATCAAATGTGTCCCGTATAATAACCAATCATCCCACCAAATTTCATGCAATTCGGTTGAATACTTTTTGAGTTATGCGATTAACATACACACACACAGACATACAAATAAATACACAGCGATCAAAACATAACCTTCCGCTTTTGCGAAGGTAATAATATCCCGTCTCCCCAAGATGTGTTTGCTCCTTGGCCAACAAATTGCTTATCGTGTCGTTTTCATGGGAGGACCTCCACCAGAAGTAAAAATATTGTTGCCGATCTCTCGAAGCCCGTCGACGTACAGAGAGGGGGTTAAACCCCTTTTCCCCACCGGGTCTTCGAGTCCACGAGGCCGAGTCGCCACTCCCGTAGCGAGCGTGGGAAAGGGTATCGGGTCAACTCCACACGTCGACCCGATAACCTTGTGGTCGACTCCACACGACTCCACCCACGCTGCCACAAAAACGGGACTGGACCTCGCACCAGCCATGCTAATCGAATACGCCCGAGCGGTTTGCGTATCACTTGACTCGTGCCGTTACTTTTATTGAACCCGATTTGAGCTGTTTTATTCGTGTGATGCTCAGCCAATAGTGAAATGATGGGAATGGTCAAATAGAAGAAAGAACACAGGTTTATTTGCAATGTACAATGATCAGGATAAAGGGAAGGGACACAGAGCAGGCTTAATCAGTCTTAACTTATCCCCCAGACACAGGCCCACTCACACACGCAGGGAAAAGGAGGAAGGACAGTTCACGCTCCAAACGCGCACAGGCGCCGGTCGCTCCCGGACAGCTCACCGGGCGTGGCCCTCCGATGTTCACAGCACGTGTGCTGGGAGCGCAGGCAAGGAGATCGCGCGTCTGTGGCCCGGAATGGATCGTCTCCACAAGCGCGATTAACACAGGCAGCAGCAGAGCGCAGGGCACGGGGAGAGTTTGTGTAAAGCGACTATAACAAGCACCCGAATTCACTCGTGCTGGGAAAATGTCTCTTTCTCACTGCTCAATCACCATGAACCAACCGGCAACCATGAACCAACTCTCTCCCGGGGCGACTGACTCGTTCACTGGGGCACTCCCTCTCCGACTCTGACTCTCTCTCCGACTCTGGCGGGGGGCCCGGGGCAGGGTTTTATGGCCCCGCCCCAGAGACTTACCCGAATGTTCCAAGCCCCTCCTCTCGTTGCAGTTGTGAGCCACTCCCCTTGAGCTCCGATTGGCTGCTCGCTGCTTACCGGCCACTCCCTGCAGCTCCTCCCTTCAGCCTTGCCAGACTTGTTCCAGGCCTATCACGTGGCATTCCAGCCCAAAAGAACACCTAACTCACTGGCCTACTCAACGCAAACTAACACAGGAAAGGAGACTACGCTTACATTTACTAAGAAATAACTGAAATAAAGCGAGGCTACATGTTGTGGTGCAACTACCTACGAGGTGGGGTCATCCTTTATTCACAAAACCACAACAATATTATAAACCACAACCATGTATGATTTTTTTTAAACAGTCGCTAATGCTGTTTAACACTAAACTGAAAGAAATTTGGAGAAATCTAGACATCAGTCAATGTTTATCATGTTGACAAACTCGAAGTAGCTTATCATGTTGATCGAATATCTACTCGAGTATTTATACTCCACAAGGGTTAATAACGCGACACTTCCTGCTGCTTTCGTGGAGTTTTTCCAAGGCGTTTTTTGTGGCGTTTTTTTCTAAAGCCGCTTCTCACTACAAAATTAATAACAGCGCTTATGATAATAGCATGATATTAATGATATTACGAAACATTATCCCCACTCCCTATGGGGTTTTGTGAACTGTGATATTGACCCCCGCCCCCCTCCCCTCCCCCTTTCCCCCACCATCCCTCCCCTCCCCTCTTTCCCCCATCCCTGACACCCTCACAGAAATACATTTTATTATAGGAAATTTAGGATGGTGAGGCATGTTCTGATCTTTTCAATGACCTGATCTAACATAAGTAATAGTAGTAATAATTGGCAATAATAATAAGGATAATAACATGCCCACTGCCGCTCCCGTAGTGAGCAGGTGTACTTGTAGTGGAAAATTATTGATGAAGAATATTCTGTATTCTGAATAGAAGGAATGAGGACCATGTTCATTGAGTTGAAAAGGTAGTTGGAGGGGTATTTTGCATCATTTTTTCTCCCAGTGGCATATCGTCACATTAATTTTATTTATTAGTGTATTAAAGTCATCCACAATCCAAAACTTTGTAAAAATATAAATTTAAAAAATATTTTAAAAAACATTAAATGTATTGTATATTGTTCATGTAAGCAAGCCAAAGTTCTGTTTCAGGTTATTTCAATTTTTTGGACATTAAAAAATTTACTTTTCGAAGCCTGCTCGATTGACTGCTCGAAAACATAATTGCCAATGTCTTGATGGAATCAATAGTCTTTCCGTCTCCTTTTATAAAAATTATTTCTCATCTTTTAATGCTTCCGTCATTATAAATGGGAAAAAACCTTAAGAGTTTTGGAGTTTTTTTGGACTTGTGGGTTTTCAAGACCCCATCAGCATGAGTTGACTGGCTGATTAAAACCTGTATTGCTGCACGTAGGTGTGGTGCTTGAGTGAGGCTGGGGTGCTTCACTTAAACCGGTCAACTGCAGCCAGCAAGCTAAACTTGGAGCTACGGCCCATTATTCCTGGCACCACATACCTGGTCGTCGTGGCAGCGAGCAATCGGGCTGGCAATGGTGTACACAGCTCTCCTGTCAAGCTCCCTGGTGAGTAGTTACATCCTCCCGAAAACGCAATAACAAGCATGTATGTTGTTCTATCAATGTGATGTATGGATATCTCAATTGCGATTGTGTTGTATTCCGTTGTTTGGATTACCTGTACATGATCAATTGCTGCAGCCTAATATTGGCAGTTGTTCAGTGAACATACTCTGTACTTTTTCTGTGTGATTCTAGAAAAACCATTAACAGTTATCCTCATGAATCATATAACCCAAATGATCCCTGTTTTCATTTACGAGGTTAACCACTGTCAATATAGACACCATATACTTTTTTAAATATCAAACTGATACCTTGTGTAAAATATGAAGTCATATTTGAGCTCCAGAGAAGTAACACGGTCTGTCCCACTTCCAGTGCCAAATTCAGTTAAATGCTTGAAATTACTCCCACCAGATTTGTTGGTGTTATGGTTGGGAGGGTCTGCTTTAAAATTTGGAAGTTATCCGTTCGAACCCAACCCTATCCAAGTCCTCATACTAAAATACACAATTTGTTGTCTGTTTGTCTGTCTGTCTGACAATTTTTGACCGCGATACATTCGGTTGTTACTAATCCAATCTCAACCAAACTTAACAGGAGTAATAAGGGTCACACAATGAAGGGTGTAGCGAATTAATTTAACCCCCTCCCCAAGAGGGTTTTCTCTCCCAAGGGGGTTTTCCCCACCATTGGGGTTCTATGTTGAGGTGTATATCAATGTTAAATTAGCTTTATCGTGGCGTTTTTCCAAGGACGCTTCTAATAACAACGCTTATGATAATAGCATAATATTAATGTTATTACAAAACAATATTAGTACTAGTAATATCCCACCTCCCCTAGGGTTTTTTCTCATTGAACAAACGCCATGTTAATGTGTATAAATGGCTTATCATGCCGTTTTCATGGGAGCACCCCTTTCCAGAAGTAAAAATATGATAAACCACAAACACGTATGATTACCTTTTTAAACAGTCGCTACTGGTTTCATTTGGAGGGATCCTATCATCATTGTATGCTTATCATGTCAATGAATACACATGATCGAAGATCTACTATAGTCTGTATACCACACAAGAGTTAAAAATGCGACCCTTTCTTCCACTTCTGTGGAGTTATTCCAAGGCTTTTTTTGTGGTGTTTTACCAAAGCCGCTTATTACAAAAATAATAACACTTATGATAATAGCATAATATTAATGATATTACGAAACAATATCCCCACTCCCCGAAGGTTTTTTGACTTGAGATATTCCCTCCCCCCCCACAACCCCCGAGGCCGACACCCTTACGGAAGTAAATTTTATCATCGGGGAATTAGATTGGTGAGGGGCTGTCCAATCTTTTCGATGACGTGATCTAACATAAGTAATTGTAATAATAATTGGCAATAATAATAATAAGGATAATAACATGACCCCCTGCCGCTCCCGTAATGAGCTGGTGTACTTGTACCAACAAAATATAAGTGGTACGTGCTGCTCCTTGCTTGATGCTCAGCATTTAAAAGGGACAGAGCATGGACAACCAACTGTTGTTTGACAACCATTGCATAGGCTTTTTACAGGCCTATTAATGGCCTCGTCTTGTGTTGAAGTTCCTTGAAAGGAAACTCGTATTGAGGTCGGTACATCATCATTTGTGTTATAATGACCAGTTTTCACCAAATTGTTTGAGGCTCATTCTGATATTTATTCAAAGAGTATGAATTGGGATTCTAAATGTGAAATATCCTTTTCTCAGAACGCTTTTCATGTTGCATACTCAATTTACAGTACTTCTCAGCTGCCAAACTGATCGATGACTTTGTACTATATATACACAAAGAATTAAGTTAAGCACCCCTACACAACGAATTAAGGTAAGCACCCCCTAATATATATTCTTTGTGTATATGTATACATTGGCATATATTCTAAGGTATGTGAGATCAAATAATGATTGGTATGACATTAGCAATTATCCATTGATGAAATTGAGTGATCAAAGTGAAAAAAAGTGATTGGTTGAGTCAGTGATCCGATCACGTGGGTCCTACACACGTTATTGACGCAAAGATCGCTAGAGGTCTTCTCAGAACAATGACTGTACGTTAGAAAACATAAACGTCATCCACACTGTCCGTGATGGACCTATAGCTCCATACTTAAATTGAGGTGAAAATATGCCTAAAATTCCCAAAAAATTTCACCTTAAATTATTCAGAATAAAATATTGAAAACGGCATGATTGTTATGTTTTTATGTGACCATAATATCACTTCTCCAGAAAATATAGCAATATCATGGGTATATTACACTGTTTTGACGACAACAAACTTGTAATGTGCGAGGTTGTAAAAAAACGGGGGGGGTGCTTAACTTAATTCTTTGTGTATACTACACAAACAAAAATGTGTCGCACAATGAAATTCTCATCATATTGAGCAGGTAACATGAAAAAGTTGGGTTCGTTTTCTCTTGAAATCACATCATCCAAGACCAGATTTATATGCTGTGAAAATGTTGGCATTTAGAGACTTAATTTTGGGATTTTGAAGACCTACAACTTGAAAGAACATGTCAAACAGGGCTCCATTCCATGTAAGGTGTGTACCCCGAGCAAGAGATTAGATGTAAAATGGTCTTTTCCTGAAACATGAGCTTTAACCCAGGTTAGTTTGATCCTTAATTTGTTGCTCAAATACGACAGCCTCTAATTATTTTTTCTTATCCGACCTTTACAGTAGTTTGGTCACTCGACCTGACCCTGCTCCTAACCTCTTAAATGGTAACGTCATCAACAATTTCCTTCCTGGAAAAGTCATATGTCTGAACCAGTCTTAATAGACTTTCTTTGTACACAGAGTGTATCAACTATTCAACTGTATCAACCTAAACATTCCCATTCCTCAGACAGTGTATGGAATGATTTTGTCCATAGTACAATTAGATCAACCTCCACAGGCCAGAGATCCTACAGGTGACCTCAGCACAGGTTGACTGTAGATTCAAACACTTCGATGTTCGTTGTCATCGTGTAAACGTTGTTGTTCTTCCAAACATTTTTGGGCAGTGGTCTGTGGTTAATGCTCTGTGGAGATCTCTGCATGGATTTATATTCCATTTTCCTTTATTCCAGCTGAATTCATGTTGAGCAGGCATTGTAAACTATATTTATGTTTTCTTATTTATGTTTTCTGTCCTTTATGTTTTCTGGACCGTCATTTTTTGTTGTTTCCACATTTATATTCATGGTGCTCTTCAGGTTTGACGGATTTTTCACAAGTTTTCTTGAAACCATTTTTGTTCTGCTTTTATAGTGGTTCTCAAACCGTTTTGTCCATGACCCAGAATTTGAAATCACATTCACCTTGCAACCCAATTGGAACTGGAATCTACGATAAAATTGTCCGAAAAAACGCTGTTGACATGAAACCCACCCCTCAAAAACCGGGATTTTGAGGGGGCATTTTCAAGTTTGGATCGCGACCCTGGGTTTGGGAACTCTTGTGCTAATGTATAGCCATTACGGTATAGACCATAGACCTGCTGTCCAGAACTGGTGTTATTGTGAATATGTGAAAATCTATGCCCAATTAAAATTGTCCCCTTTTGGTAGTGGTTCATGGTAATGCCTGCTGGAGAAACTGAGAAATAAAACGAGAGAGGACAAGAGAGCTAAAGCATATTATGGAAGAGTGGTAGGCCTGGGTATAGGAGGGAAAGGAGGTCAAAATGAGAGATAAATATGGGAGGGAGAGAAAGGAGCATTCAATGGATATTTCAGGGAGGGCTTTTCAAATATTTTGTCATTTGTCAACAAATTCGGAATCTTTTCAATGCTACTTGAAAATCTAATAAACTAGCCAATAACTCACACTTATGGAAAGAACAATTCCCACCCAGAATTACAGGCATATTACTTCTCCCAGAATTGTGGTATTTTAGTTAACTTGTAATACCCATGGTCATCAAGAGGGGGCGCAATGCTATACATAGTTACCGAAAGATAATTGGGGTCCTCCCCCCACCCTGAACCACCCGGACTATGATTTGTTTTACCACCTAAAATCCTCCTGTGCATCGACCAAGAACAGCCACCAGTTTTCAATTAATTCCGCCAATCGGTTCAGGGATGTATAGAAGTCAAACAAACCAACATACAAAATATCCAAATACGTAGTATCTATCTATCTATAATTCCAGTAATCTCTGTACGTCTGTACGTTTGTTTGTTTGTCTGTGACCGCTGTTTCTCGACAACTACCGGTCCGATATACTTGAAACTTGCCAGGTATATTTCTGGGGACCCGAGGATGTGCCTTTTCAAGGTTTCATATTAATCGGACAATTACTTACCGAGCTATGTCCAAAAAACGATTCAACCAATCAGAGAGCAGCGAACGATCGCGTGTGCCGAACGTGGAGGACACACTCTGCCTCGGATGGCACATTTGAGAGCGTATTCATTTATTTCACGTTTGCAAACTATGTTGGCGTTAAACTATGTTTTAAAACTAATAAAACCGAATTTGCGATTCATTCGCTTTCCTGCGCGTTTGTGCACGCGATGGCGATTTCTTTACCAAACTCCGGAAGCCGTTCGCTTTGGACCAAACCATTGCATGTAAATAGAGGGGGGGGATTGTCACCGTACTCGCAAGCCGTTCGCTTTGGACCAAACCATTTCATGTAAATAGAGGGGGGAGATATAATTTTAGATATAGATATAGTACGGGCAATGCCCTAGTATATATAAAACACAGTTTGTGTGTGCATGTGTGTGTGGGTGTGTGTGTGTGTAATGTTACCGATAGACTCCTAAACGGAGAGGCTCACGTACTTGATATTTGGCACAGACATGGCCATTGAGCCTGGGACGAACATGGCCGACCTAAAAATTTATTTCATAATATGTTTTTACCATATTTTTATCTCAGCGCGAAATATTATGACCGGAATCTGACCGGAAGCAGAGCAGCGCGCTGATTCGCTCAGAGCGATCACGTGATGTTCGTTGCCGCCATTAACTCAGTTACGCGTTCGCACGTATTTCAGAGCGATTGCGTTTTTGCCGGGTACTTCTGCATGATTAGCATTTAGCATGATTTAGCATGTTTCACATCGATTTGTTTTCAGCGAGCAGAAGTACCCAGCATTGTACGAATAATATATCGTGTAGGGCCGTGCCGTGTAGGGCGGAGTGATGCCGCTGTGGGAGGGACCGAGCAAGGTCGCTGTGGGCGGGACCGAGCGAGGTCGCTGTGGGCAGGCCCGGGCGAGATCGCTGTGGGCGGGGCCGAGCGTGGCAGCTATGGGCGGGGCCGAGAGAGGTTGCTGTGGGCGGGGCCGAGCGAGGTCTGCGTTAGTGCGTTGCCGTTGCCGTTGCCTGGTATAAAAAGATGGTGCTTGATGCTCTCTGCGTCAAGATACGGACTTGATGTCCGTATCTTTACAACAGACATTCCAATGATGATGATGATAAATGTAATACCACTCAAGGAAGGCCCACAACTCAAGAGAGTGGAAAAAAAACAATAAAATGAACAAAAATACGGGTAAGGAGAAGCAACCACTCAGAAGAATGACAGAAAATCATTTCCCTTAAATGTACCGTGTTCACCAACTAGCACGACCAGATACAGGACACCAAAATAATTTCCCTTACACATATCGTGTCCACCAACCAGCAAGACCATACCACTTACATCTGGATCAAACTGTATTGCAAATATTCAAACGGTTTTTACATGCTGCCGTCTCCTAGCAACCAATGAAATTTTTCAAAAATATTGTAGCTTCACTTTTCACGGAGTATGAGCGTTCTATATATTTTCAATTCAGTGCGCCCGACTCGCTCACGTACTTGATTTGTGGCATAGACATGGCCATTGGGCCTTCACGGTGTAATTTGTGCGAGGCTTTTGTCCGAGTGAGCTTGAGTCGAGACGGCGAATGTACGGGTTTGGAATGTACCGGTCTCCCTTCCCCCGCCCGGCAACGCCGGTACTGGAGGGCGTCACAGGATCGGTGAGTCTCCAAAATCCGCTTCGTGCTGTTGCGAAGATTCAGGACGATGTCGTGATTGTTGTGCTGCTCTCCGACCATGAGAACTGCAACGTCATTGTTGACTGGCCCTCCCCTTCCCTCCCCCTTCCCCCTCCCCCCTCCCCCCTCCCCTCCCCCTCCCTTCCCCCTCCACCCTACCCCCTCCCCTTTCCCCCTCCCCCTTCCCCCTCCCCCTACCCCTTCCCCTCCCCCCTTCCCCTCCCCCTCCCCCTCCCCTCCCCCCTTCCCCCTCCCCCTCCCCTCCCCCCTTCCCCCTCCCACCCCTCTCCTCTCCCATCCCTCCCCCTCCCCCCCTCTTCTCCCCTCCCCCCCTCCCCCCCTCCCTCCCCCTCCCCCTCCCCCCTCTTCTCCCTCACGTTTATACACGGAATGCCGGGTACTTCCCCACCTTCTTCTCCCCTCCCCCCCTCTCCTCCCCTCCCCCCCCCCCTCCCCTCCCCTCCCCCCGTTCCCCTCCCCTCATCTTCCCCCTCCCCTCCCCTCCCCCACCCGGCAATGCCGGATTCTTCTGCTAGTATATATATATACACTACCTGTCAAAAGTTTTAGAACACCTCCATTTTTCCAGTTTTTATTGAAATATACGCAGTTTAATGTCTCAATGTACTCTGAAATTAAGCATAGAACAAATAAACAATTGGAGATAAAAAAAAGAAATCATAGAATCATTTTGTTAAACAAAATTTCATTTAAATTTTTAACTCAGCAAAGTAGCCACGTTTTGCAGATATAACCGCGGAACACACTCGTGGCATTCTTTCTACAATGGAAATCAAATATTGTTCGGGAATTTCTTCCCAACAATGTTGCAGAAGTTCCCACAAATGTGTTGCACTTGTAGGTTGCTTTACTTTCACCCTTCTGGCCAGTTCATCCCAAACCAGCTCGATGGGGTTTAAGTCTGGAGACTGTGCTGGCCATTCCATGATTTGAAGCCTACCGTCTTGTTCTTTTCCTCGAAGGTAGTTTTGACATAGCCTGGAGGTGTGTTTAGGGTCATTATCTTGCTGTCGGATGAACCCCTGACCAAATAGGTGTATACGAGAGGGTATTGCATGGCGCTGCAAAATGCTGGCGTAGCCCTTTAGGTTCAGGGTGCCAGTCACTCTGTGCAAGTCGCCGACTCTGGATCCAGCAAAAGAGCCCCAGACCATCACGCTTCCTCCTCCATGTTTGACAGTTGGTGTCACACACTGAAGAACCATCCTTTCGCCTACTCGACGGCATAGAAAAACCCTGCGTGATGAACCAAAGATTTCAAATTTTGTTTCTTCGGTCCATAAGACCTTCTTCCAGTCTTCAGTAGTCCACTGGCGGTGCTTCATGGCCCAGGCAAGCCTCTTTTTCTTATTTCGCCATCTTAGCAATGGCTTTCTTACTGCCACTCGACCTGTAAAACCTGCAGCTCGAAGTCTTCTCTTCGCAGTTGAAACTGAGACTTGCTGACTTCGACCAGTGTTAAGCTGTGCGTGAAGCTGTTGTCCTGTGAGTCGCCTATCACGCAAGCTGTTGACTCTCAGAAACTTGTCTTCCGATTCTGTTGTGGCTTTGGCAATGCCAAGGCTCTTCCTGTCAGTTTCCTCCAGTTTCCAATATACTACTTCCTGCAGTGCAATATTGACCAAATAATGCTTCAGAGGGTGTAATAACAGTCTGTTCCAATACTGCTTTTATACAGACGGGGGGTTTGTAATCAAGTAATCAACAGAGGTTGGGACACCTGTAGGAATTGTTTGCATCAACTTTCAAGGCTTAATTTACTTACATTGCTGCAGCACAGCTGTAAGTTGTTAACGCATTACTTGTTCCCTGAAGAAGGCCTTTTTTTTACAATATAACTGTGCAATTTACATTATTTTCCCGTTTTTGCTAACCTAAACTTTTATTTAACCTCGAGCAGTTCACTGCTTACCTTTGTACCATTTTAGGTTATTCACTGGACATTAAACTACGTAAATTTCAATAAAAACTGGAAAAATTGAGGTGTTCTCAAACTTTTGACCGACAGTGTGTGTGTATATATATATATATATATATATATATATATATATATATATATATATATATATATATATATATATATATATATATATATATATATATATATATATATATATATATATGTATACAGTCACGTGAAAAAGTAAGTACACCCCATGTAAAGTTTTGACTTTTTCAACATATTTCAACATACAGCTATTTGATCTTCATTTCAACAATATTGATAGATAAAGGTGATATAATATAACAAATATCATGAAACATTTACATTTTGTAGTCCATTGTATAATTTAAATAAACATAAATGCAAATTTCGCATGTGGAAAAAGTAAGTACAACCCTACATTTATCACTACTTCAAATACCTAAAATTAGAATCAGGTGCACCAGCTCAGGTGAAAATGATTAGAACATCGTTAGAGAGGATCTTGGAGGAACCTGTCTTATTTAAACCTCAGACATTTAGTAGGCATCTAAATGCAGCACAGCATCTAATAAACTAAAGCAGAAAGAAGGTTATATATGCCTACGAGTCTGGGAAGGGATTTAAAAAGATCTCCAAACAATTTGAAATCAATCATTCGACTGTCCGGAAGATCATCTACAAGTGGAGAAGATTCCAAACAACTGCCAACTTCTTCAGGCCAGGCCGCCCCAGCAAGTTCAGCCAGAGAGCAGACCGCAAGATGCTGAAAGAAGACTCTAAGAACCCCAGAATGTCATCACGGGACCTACAGGTAGCTCTTGCCAATGTCGATGTCAAAGTGCACGAGTCTACCATTAGAAAGAGGGTGCACAAATTTGATCTACATTGGAGGTGTGCCAGGAGGAAACCTTTGCTGTTGTTACGGATCCCGGATTTAGGTGAATTACTATTCATGTCATTGCTTATTAATGTTTATTCGATTAAAGGTTGTTGTGGTTAAATGGTTAGAGAGGCTCCGGATAACAGGAGACCGGAAACGGGATAGTGAACCGGAAGAAGAAAAACAAGACACGAGGTCCTGGAGAAGCGGCTATCTTCTTCTTCCTCGCCCAGCTCCGACGCGAGCGGTGTCGATATTGAGCAGCGTGGGGAACGCTGCGCTTGAAAGCCCGTCTGGCGAGAGGAGTTACCTGCGCGGGATAATTACCGGTTACGCGTCAAGTTGCCGTGGGTTCGTGCACGGAACCAAGCGTCCGGCACAGTTCGCCTCAACGTCTACAAGGACGCGTACGGGTCGCACCTTGGGCCTCGCGCGCTTTGCGAGCCGCGCTTTGCTTTGCCCGCTTTGCTTTGCAAGGAGGTGTGCGCTGCAGCAGCTGTTCCCGGTACGCGACGTGCACGTTTGGAGCACGTCAGCCAGGGGTTCGTTCAACCGCCCGTGTGCGGAGAAGTCGACCTTCACCTTGGTCTGGAGGGGCCCAGAGACATTGTGAGGGACAGTGACCATTGAGGGGTCGTGAGTGGGGAAAGGGGGGAAATATATGAGATGGCAATCTTAGTAATATTGCGGATTGATTGTTGATTGTGTTGATGGATTGAGAATATATTATTAATTAATCCGGATCCTTGGTGTGGGGTTGCTTATTGACCTGAATTGTTTGTGTCTTTCATATTGATTGCATTACGAACGCGTATAAATCAGAGATCTTTCTGGCGGGGTCCTCCCACGGTCCGGGGGTCACCAAGACCAGGTAGTTACCGGGAGGACCACGTAACAGAATTGGGGGCTCGTCCGGGATCTAAAATTGTATAACATAATAAAATAATAATTTTTATTAATTAAAATTTATTAATTAATTATTAATTGGTAAATTTTTGAGAAATGGTGGTAAAGTCTTGGGTGAAGGTTAACAGGGGTTAACGATCGTCACCATGGCGTTTGTTGCACAGAACTTTGCGGTAACACCTAGTGAGGCACAGTTCCGAGCGTTACTAAAAGCGGACCTCTTGAAATTGGCCAAACATTTTAACTTGGAGGTCCGAACTAATTTGAGGAAGGCAGAGTTGCAGACCACGGTGATACAATCTATGGTGGGATTAGGAACATGGGACGAGTTAGCCTGGCAGTGGCTACCCGAAGAACCAGAAGACGTTGAGCTCCGGAAACTGGAGATGCAATTACGGAGCCAGGAACGGATCAAAGAAGAGGAAAGGAAAGCAGAAGAGAGGAGAGAAGAGAAACAAGCAGAGGAAAGGAGAGTGGAACGAGAACTCCAGGAAAGGTTCAAAGAAGAAGAAAGGAAAGCGGAAAAGGAAAGAGCAGAAGAGGAAAGGAAAGCAGAAGAGAGGAGAGAAGAGAAACAAGCAGAGGAAAGGAGAGTGGAACGAGAACTCCAGGAACGGATCAAAGAAGAAGAAAGGAAAGCAGAAAAGGAAAGAGCAGAAGAAGAAAGGAAAGCAGAAAAGGATAGAGCAGAAGAAGAAAGGAAAGCAGAAAAGGAAAGAGCAGAAGAAGAAAGGAAAGCAGAAGAGAGGAGAGAAGAGAAACAAGCAGAGGAAAGGAGAGTGGAACGAGAACTCCAGGAAAGGTTAGAAGGGAGAAAGGCAGAGAAGAATTGGAATGGTAAGGATTTGGAGGGTCGGACCATAACAGTAGGGAAGGCATTTCGTAGGCGTCGAGAGGTCTACAGAAGAGGACCACTTGGCGGTAGTTTTGGTGTTGGCAGCAGCCGATATGACTATGGAGGCTCCCAGAGTTACGGCATCTCCCGAAAGAATGATTGGCAGAGGACTGGCCGAGAAGGAGACCGCCAGTCAGGTGACTGCTGGGACAAGGGGTCCCACCGTAACTGTTAGGAGTCCGGAGAAGTTGAAGCACTTTATATACGGCGGAGCCGCCGAGCCTGGGCTCCTACACGGGCTAACCGTGAACGCCACATTCTTAAAAGGCGTCCCGGTAGGGAACGTTCCTGCATGGACTAACCGTGAACTCCACGTTCTTAAAGGCGTCCATGTAATGAACTTTCCTCCCCGGACTAACCGTGAACCCCACATTCCTTAAGGCGTCCATGTTGTGAGTACTCAGCTGGGCCTCCATCCAAGAGCAACTAGAAGTTGTTGACGCTTGGTCTAGAGGGAATTACCTTGGAATCTCTGGGGGGTTTTGGTGAAAGTTTGTTGCTTTATTTTTGACATGCGATAATTGTGCCCGGGGGGAACTGTTGATTTGGGGTATCGGGTTTGTTTATCAAAGTTGGCCGGCCCAGAAAGTTTTCGCGGGGTTCAAACTTTCTTTCTTGAAGGGGGGGAGTGTTACGGATCCCGGATTTAGGTGAATTACTATTCATGTCATTGCTTATTAATGTTTATTCTATTAAAGGTTGTTGTGGTTAAATGATTAGAGAGGCTCCGGATAACAGGAGACCGGAAACGGGATAGTGAACCGGAAGAAGAAAAACAAGACACGAGGTCGTGGAGAAGCGGCTATCTTCTTCTTCCTCGCCCAGCTCCGACGCGAGCGGTGTCGATATTGAGCAGCGTGGGGAACGCTGCATTTGAAAGCCCGTCTGGCGAGAGGAGTTACCTGCGCGGGGTAATTACCGGTTACGCGTCAAGTTGCCGTGGGTTCGTGCACGGAACCAAGCGTCCGGCACAGTTCCCCTCAACGTCTACAAGGACGCGTACGGGTCGCACCTTGGGCCTCGCGCGCTTTGCTTTGCCCGCTTTGCTTTGCAAGGAGGTGTGCGCTGCAGCAGCTGTTCCCGGTACGCGACGTGCACGTTTGGAGCACGTCAGCCAGGGGTTCGTTCAACCGCCCGTGTGCGGAGAAGTCGACCTTCACCTTGGTCTGGAGGGGCCCAGAGACATTGTGAGGGACAGTGACCATTGAGGGGTCGTGAGTGGGGAAAGGGGGGAAATATATGAGATGGCCATCTTAGTAATATTGCGGATTGATTGTTGATTGTGTTGATGGATTGAGAATATATTATTAATTAATCCGGATCCTTAGTGTGGAGTTGCTTATTGACCTGAATTGTTTGTGTCTTTTATATTGATTGCATTACGAACGCGTATAAATCAGAGATCTTTCTGGCGGGGTCCTCCCACGGTCCGGGGGTCACCAAGACCAGGTAGTTACCGGGAGGACCACGTAACAGGTTATATATGCCTACGAGTCTGGGAAGGGATTTAAAAAGATCTCCAAACAATTTGAAATCAATCATTCGACTGTCCGGAAGATCATCTACAAGTGGAGAAGATTCCAAACAACTGCCAACTTCTTCAGGCCAGGCCGCCCCAGCAAGTTCAGCCAGAGAGCAGACCGCAAGATGCTGAAAGAAGACTCTTAGAACCCCAGAATGTCATCACGGGACCTACAGGTAGCTCTTGCCAATGTCGATGTCAAAGTGCACGAGTCTACCATTAGAAAGAGGGTGCACAAATTTGATCTACATTGGAGGTGTGCCAGGAAGAAACCTTTGCTGTCCAGAAAGAACTGCTGGATGACGGATAGTCGAAACAGTTTTACTCCCAAGGCCGCAGCCGGAAGGAGATATATATATATATATATATATATATATATATATATATATATATATATATATATATTCTCCTCGATCTTGGCTCGGGTAGGAAGGCTGGCCATTTTTGGTGTTGGTGCGATTTCTGTGCTTGTGCTGTGTGGACTTTTGGTGCTTTGGAGGAGGAGGCTGTTGCGGCTGTTAAGGAGGAGCTGTAGGCCACGCTGTCCCTACCCGACAGTGAAATAATCGTCTTCATGACTCGCCTCCTGCCTGTGGAGCCGAAAGCGCGCAGCGCAGCTTCCCACGCGAGTGTCTACATTGAACGTCGCCACCGCCACTGGCCTTACAGAAAGCCATTTGGGACACGAGTTAGGTGCACATTTAAAAAGCGATTTTATTTTATTATCTTTCCCCTTGTCTGTTTTTGAGTCAGTGTGTGGCGTTACCTCAGTTAGGAATTAGTTTACCTCAGCATTCATTTTATTATTTCAATTATTTTCATTAAATTCATATTTCTTGAATTTACTGTCGTGTTTGCGTGTTTTGCGGTTTCGGAATAAACCTGTGTGCTCCGTTCAGGTAAACACCTCACATCCTTCCATCTTGCGCGTGCAATTACCGCCATTTTCGGCTGCCGCCTTGGGAGTAAAACTGTTTCGGCTATCCATCCTCCAGCTGTCTTAATCACTGGTGACAGGACAATACATATACATACGCAAACAGACGTGCTTCAAATTATTATACAACATGACTAGTAAAGAACTCATCTTTCCAGATGGGTTAATTTCCCCACTTCTATGATGTCGATGGTGTATTTTAGTATGGTATATAAAACCGAAAAATACGGTCCGTATGCTATATAAAACCGAAAAATACAGTCCGTGAAGCCATGTGATTGACTAAATGTCTATTAGTTACATCCTGTTTGAACTTTGGTTGCATCCTGTCTATTAATTATGTACGTCTATTTTTTTATTTATTTTTTGTATACAAGATCGAGGCTCGTGAAAGAGCTAACATTAATCACACAAAAAGTCAAACCGACACAGAAAACACAAAAAAATAAGGGGGGCGGCAGACAAGATGGGGAGAGAGGAGGAAGGACACAAACACAACATTTGAGAGCAGGGACAACGGGAGAAATGTGGGAGGGGGAGGTGGGAGAGGTATAAAACATATGAACACTGCAAGGACTTCCAGGAAAGAAGTTGGAATTTCAAAAAAAAAAAAAAAAAAGTATCAGGGGTGAATTAGCGGGGGTAGAAAAGATCAAGGTTTTGGATGGGGGAAGATAAGAGATGGTGGTGAACAGCTGTTTTAAAGACCTGGAGGGAGGAGTGGGATTGAAGGGAGTGGGGGAGTTTGTTCCAGAGGCGGGAGAAAAGGGGAATAAAAGAGTGAAGGTGAGCAGAGAGCCTAGATTTTGGCAGTTTAACCATAAGAGGGTTGCAGGCAGATCTTGTGCATCATGTACTATTGATGTACGATGTACGTACATCACATACAATCACGTACTATTAGAATATACCTTTTGACCTTTTGGACTGCTGAGACCCTTTCAGTCCCCCAAGACGTTTACAGATCCCGAAGACCCAAAAGACCTTCCTCTCCACAAATACCCTTTAGACCCATGAGATCCCAAGATCCTTAAGACCCTTAAGACCAATTTTACCTTTAAGACCCTTTCAATACTTTAGACATCTTTAGATCCCTTCACCCTTTAGACGTTTTATACCCTTTAGACCCCTAGAACCTTCAGACCTTTACAACTCTTAGGTCCCTTTCAATCCCTTAGACCTTAACACCATTTAGACCCCATACACCTTTCAAACAGATTAGACAGCTTGGACCCATGACCATTTAGAGCTTTACACCACTTGGACTCTTTTTGATGACAAATAAATGACAAATAAATAATATCAGCAATATTACAAATACATTTGTGCAAAATAATTGTTTGTATTATGATTGGTGTAAATCATGACAACTCAGCAACTCAGGTACAGTCATTACCCTCAGCTAAAACAAGCCCGTTCCTCTGTAACGACGCTTGGTGAGGCTGGTGGTGAGGCTAGCGTCGCAAGCTGAGCCACGCGTTTTATTATGATTTGCAATACCAACTTCCACCAGGTGGCACTTCAAGATACACATTTATGCGATCCCCCCACCCCTGAACCCCCGAAATTGTGAACTGGTTTTTTACTGCCTAAAACCTTACCATGCACACAATGAGTAGAGCCACTTATTTTCAATTTATTCCGTCCAGCTGTTTAGGAATACATATGTCAAACAAGTCAAAATGGTACTTCCAAAATCAGTTGCTGTAACCTTGACCTTTGACCTCAAAACAGTAGGCTTATACCTCTTGATTGGTGAACCAATTCAGGGACCCAATACGTAAATTATGTTCAAATTTCAAGTCAATCGGATGAAAATCGATGATTTTATGTAATCTTGACCTCTGACCTTTTGACCTAAAAAAAACCCAAAAGATTTCTAGATTGTGACAACCACAGCAATTCATGCACAGTCAGGAGGTGGTTAAGTTTGTTTAAGTCGTTAAGTTTCATGAAGATCGGAGTAAAAATGTGACCTGTAGGCGATTCACATACAGAGAAACAGACAGACAAAGACCCACCTAATTTGCATAATTCACATCATCAGTGACCAATCAAGACACATAAAAAAAAAAGAAAAAAGAAAAAAAAAGTGACCAATCAAGACACATTATAAGAGCAATATTGATCCCCATCTTTGTGCTACATTTGCCTCTTGATGTATGCTTTGGTTAGACTCTAATATCCAGTACTAGCACCCTGTGAAGCAAATCTTGAGTCAAGGAAAACGTGGTCACCTGCTATATGTGTATTGGAGGTAACAGCGAGTCGATGCCCAGAACACAAGTCCCCCCCCCCCCCTTACCTTTTTTGTAATTGGCTCAATCTCTTCTTCACTTTTTACTTTCACTCCTCATTCCATCTCACCCTTCCCCTTCACCCTGCCCTGCCTTTTTATTCGTTACACATGGCATGGGGCCCACTTGTGAAAGCCGTTTGGCCTACTCTTGCTGTGCCCAACAGTCTTTCAGTGTGTGTTAGATGAAGCCAAACAAAGCAAAAAGGACTCTTCAAACAAGCCTGCGCAGAGTTATTGAACAGAAAAGGACTTGGCTTGTTTTTGCAGAGATTGTTACTGCTGATGCTTGTTGATCTGAACCGGACAGCTTGTTGTACAATGGTGTCATCATCTTCAACGGTGCTGACACGGATCAGGCCAGCTTCCTGCTGTGTGAAATCCTATATACAACAAATATCTCGAGTCATGGCTGACTCACAACACCCTTCTTCACGCATATATCTCATGCGCTATACATTCCATGCACCAGTCTGTGGCCTTTTCTCGATTTATCACTGTAATTGATGCTCTGCTGCATCTGCCTCACTTTCGTTCTTTCATCTTCCCACACTTAGACTTTCCCACTCCTAAAGCCTTTTTTCATACTTCCTCTTGTGTTTTCTTTCCCTCCTTTGTCTTAATTTGTTCTTTGAGCCAAAATTAACCTTTTCTCTTTCTATAAACCTGCCCAGTTGAATGCATTTGGAGCAATTCCTCAAAAACGAGATCTATCTTGACTTCTGATAGTGAAAATATTGCTGTACTGGAAATTGCCTGTAGGTGTAGGAACAATGTGCATTGTACTAACTCTCTCATTTCTGGTCATAAGCAAAATGTTGAACAGATCATTCGGAAACATGAACAGATGCAAAATGTTGAACAGATCATTCGGAAACATTCCTGATTCCAGAAAAAAAATTATATTTGTAACGGTGATTCTCGGAAATCCTCGGTGATCATTCAGTGATCAGAGGATCAGATCAGATGGATCAGATCTGATCAGATCAGATCAGATGGATGGATGGATCAGATGGATGGATCAGATGGATAAGATGGATGGATCAGATCAGATGGATCTGATCAGATCAGAGGATCAGATTCGGTGATCAGAGGTGATCTGATCATTCGGAAACATGAACAGAAGCAAAATGTTGAACAGATCATTCGGAAACATTCCTGATTCCAGAAAAAAAATTATATTTGTAACGGTGATCCTCCGTGGCTCGTGGAGGAATTTGTATGTGTCGTACCTTGTTATTAGAAGATATTTGTGTACTAATACATGAATTGCAAATACGTCAAAAAACAATGAAGAATCCAACACAGTATGTGTAATTACCTCCAGAATTTTTGTTTTCACTCCTGTTTGTCAGTTTGTTTGTCTGTCTGTCTGTCTGTCTGTGAGCAGGATATCTTTAAAAAAATTGTGGACGGATTTCGATGAAACTTTGTGGACGAGTTGGGTGTTAACATGGACGAAATGATTACATTTTATTGAAGATCCGGATACGATAGTTTTTAAAGTGGTTCTTCACCCAGGAGAGATACTGTGTGGAGGGCCAAAATGATGTATAGCACCGATGTTATCTCAAAAGGTTATGAAACTTGGTGGACAAGGTTGGGTGTGTGACGAGGGCGATTTTTTTTTTTGTATACATCGTCTCCTGGCAGAGGTATGCTCTCTATACCGAGTGCAGTTTTAGTTTGAACTTGGGATCCCAGTATGCATGAGTTGCTTACTCAGATGGTAACTCCACACAGGTCCAACCCAGATGATATAATTACATAAAGAATTAAGGATGAAATCAACAGGATGTTGACCGCACGTCGTGGGAAGAAAGGAGAAGCTGGCAAAGAGTGTGCAGCAGCTGGCTCCTTTGCTCCAGTGAAGAGGTAACGCTTTAAACGTCAGCTTCTCCTGGCTTCCCACGACAGGTAGCATACCTCAACATCCTGTTGATTTCATCCTTCTTTTCTACCTGTCCGCAGATGCAGATTGACACTAGCCTTCATGAGGAAGACCGGTTATTTATTCTGCAGGTCACAGTCTAATACTGAGCTTGACTTTCCTTTGAAGGATGAAGAATAGAAAATTATGTCTGTTATTTTCTACCAACATTCTTCAAAGTGTTAGTTACAGTGACACCATATTAGAAATTAAATAAATGTTTGTGAATTAATAAATTTGCATATTTACTTATTATTGCAGTACTTTTGATAAATCCATCAAGGCAACATCTCCACATTGAATCAAGGAGGTTATATCCTCAATTTCCCCCTTTCTTAACATTTACATTCGCTTCTCCTGCTTTGTCCAGAAGAATCAAGAATCTATGCACCTGATAATTAAATTTATGACAATGCTTGTGGCCAAAGTGTTTATTATTAAAGGTGGGGGTGGACGGGGGAGCTCGGAATCCGGATATAATCGGAAAGCTCGGGACGACCTACACCAAAGCAAATGAATGTTATGGACGTGACAATGGAGACATAACCAGGACATTTTCTAAGGGTGGCTTTTTTTTCCTATTATACTTTCTCTATAATATACTTTCTCTATAACTATATATACTTTCTCTATAATTGGTGGCAGGAAGGGCATCCGGCCATAAAACATTGCTTCAAAAAGGGGACCAAGGTGCCCGAAAAAGGCCAACCCCTGCTCTGCGGGGAAAAATGGCCTCTAAAGGTGGTTCTATACTTTCTCTATAATCGTTTATCGTTTTAGATTCCAAATCCTGATAATTTTTTATGGTTCTAGAAATGAGCGGAGTAAGAGCAGAGATTTCTTTTCCCCTTTGTTTGTTTGCCAAGAACTCTACACGGCACATTAAGTGAGCACATGGCAAAAAAGAGTGAGCACATGGTTAAAATCCCTAATTACATGTGTTGGAGAAGGCGTATAGAACAGATTTTCCGTAACTAACATATAACTTGCAGTCACATAAGCTCCCCTCCTGATCTGCCGCTTTCCCATGTTTTCTTTGCCCTTTGTACTTCGTCTTTAATATGCAGTATAGGATTCCACTATTAATGTGCTTTGTGTCGGAAGATCATCATAAAGGAGTTGTCTTGTAGAATCCATGGAATATTGACAATATTGGGAGGGGGGAGAGAGAGGAGGGGAGGAAGGGGGAGGGAGAAGGGGAAATGAAGGGAGGAGTGCAGGCGAGAGGAGGAGGGAATGTATGGGGGAAAGGAAGGGGGTACGTGGAGGGGGGAGGGTGGGGGAGCAGATGAGTGTCCATGGATTCTCCAAGACTGGTGATTCTTTGAACCTTTGAGAAATATATGTATGAAAAAGAAAGATTTTGCTCCCAACATCTCTTGATTTCCTTTAATAACCATGCAACCAATTAGATAGGTCAGCATTGATAAATGCCGAATCGTGTAAATAAGCAACATGGCTGTTATAAGGAGGCAATGCAGACAAATGACCGTGTTGAAAGAGTTCCCTTGGCAAGTACGGTGGTCAATTCCTTCAAGTCTTCATGTTTCCATTATTCGTGGCTTTGTGTTTCTGTGTCTCATCGATGTCCCCTTCTCTCTACGTCCCTTTGCCTCCATGACAATGCACCTCGGTGACCTTCATGTCTCAGTGGTTCTTTGTATCCCTGTGTGGATTCAAGGCTGAATGTTTCCACAACTGCATGCCTCATTGTTTTACCGTCTCAATGCCTCAATCTTCGTATGCCTCCGTGCAGACAACGCGTGCTCATACCTGTGCTTTGCAGCGTTGCAAGCTGGACAAGGAGGGCAGATAGGAAGCCTTGTGAAAGAACCATTGTTTGTGGGTGTAGCCGGTGCTGTTCTTGGCCTCATCCTGATTGCCCTTGCTGCGTGGCTCTATTGCCGATGTCGCCAGAAGAATCATCCGGATCCATATCATGGTGCCACCAAAGGTAAAACACATGGAAAACGCACCCATGACGCTGAATTATTTTTGCTGCCAGGAAATTCCATACGCACTTCCATTCAGCATTCCTGCTCAATTTAAGCTTTTCTCCTTTTTTTACACTTTTATTTGACATCGTCTGAACTTTGTTTGTTTGTCCTGTTTAAAATATTTGAGCAGTTCGTTTTCTAGGTTCCGTATTTGAGCCGTTCGTTTTCTAGGTTCCATATGTCCTAGAGAGCTGAAATTTGGCCCACGTTATTCTTTTCTGGTGCATTTTCATCGATCAAAATTTAATTTTACAAAAATAAATAAATAAATAAATAAAAGGTTTAAAACTTTTTAAAATAAATGAAAGTGTGTAGCCCGAAAACATGTTTTTTCGTTTACTTGTTCCCAGGTTAAATTTATGTTTCTCTTTTATTGTTTCATGAGTTGCCAGCGAAGACTCGGGGCATTATTTTTTTTAGTCCTTTGAGCACCAATAGGGCCATATCTAGGTGGAACACGAAAAGGAGATTGCTTGCTCAACGTATCTTTTTGCTTAAGGCTATCCATTTTAAGTCAGCTTCCTGTTTGATCTTGTTTAAATATCCAAGTACAAAGTGGCAAATCAATGATCATCCATTCTTGTGATGAAAGGGATTTGTTAGAAACTTCCAAATGTTAGTATCTGATAATGGCCACCGGTCAATTCCTCATCATCAGCATTCTGCGACACATTCCAGATCTGTTAGCCACATCATGACTGACAGACTGAAGCACAATAGCAGGTGGAGTGCACTGGTGGTTGAGGCTATGGGATAAAAACTTTACAGCAGCTTATTAGGCCTAGGTTGTTGTATTGATTTGTCAATATCCTCCTGCGTGCTCTTCCAGTGGATCTTTGGGATTGCCTATGATTTACCTATGCACACTTTTGGCTTTGTTGTAGATGAAAGTAAGAGAGACCCTTATCTACAAAATATGAGAGAAAAAAGGAATTACACAGGTCTGGAAATGCCCACAAATTTCCAGCAGAAATTGTAGAATAGCAAATGGCAACGAAATGACAATCATCGGAGTTAATGGTCACTGTGTTTATGTATGATTCAAGTATCTAGGAATGGTTAATAGTTTGTTGTCCAATCACAGTAAGGTCACTGGTTCTTTCTATACGAAAGCTCTATCACCATAATGACATGATGGCAAAGAGTGCGCAGCAGCTGGCTGGCAAGCCACATAAGTATTGGTGCCAGCGTGCGTTTGCCCAAAACTAAGGCCTAAAATTAGTAGCAGCTGCCGGTGTGTTTCTGTTTTCATTCACCAGCCAAGTGTTTGGCTGTTCTTTATGGGATTGGGTTTGTGAGGGAGGTGGGATGCTGGGAGGAAGTTGTTTGGATGCATTAGAAGCACTAAGCTCTGCTTTTCCCATCTGACGACCAGCAGGTGGGTCAGGACTCAGGATGCTTGCCAAGGCAGTTGGTGAACGGCAAAGCTTTTGATATTTCGAAATTGATTTTCCTTTTCTCTTGTCTTGCAGATCCTTCTTTTACATTCACACCAACAGGTAAGAAAAATATTTTTCTGCTTTGCAGATGCTTCCAGCTTTGCAGTAAATTTGGCACGAAATGAATGAATGAATGAATTGCTACAATGACCGAATTTTGAGCGAAGGCACGGAGTGATTTGCGCTAAATTGAGGCTTTGTGTTGCATCCCTCCATCGAGGCTGCACATCTGTCTTTCACTGGCGGTCATAGGCAGTTGATGGCCCGAGACGTTCTAGTGCTCTTTCAGTGGCTACAATTACCCATTGACCTTGCGCGATGGGGGTGCTGATTCGGTGAACCGCTCGCTATCTGCGACGCACAAAATGTTTTCCTCTCCTCCCTTCTTTGTCCAGTGACCTTTAGTTCCAAGGACGATGGAGGCCTGCTGTCTTCCAGGTGGGTCCCGCTTTTATTCCCGCTCCTCCAATCACACCATCTCAGTGCTCCACATTCCTGCTTATTACACACGTGAGGCACTGTGCAGTTTCCAGCTTCAATCACGGACATAAAGCAGCTGTCTTCACTTTCGCCAGGGAATTGCTGGTGTTTATATGATGCCTCCATTTCCCTCGTGATACAACATAGTGCATGGTTGTGTGTTCATACCAAGAATTATTGATCGAAATCTCGGCCTGATTTACCTGCTTCGTGCCGTGACATGAAAATAAATGTTGACACCTGGAATGCAACCTTTATGCCAATATCTATATCACATAGCAATAAAAAGATGTATTATTCGTGCACCAGAAAGCACCGGAAATGAAGTTACGCATGCTTTTTTAAGTGTTAGACCTCACACACAATTAGGATATTCTCTAAGGGGACCCTGCCTCTCTCCCCCAACAGCTATCAAGGCTACAGTGGTGCTGGACAACTTTGGGGGGATTCGTGGCAGGGCGTTGGTCAACGGTCAAACCCAGCTCTCCCTGACTACTGCCGGCCTGGTAACCTTATCTTCACGACCATTGCATGCAGTGCCTTCTTTACAAAGCTGAACATCTTGAAACGATAACATGGAATGCCAACAATTTCTAAACTGACCTTGAATTACCTTATCTTGAAGGCTAAATATTCACACACCTTTGTAGGTTCACAGGTTGATAAAAACAGAAAATGTATGATTGAGATAAGCCTTGCATTGCAAGTGATGCTCAACCCATACAGAGCATTTGTAATTTTGTCAAGGGATAGGCTCAAATACTTTTTTCCATTTTTTTTTCTTGAGCACCAGCACTACTGAAGTAGCCACTTAAGTAAAGAACATAGAAGATGCACTTGGTGGTTTGCCATTGTTCTTCCCAGTGGTGGTGAGCGCATTAATTTGGAAATTGGGCAGCATACCAGCACAAAATGGCCGACTCTTTTTGAAAAGTATGATGGAATATTTAATATCCGAGGCAAATTCTAACAAATGGAACACCTGACTTTCATCTGTCCGAAGGACAGCATATTCGATAATGCCCTGCCCTACTTGTGAAGTACCAGAGTGATGGTTTATAACCTGTTCAGGAATTCAGCACGAATTAGACAGCTTCACAACATTTGGTGGCATGCGGGGTCTTCCGTGCACTGTGGTCTGCACTGACTTACCCATTGTACGCCACCTCTGAGCTATCCTGCAAGCCCTCCTCCACACCCTCCTTTCAATCTCACCACGACCCCCAAAGAACTGGTCCTTTGATCTTTTATGACTGCGGATAGATCAGTCAGTTTATATCCACTTTAAAGGAAAGCATGCTCTGTAACACCTTTGACCAGACGGCTGTTTTAGTCAGATGCTATTCCACCTAATATTGCAAAAAATAGCTCAGAGGTGACAACAATAACACTAAGCTAGTTTGTCAACCTGTAAATGCTGTGACCTATACTTTTAATAAATATCATCAATAATTTTTAAGTCAGGTCAGTCTTTTGGGACTGTCATTGATAATGTGTAACCCAATGCTACCTGCCGCATGGTCGGGTTGTCGGTGACTAAACCGACACCCTTCACTGGCTTTGCTAGTGGGAAAGGGTGACGGTGACTCCCTGCCAGGACGAAAAACAACACCTGGAAAAGGGTGGATGAGCTCCTGTAGAGAGCCAACAGCCATCCAGTAAGAAGATGGTGTCTCCTAAAAAACACCCATCTAGTTTGGACCGGTTCAAGTCGTACCAAAGACTTTAAAATGGTGCGTGCTGCTTCCTTGGTTGAAAAGGATTGATCACGGACAATCCCCATCGGTTGGCATCCATGGGGAGGAGGAAATTCCTCTTGAGGAATGCTCCACTGAGTACGGGGAGAAAAGCGGCGCCATTGTTATGACGTCGCTGGTACCCAGAGTATCCCGGGAAGTGACGGTCGGGATGGCACTTCCCCCAAGCTCAGTGGCTGTGTTAAGTGTTTGTCTCGTCAATGTGTGTGTGTGTGTGTGTGTGTGTGTGTGTGTGTGTGTGTGTGTGTGTGTGTGTGTGTGTGTGTGTGTGTGTGTGTGTGTGTGAAAGAGAGGGATAGAATTGTGAGGAACAGAAATGAAAAAACGAGATGTGTGTGTGTGTGTGTGAGCTCTATTACGAGCGTTAGTCCATATATATATATACGTATAGTCATTTTCATTTAGTTTTTTCCATTTAATGTTGCACTTTTTTTAAAAAAGAACATATATATATATTTATTTATTTATTTTTTAGACCAGTTAGAAACTCATCCTGGTGTTTCACATCCAGGGTGATTCATCAATGTGTGCGCCATCTCTTGGATGGACGTTAAACTGGCGTTCCATCTGCTGGCATTAGTTGGTGGATGTTAAAGATCCCATTGTGTTCTTTGTGAAGAGTATGCGAGCAATCGCCGGCACCATGAACAAATTACATATTCCTGCCTTAACCTTAATCGAACGTCAGGGCTGGCCAGCCAGCTCCTGAAAGACTTGGTCAAGCTTCCCCGAGGCAACCCCACAAGAACGTGGGCATAATTGTGATCGTTAAAGAAGAAGAAGATTAACATTCCAATCCAATAATATTTTATTATTAAATTAATCTCTAATGGCTTTGCTTGATAGTTCTTTTTAAATCCAGATATAGTCAAGATTTGAGCCACGCCATTTTTGGAATTGAGTAGACGACAATAGTGTGGAGTGCCAGTTGGTGTATTTGGTGTCAAGGTGGTGTGTTGGTAGATAAAAAGAATAGCTCGGAGGTAGCAAACTTGCTTTCCAGCAATCTTGTGTGGGTTTGATTCCCGACATGACTATACACTGTCACGTTGATGCTATACATGTAGAATGCAGGGCATTGCATCAATCAGCCATTCTTCGGAGGTGACAATGGGCCGGGTGTTACCGCGTCTGCTATGATTCACTTGTAGATATATATTAAATATCCCATAATGCCTTTAAAAGAGTGCCGATAACTCGAACAAATTATCAATTTATTAACGCCCAACAACCGGTGGCAAACGGGATCACCGGCGGCGTAATCCCCTTCCGATGGACGGCACACAATGATGCATTGCCCTCCATTCGTAACACCAGAGTAACAGGTTGTAGCATGGTCGACGGTCGAATCCAGGATCGACAGCTCAAAGGCGAGTGCACTCACCTCTAAACTAGTCTACCGGTCCATATTCACTCATTATAGAGGGAGAGGGAGGTGGTTTTCCCAAATAGTGTCAGCCTTTCTAGCCGATGACTGGTGATGACCATGCGGCTAGGTCTTGCAGGCCTCTCCCTGGAGGAACAAAGACTAATTAATTCAGTGGCATTTTTGAAATGAGCATGCGGGCCACTCCACGGCATAGGTCACTTCATTCTGCTTGGTTGCCTTTTGTTTCTTGTGAGAAATTTACCCATGTAGAATCCTTCCTGTTTATTGTTTCATTGTCTGCTACTCTTTTGTGTTTTCATGTCGTTTCATACTTCACTCTCAATCTTTCTTCTTTTTGTCTTTTGTGTAATTTTTTTTGCATTATCACCTGTTTTCACTTTCTCTCTCAATCCTTCTTCCTCTCCGTGTTATTTGTTGTTAATTATTTATTTCCTTCATCCGTCTCTGCTATCCTCCTCTACATTCACTCATTCAAACCAAATCCTATACTTGCCTTATTATTATGCCCATTTTAGATCTGCCTCTCTCTGAACCAGCAAAAACTTTATTTTTTGTTCAACAATGGCTTTACATCATCTCACAACATTGACAACTGCCCTCAGTTACTAAGACCTGATATTTTTACAGTTGTCTAAACTGTTCATTTCGCTGAGTACTTTATTTTTCAGTTCATTTCTTTGACAAGCTATGCCTCACTCTGCTTATCCTTACCTCATTATTGTTCGATTACCTTGACATTACTGTACAATTCTGTACCATGCAGTTGATCACTTGAGCAACTTACACAGTCTGGAACAAAAGGAGAGCAATCTGAATCAGCCGGGGACTCCAGACACTTCGATCTATCATGAGGTGGAGCCGATCCTGTCTCCTTGCCCTTCTTTTGCCTCCTCGAAGCCTGGGGACCAACCACTTAACATAGTATGTAACCTAGGCATTGGGATGCACTTCACTGAACAGTGGGCCACGGCGGCATTGCAGCTGTCACTTCATATCAAAGTGCTAATTAACCCAGGAGGCTAAAAATCTCTTGGGGCAATATGGAGTGGGACTCTTCTTGCAAATAAGGGCAGGGCAGCATGGTTCCAGATTTTAACAAACTGTTAATTTAGTGTTTGGGGACAGTCTGGAAGAAAGAGAGATGAATAGTAGAACCAAGTTATGTGAAATTGTGAAGGAAGAATGGCATACACGAAAATCAATAGGAAGTTAGAGGTGGAAGGGCAGAGTCTGTGTTTAAAAACTAAATACTGCTAAAAATTGAAATACAATTATGTAGTTTTTTTTTTTTTGCAAAAGGTACAAAAAAAATTCAGTATATTATTAGGGCAATTGACCAATGAGGCTGCATTTGATTACACCACATCTCAGGTACATGGGGTGCAATGGAAAGGGTGAGGGATACATATATATATATATATATATTAGGGTGGGCTTCAAAAAATCAAAATGCAGCGTTTCTCTGGGACATGGTCTATGTTTGTTCCTTTTAGTGTCAAAGGAAACCACACCAAATTTGAATGGAATCCAATAATATTATGGGGTGCCACATCAGTGATGAATTTTCCCCCATGCAAAAATAGGAATTCCCATTTTTTGGGCTGTATATACACAAAATAAATACATAATTATATATATACATTAAATATAATATTAAAAATAAATATATAGTAAATATACATTAAATAATAATAATATATATTATATTATACATTATATATACAATTATACGATAGACAATTATACAAATATAGACAAATATAATACATTAAATAATATATTAAAAATAAATATAATATATTAAAAATTTAAATATAATAAATAAATATATAGTTATACAATATATATACATTATAATTAAATATACATTAAATTTATACATAAAATATACATTAAATAATAAATATACATAAATACACATTATACATTATATATATAGTTATATACAATATATTATACATACAGTTTTGAGACTTCCTATGATCACTATCTGGGCAATTTTCATGCATGTTTTGTACAGGTTCCCGGGGTCAGGGGTACGCTTTTTTAGTGTGTAATATGGAGGCCTAACTTATTGACTGTGGCTCTTTTGTAGAGAGTGGCCCTGTGGAGTAAGAATTAACAGGATTTTACCCACATTCTTGCGTATTTTGCAGATATGGCATGTGCTAGTACCAGTGTTTCATTGAAAACTCGGGCTCAGGATAATGTGTATCTCATTGGGTCCACTTCTGGAGATGCCATCAAAGGTGCCAAGCTCCCGACTGTGCATCAATCTCTTGTCCTGTTTTTCCATCACCTGAAGAAGGAGAATCGCACTGCCAGGGAGAGTGCAACCCTCACTATTGAAGAGGTTGTGAAGTTCTGGGAAAAAGCTCACCTACCTACAACGACGAAGCAGCACTGCATCCATCGTTTGGAGAGGCTATATGAAGAATGGAGGAGCCTCCAAAAAGGTGCAAAGCAGGGTGGTGCGACCCAAGAGAAAAAGGAAGCATCCTTCAAGGCCTCCTTGGAGAAGACGTTTGATCTTAGGCATGCAGATTCGGAGGCCATAATCACCAACCCCGAGGACAGGAAGTTTCTTCACGATCAATTCTCAGAGAGGAAGGCTTCAATGGGATCTGCAGACACTGTGTTGGAAGCAAAAACGAAGCGAAAGAAAGAAAGGGAAGAAAAGGAGAAGACTAAGGCAGAGAAGGAAAATAAGAGACAGGAAACGGTCATGAAGGGTGCTACTGCTATGGAAGTCACAGACTCAGACTCTGACTCTGAGACCACGGCACAGGCTGGTTCTTCATCATCTGATGGTGGGATATCTCGTCCCAAGAAAAGAAGGCCTATCAACATTGTCACTCCTGAAGTCGCAGTTTGAACAAATCAATCAGAAGATGGCTCAGGCAGCCTTGAAGGCACTTGGCCGCCACACGTGGTACATGAGCCCAGTACTAGTGGCATTTGCATTCTTTGACACCAGAATTGACAAAGAAAGCAAGATCAATATGATTGAAGCATTGAAAAATGACGGTGAAAACCCCTCTCCAAAGAGACCAGCTATCAAACGAGGAACCGCCCTGTCAATCGCTGGCCTCATAACAAAACACACCAAGCATTTCTTCAGCATCCTAGGGACCCCAACTGATTGGATGGATAAGGATCCTGGTTCATGGGAGCAAGAAACCAGCTTTCAGGAAGCAAAGAAAGCCGCCAGTGGCTTAGTCGTGGTGAACGACAGGGCAGAAAGGGGTGTCGCATTGATACAAGACTACAATAAGCTCCTTACAAAGGATGAAGAGCAAAAGCAAGCTCTGCTCCAAGTTGTTGCTGCTCACAGGAAGATGTAACCCGATGCCAGAAAGGCAACAGTGGTGAAACAGGCCCAGAAATAGGAGTTACATTTCTCATTATATTTGGGTTTTTTAATATTATGTGATATGGTGTCTCTTCATTTTATGAACTGAACATTTGGATTGTTATCATTGAATTTGAGTTTTCATAGCAATATAGTGCTATTTGTGCAGCTATTGTAACTTGTGTTTGCTAGAATACAAAGAAAGTGAGTGGAGGGTGGATTTTCATAAAACAAACTTCTGGTTTTGCTTTCGATCCATATATAGAAAAGTTTTGTAGACACCTTTAGTTTGAAGGCTGATGTGGCACCCCTAAATAAAATCAGATTGCTTTCATATTTGGTGTCTTTTCATTTTGGAACAAAAGGAACAACATAAAGCCTTGTCCCAGTAAATATTTAAAAAAAATTATTTTGAGCACCACCCTAATATATATATATATATATATATATATATGCGTGTGTGTTTGTATATATATATATATATATATATATATATATATATATATATGCGTGTGTGTTTGTATATATAATGCATATATTATGCCTGGTGCTGGCTTTTGATTCTAGGGTCCTGAATTCAAATCCCGGTCGGTCATTGAATTAACACCAGGTGGGGTTGACAGCCTGTCATCCTTCCGAGGTCGGCGAAATGAGCAACTGCTTACTGGGATGAATGAGACATTTGAGCATCCTGCGTAGGAGTGATGCCCTGACCAGGATTGTGCCCACTAGCCAAGAAACTGCTTCGGCAGCCATATGCATCTGATGATGCGGGGGTGGACATCATATACAGTATATATATACAGGGTGGGCCAAAATTCACTGAGGTTTTCTTTTTTTTAAATAACTTTTTTATTTTTACATAAAAATTAATCAAATAAATTTCAAATGGTAGTTTAATTCATGGATTTTTTTTTTGATTAATTGTGAAAAATAATGTCCTGCAAATGGCCCCCATTGGCTTCTTCGCAAAGTCTTGCTCTTTCCAAAATGTGATCCATTACAGAGGACAAAACTCCTTGATCAATCGCTGCAATTTCCTCAGAAAAATCAGGATTGTCCCTTACGAGTTGCTGCAATTTGGTTGCAAATGTTAGTCGATTTGCTTGATCTTGAGGTGACATTTTGTGCACCATTTGGATATTGTAAGGAAACAGCAACAAATCTTTCTTCATTATCCTTCGCAATTATGATCTTGCCATTCCGAGATGAGTTGCACGTTTACAAGTTGATGTTTCTGGGTTTTTGTTAACACTCTCCCTAACACGATCAATGTTTTCTGGAGTACGACTTGTTTTTTGTCTTCCACTGCGGGCTGAGTCATGAACAAACCCCTTTGACTCAAAAGGAGCAATCAAGTTCCGAATCGTGTTTTCTGATGGTTGTTCTCAAACATTAAAATGATTGCGAAATTTTATTTGAGTTGGAATTATTGATTTCCCACTGGAATAATAAAGTTCAACAATTTTCACATGCTGGTCATTGGTAAATTTCTTCATAATGTATCTCCCTGTTCTTCTTTATGTGTAAAACGAAAAAAAAATTAATAATAAAAAAAAGTTACAAAAAAAAGAAAACCTTCAGTGACATTTGGCCTACCCGGTATAAACGTTTGGTGGTACAGAACTTTGAAGTACATTTTGAACAATAAAAGAGACTTTCCTAAGCTTTTCAGTTCGCTCTCATAAGGGAAAAAATCGCGAACAGGATGAAGCAGTAACAGAAACGTGTTTTATAGACAACAAGGTTGAATGGGGAGAAGAGACAAACAGATAATTTCTGGTCGATTCTACTTGGGGTTTACAAACACTTACCGAACATTGATCATTAAGATATAATTGATGAATAATTTACCCTCATTAACCCCAAAGTCATTTTCATAACATGTACAGACTTGGCATTTAATATGGAATATTTTTTTTTTCTTGACTTGGGTTTACTTTCTTAACTCAGTATATCAATCTGGTGAGTTTCTTTTACACTTTGGTGATTTATTTGTTAAAAGAACCATGTCAATGATTGCCTTTCGCAGCAAGAAGTCAACAACAGGATTATATCACAGGTGGCGTGGCAAAATGTACGGACAGGTGCATTTGATGATTGGCTTCACAGTCGGGTATACAAGGGTTGTTGCGTTCTGTATTAGTGGAAAACAACTGCTGCACGTCTCCAAAAGTTATTGCCGCTTCCTCTGGAGATGGTCCGTCAACTCGACAATGCTGTTTGTCATGGAGTGGTGGCTTTACGAAATTACGGCATGAAACAGCGTGCTATTGCTCGGCAGTATGGCATCACTCAAGGTCAGGTGTCAAAGATCCTGAAACGAAATGCTCAGAGGGGTGTCCCTACTCCAATACCGAGGCCAGGACGTCCCCGCAGAACCACAAGGAGGGATGATCGCCAGCTGCACCGGTTAGTCCACAATGGCCATACCAAGTCAGCTAATCGGCTTCGGGCTGAGTGGCAGCAACTGACAAATGTGCCTGTATCCAGAAGGCTAGTCAACCAACGACTGGTTCAAGCAGGCTATCGTGCCAGGCGTCCCCTGAGAAAGCCACGCCTGACCAGACAACACTGCCAGCGCCGATTGCAGTGGGCCAGAGAGCACCGTCAATGGCAGCCAGGACACTGGAATCACGTGATCTTCAGTGACGAGTCTAGTTTTCTGGTCCATCGTCAAGATGGCCATGTCCGAGTGCGCAGACAAGTGCATGAAGCCTACAACAAAGATTGTATAGTGCCAAGAGTCCAAGCTGGAGGTGGTGGGGTGACCGTTTGGGCTGCTTTTCATGCAGGGGGCAAAACTGACCTGGTTGTTCTGAATGGAAACCTGAACCAGTTCAAGTACAGGGCCATTCTGGAAGAAACATTGCTTCCATTTGCTCGTGCAGCCTTTCGAGGAAACTTTGTCTTCCAAGATGACAATGCACGGCCTCATCGTACTCGCATGATCCAACACTTTCTTGCTGACCGTGGTGTAGAGCATATGGAGTGGCCTGCCATGTCCCTGGATATGAATCCGATGGATAAAGCGTGGGCAGAATTAACCCGTCAAATCGACCACTTGGACCAGCAGCCGACCTCTGTGCGTGAATTGCAGCAGGCTATTGTCACTGCATGGCAAGCGATTCCTGTCCAAACCTTGGCAAATCTCGTGAACAGCATGCCTCAACGTGTACGTGCTCTCCTGAATGCTCGTGGGGGTTACACGAAGTACTGAACTGTAATTTTACTGTCCGTAATCCCAGTCGTAATTTAACTTTTGTTTTTGTTAAAAAAAATTTTGGCTAATGTGCAAAATAAAGAGATACTTCTGGAAAACGTACAGAAGTTTAACACAGTACTGTCCATGAATTGAGTTCGATATCAGTTTACATCACTTTCAAGGATCAATTTATTTGTTTCGAAATGTCAAATGTGGTTTTTGTTTCTTTTAAAGGTCACATTAACAAAATCTAGAATAATTTCAACATAATTCCAATGAACTTTTGGTTCTAAGACATCTTGAAAAGTAAGTTCACCCCCACAAAAAAAAATATTCCATATTAAATGCCAAGTCTGTATATATATATATGTATATATATATATATATATATATATATATATATATATATGTATGTATGTATGTATATATATACTGTATATACACACTGTTTATGGACTATTGTGGGTGTCATGTTATAATAACTTTTAAATTCTCCATGTTACTTTTGGCCCATTTAAGAACTATTTAATCTGCTAACATATTAATGTTTAGTTTAATTTTAAAATGTCCACAATACGAGTTGATGTTAACCTGTTCATACTCTTGACCCCTCCACCATATTTGGTGGCACCCAGGGTGTTCCACGCACTGTGGCCTACGCTGCATTACCCACAGGCCAGCCAAACATCTGCAACAACATGAGCAGCACTGCACGTGTTGGGGAAAAAAGGCCACCTCGTGGGTCACTTCTTCCACGCCCTGAGGCCTTTGGAACCAAGAATCAGTTGGCTGAGCTCAGCAAACTAAACAACGGTGATTATTAAGCAATATCCAGCCTTGCTGTACATTATCAAGATATTATCTTCAACAATACACTATCGTGGGTTGGTGCAATTCTCACAAGAAGTAACACCTTTGAAAAAAAATGACACCGAGATCAAACATGACACAGTATTTGAAATAATTTTGAATACACAGAGGTGATAGTCATTAATGATTTTAATATTGCAGCAAAAATGACAATTTGATATTAATTTAATAACTATGGAAAATGAAAGCTAAAAAAAAACAATTGTCACAGCAGACTCAGTTGAGACTCTCACAGTGTTGGGTCAGAAGTTTGGCTTTAACTAAGAAGGATTGGTCCCATGATGTCATATCAGCAAAAATGTTAGTCCTTTTCTATTTGGTTGCAAGCCAGTGTTCCACATTTCTTATAGTGGTGGGTGACTTTCCCAATGCCATTGAAATAAAAATCACGTTTGTGAAAACATTTTTATTTATCTCTCAAAGGTTGTACAATACACTCTTTTTCAGAATGAGCTCTTTGTTTACAGAGTGCCTGCTATTTGCCTTCATGCTGCAATATATTTAATCAATGTAGCATTGTAGAATATTGCTCTGCATATAGTAGATTACTTCCCACAATTCATTCAACTTGCATCGTGTGTGTGTGTGTGTGTGTGTGTGTGTGTGTGTGTGTGTGTGTGTGTGTGTGTGTGTGTGTGTGTGTGTGTGTGTGTGTGTGTGTGTGTTTGTGTGGTATTTGTGGTGTATGAGTGTGCGTGTGTGTGTGTGTAAAAAAAACATATATATATATATATATATATATATATTGTTGTGGATCCCGGGTTCGTCGACGTACAAAGGGGAGTTTATGCCCTGTTCCCCCTCAAACTCCGGGTCCACTGAGGCCGCCGACCACGACTAAACTCGTGATTGATGGATTGCTAAGCAATTCCGATCGCCAACCTCCCAGCCACGCGCCGAAGAGTTTGCTGGTCAATTAATCCCAAATACCTTCAAGACACGCGACCGAAGAAACCGGGGATCGAACCCTCGCTTTCACACACCTTATTGCGTGCCGAGCGGATTTGCACGGTGTGGAAAGCGGCGTTACCTCACATGATTTACGGACCTGATTCAAGCCAAATTCGGTCTCGGATGATGCTAGGCCAATGGAGAAAAGACGTACCCGAACAGGTTTGAAAGTAACAACAAAAATGTACAGCCTTTTATTTTGAAGGCACAGAGAAACAGAGACGAAGATGCACCTTATCAATCCTTACCTAATAATAAACCCCACTGGCGCCTTCACACTCTCACACACACACAGGGAATAACACACTGGTTATTATCGTACCAATGTACGTGCTGGGATTGACTCCAAAGGTGGCCATGTGGTCTGGTGTGCGCAGCGCACAGCTCGATCCTCGATCCTCGATCCGGACGTGCAGCCTGGACGAGGTATCTGGACGATGAACTTCCACAGGTTGCACAAGCTGCAATGCAGGTAGACAAGCTTCAGCTTCAAGGTTAGTTGCGGGAGAAGCCAACGCTTGCAGGTCAGCCTGATCAGAGCGAGAGATCGGCGAAGAGCGATGGGTGTCGGTCGGCGAAGCACAAAGCCAGAGGAGTGTCCTCGCAAAATGGAAGAGGGATGTCGTGGCGCATCAACATCCAAGAGCAAGAGTCCAGAGCAAGAGATGTCATGGCGAAGCAAAATCCAAGAGCAAGAGCGTCGCCTGCTGTAGCAAAATGCAAGAGAGGGTCGTCGACGAAGGACAAAGGCAAGAGGAGGAAATGCGATGGGTGGGGGTTTTTATCACCCCCAAAAAGCTTCTCGAATGTTCCACAGCCTCCCATTGGCTAAGGTTGGTTACGTGCTGGCCTTCAATCCCTCCTCCCCCAATGAAGGTTTCAGTCCTCCTTCCCCCTTTCATTCGGGGAGGTTTCACACCCCATTGTTTGCTTGCTGGTGACGTGTTCCCGACCCGTCATTGGTCACATGGGCCTGTTACTTTGGCCACGCCTTCCTCCTCATTAGAAATGTCTTCCCTTAACCGCACGAAGGTTTGAAATCCTGCCTACTCTCAATGCACATGGGTCTTGATTACTACACAATGGGAAAGGGCTAATCTTTACATTCAATAAGAAATAACTAAATACTGCAGGCTACATGTTGTCGTGCAATTAACTAAAGAGGGTTTGCCTTTATGGCAAAACCGCAACAATATATATGTATACACACAGTGCCTATAAAAGTCTACACCCCCTCTCAAAATTTTCACCTTTTGTTGGCTTATAGCCTGGAACTAAAATGAATGAAATCAGACTTTTTCGACCTTTATTTACACATCGTAACCCACAAATTCCTAGTGAAATAGAAATTCTACAAATTTCAGAAAATCAATTAAAAATACAAAACTAGAATATCTTGGTCTTGAATATCTTGGATAAATGTCCACCCCCCTGAGTTAATACTTGGTGGAAGCACCTTTGACAGCAATTACTGCTGTGAGTCTGTTGGGATAGGTCTCTACCAACTTTGCACACCTTAATTGAGCAATACTTGCCCATTCTTCTTTGCAAAACTGTTCAAACTCGTGTTTGGGATATTGTTGCCACATGCACACAGTGATCAGTCTTTGCCATAAAGACCTGTGGCTCTTTCAAAGCTGCTACTGGCCTCTTGGTGGTCTCTCTGATCAGTCTCCTTGCTTGGTCATCCAGTTTGGAGGAACAGCCTGATCTACACAGGGACTTGGTGGTACCATATGCCTTCCACTTCTAAATGATTGCCTTGACTGTGCTCCAAGGGATATTTAAGGCCTTTCAAAATATTTTTATACACATTCCCTGATCTGTGCCTTTCCACAACTTTATCCCGGAGGTCTTTTGAAAGCTCCTTGGTGCGCATGGTTGAGTCTTTCCTGTGAAATGCACTCCCCAGCAGAGGAGACCAACAGGAACAGCTGATTTTATTCTGAAATAATCAGAATCATTACAATTTAATGCAGGTGAAGGGCAGTTAACTTGTTGTGTGATTTTGAAGGTGATTAGCTACACCTGAGCTAATTTACAATTGCTATTATAAGGGAGGTGGACACTTAACCGACCAAGATATTGTAGTTTTGTATTTTAAATTAATTTTCTGAAATTTGTAGAATTTGTTTTTCATTTGGAAGTTGTGGTTTCATGACCATTCCTTTTTGTACCATGATGATGCATATGGCTGCTGACGCAGTTTCCTTGGCTATTGGGCACAATCCTGGACAGGTCGCCACTCTGATGCAGGTTACCCGAATGGCTCATTCATCCCAGCAAGCTGGTACTCATTTTACTGACCTCGGAAGGATGACAGGCTGAGTCAACTCCACCTGGTGTTAATCCAACGACATGACAGGGGCTTGAACTCAGGACCTTGCGATCTCAAGCCAGCATCCTGAACCATTAAGCCAACACCAGGCTTAAGTTGTGGTTTACAATATGTATATAAATGTGGAAAAGTTTAAGGCAATTTAATTCCAGGCTATAAGGGAACAAAAGGTGAAAAATTTGAAAGGTGGTGTAGACTTTCTATCGTATATTGCTAAAATAAATAGGTAGCACACTGAGCAGTAAAATAATTTAAATTCAGTAAAGTAATTTAAAAATAGCACACCGCAGCAACAACAGTCCAGGCACACCAACTCACACGGTGGCACTTCCATACATACAACACGCTTCTGAAACCACATGCCACATACTATGTGCGTACAATGTTAACAACACTCACAAACCACAAGTATCCTTACGAGCACAGCTGTCAAAGCCAAAAGACCACGTGAACAAATTTGACAGAATGTCATCTATAACATACAATGTGAAGATTGAGAAGCCAAGTATGTTGGCCAAACATCCAAAGGCTTAACCACACGGCTAACCAGACGACAAGACACGTTATCCTTGGTTGTGACATACATACACGCACACATTCTTTGCGCTTGATTGCATGAAATTAGACCACTATCATTTAAGAGTTATTAAGAGTAAACCGCGAGATCAAGGCCTGCTACTCGTGTGAAAACTCCATCGACTGACACATCGACTTGCAAGTTGCAATCCACATACAAAGCACTGCACAATCAAATACAACGTCAACAAAAACAGCAGAGTTATTTGAATGCAGGGAAGCCCTGTAATTGCCGAGGACCTGGACCAATCCGTGACGCGAACCGTCCCCAACTGAACTTAGCGGTGTCACCCCGACACCACTCTCAATGCCTCGGAGGAAGAGAACTACTTTGTTCTGGAAACGTCAGACTTTTAATAAAGAATTAAAATTAAAATTATTTTACTGCTCAGTGTGCTTTTTTGGGGGGGGGGGGGGGGGATACAAGATCGAGGCCAGTGTAAGAGCTAACATTAATGACAAAAAAAACGGACACATAAGACGAAATAAAGGGAGCGGGAGACAAGATGGGGAGAGAGGGGGAAGCACACAAGTACAACGTTTGAGAGCAGGGACATCGGAATTGTATTTGCATTTGTATTTGTTGTGCTATTGTATTTGCAACTGTATTTCACTGCTCAGGGAGATAGAAGAAGGAAGATACAAGTAGAAGAAAGGCAGAAGGACGGGAAGATAAGGAAGTAAGATAGAAGTAGAAAAAGAAGAAAAAAAACAAGTAATAACAAATATCCAGAACAGCAGAAACTCTGCAACATCAAGAAGCAAGAAGAGCAGCAAACAGCAGCAATGACTGCTTGCAGAGCAACTGAAACTCAACAGCAAGAAGCAAGAGCAGAAGCAAACACAGCAGCACTGACTGCTTCCAGAGCAACTGAAACTCCTCAACAGCAAGAAGCAAGACCAGAAGCAAGCACAACAGTAATGACTGCATTCTGCCCTCCTGTAGCTGCAATCTTCCAGTCATTGTGGTGTACTTCAGTCGGTTGTCCGTACAATCTGCTTCAGGACGACAGAGTTTAAGCCTATGAAACCTTTGTCGCTCCTGTGTGAAGCAGGGCCATCACTGTAAAATACAAAACACAGGAAATGTTGCTCTGTGTTGAGGCATTGCTGTGATTGTCACGTTTAACCCTCGACCAGTCAAAGATCCCCAGGGGTTTAAATATCACGGCAAGGTCAACTTTGGTCTTATTTGCTCTTATCTTATCGAAGCGACAGGTCTTATTTGCTCTCACTCACCTTTCTCTCTCTCCTCTCCTCTCTCCTTTGTCCCTCTCTTCCTCTCTCTCCTCTCTCTCCCCTCTCTCCTTTGTCCCTCTCTCTCCTCTCTCTCCCCTCTCTCCTTTGTCCCTCTCTTCCTCTCTCTCCTCTCTCTCCCCTCTCTCCCCTCTCTCCTCTCTCCCCTCTCTCCCCTCTCTCCCCTCTCTCCCCTCTCTCCCCTCTCTCCTCTGTCTCCCCTCTCTCTCCTCTCTCTCGTCTCTCTCCTCTCTCTTCTCACCCTCTCTCCTCTCCCCTCTCCCCTCTCTCCCCTCTCTCCCCTCTCTCCTCCCCTCTCTCTCCCCTCTCTCCCCTCTCTCCCCTCTCTCCTCTCCTCTCTCTCCCCTCTCCTCTCTCTCCCCTCTCTCCTCTCTCTCCTCTCTCCCCTCTCTCCCCTCTCTCCTCTGTCTCCCCTCTCGCTCCTCTCTCTCGTCTCTCTCCTCTCTATTCTCACCCTCTCTCCCCTCTCTCCCCTCTCTCTCCTCTCTCCCCTCTCTCCCTTCTATCCTCTCTCTCCCCTCTCCCCCTCTCTCTCCTCTCTTCTCATTCACCTCCCTCTCCTCTCTCCCCTCTCTCCTCTCTCTCTCTCCTCTCTCCCCTCTCTCCTCTCTCTCTCCTCTCTCCCCTCTCTCCTGTCCTCTCCTCTCTCCCTATTCTCCCTTCACCCTCCTCTCCTGTCTCTCTCCCTATTTTCCCTTCGCCCCTCTTTCTCTCCCCTCATGTTCTCTTTTCCCCCTCTTCTCCCTCACGTTCTCTCTCTCGCACTCCTCTCTTTCTCCTCCCTCCCCTCTCCTGGTATTCCTGTCAGCAAAGCGATGGGTGGTATTTGCTAGTATGCATAAAAGGTTTAAAAAATAAAGTTTTTCAGAGCTGGACTTAGTTGACAGAACATCAAAAACGAATTGAAACATTGTGAAAGAAGAGGCAAAAAACCACATCCCAAAAGTAAGCAGAAATAAGTAGACTAAATGGCTGTCAGATTGAGGCAATAAATAAATAATGCAGGTAGAAGAAGAGAGATGAAAATCAAAGGCGCATCAAGAGAGGATGTTAAGCAGCTAAATGCCGACTGCCAATGACAATCTAGAAAAGACTAAGATAAATATTTCAAAGAGGCATGCATAGAGATAGAAAGTGACAACAGAGAAGGAAAAATGAAGAAGAAGATACTGTATATTTTTTAAGTTCAGAGAGATCACATAAAAAAAAAATTCGGTCCAGGGGGTCCTTACCCACTGATGCAGTGCCCCCATGGTAATAACATGTGACTAAATACCATTAGTATGTCATTTGCAATCCATTGGGGTTCGCATTAGAACTTGCATTTACTGGATTACATAAGAGAAGTCAGCAAGTTGAGTCAACCTGAACCCTCCTTACATCTACTCGGGACACTTCATATTAATTTGAACGCTGCTGTTCTGAATGTGACATTTCCATCCATCTGTAAAGCCTTTTGGTAACATTTCTACCAGATCACCATCTTTCTTGCAAACAAAATATCCCAATGCACGTAACTTGTCATGGCTTAAGGTTTTCTATCGATACCATTTCTGCTTTCAACAGCATTGCTTTGAGTACTTCTTAGTTTTCCAGACCTTTTGTACCAAAACAGTCTCGCTGTCGTCTGTCGCTGTACATCCAGTTCAAGTGAGATTTTAATTTTGACATGTCTGGCATGAGTTGTGTGCTGGAATGGTGGAGTTGTATTCATTTGAATGATGTCATCTGACTCTTTCCCTTGAAGTGAGTCTAAAGGCAGGTTTGGAATCCTCATTGAAGATAGAAAGCAAATATCCACTTACGGAAGAGATCTAAAAGGAGAATGTCACATTTTTCTACTTTGTTGCTGTCATTTGTGCTTTAAAAACAAGGAGCTGATAGGTTAGGTCTCCAGCCTTTTGAGTTGTATGTGGAATAGAATTGTGCAACATGAAAATTAAATCTTAAACGGTTTTTGAAATATCGTGTACACAAGTCGGGTTACCGAGATGGTTGCCATGGAAACATAATTCTGCCAATCGAAGCCATGATCTAATCAGTTTGAGTTGATGTCATGTGGAATCGATATCTGTAATATGAAAGCTAAATGTTCAACAGTTTTTGAAATATTGCGTACAAAAAAGCACATATAGCGATGATAGGTCATTCGGTCGGATGGAGCTCATTTTGATGTCTGCCATCTCTGACCTTGTGAGGGGTGGTGCACAATTCCAAGGACATTAGTAAGCCATGGATGGATACATATAGGAAATGAGATTTGAACCTGGGGTATATTTTAATTAAGATAATTGTCGAAACATTTTTGCATATATAAAACTCTAAATCGAGGGAAGAAGTAATGGTGTTGGAAAGTACCGGTATGTCCACACTCTGGCATTCCTCTGATTTCCAAGTAGAAAAATACATAAAATGTCATAGTCCCTGTTGTTTTAGTAATTTGCTGTACGGAGTTAAAGGCCATCAGTTAGCCATCTTTGGTCGGTTTACAAAACAAAATCTTCTGCATATGTATTCTCATGTATTGTCTTTGTGCCAAGTTTGAAGAAATCGGTCCATGCATGTCCGAGAAATGGTTGGGGACACGTTTAAGTAACAAAATGGCCACTAGTCGGCCATCTTGGATCTGATCTCGAAGAAAATGGCGTGCATATATAAGCCATCATTCATCATCTGTGTGCCAAGCTTGAACAAAATCGGTAAATGGATGTCCGAGAAATGGTCAAACATGTGTTCAACATCAGGTTGTTTTTTTGTCCCCCGTCGCACCGCGGAGCGAAAGGGGGACTATGGTTTTCCCCTCCGTCCGTGTGTCCGTGCGTGCGTATGTGCGTGCGTAAGCGAAAGACCGAATTCTAATTTGGTGTGCGGGTGCAACCCAGGTCAGAATCCAAGATGGCCGCCGCCATGTATGTCTGACGCCATGTATGTCTGAACCGTGTGAGCGGAATATCTTGAAAAATAAGCGAAGTACCAACTTCTAATCTGGTGTGTGGGTGTATCTCGGCATAAGGAAGAAGGCTCTTGAAAATTGGATCGCGACGTCAAAATCCAAGATGGCCACCTTGTGTCTTGCACTTTGTCAACTCACATCACTTCACCGACGGGGGACCTAGGCCTAATGCTTGTTACAACTAAAATGGCCACCAGTCGGCCATCTTTAATCGTATCGTGAAACAAAATGATGTGCATGTGTGTACCGTCATGTATTGTCTTTACGCCAATCATGAAGAATGGTTGAGGACGTTTTCAGTACCGGGTTGGGGGGGAGGGGGGTAGGGGAAGAGTTGGAGATGCAGGGAAGAAAAGGGTTAGGCCATGGAGTAACTTTCTCCAGCCATTTGTAGCTATATTTGCTTGTCATGCGGAATTTTTCCCTGGAAACCATGACACTTACTGTAAATATTGCTGCTGCTTGGTCTTTTTTGTAAATTGTCGGCCATCTTGCTTGGTTTGTCTCTGTCCTGTTGGTCTGGTTACACATAGCCAATCACAGTATGACGTCGACATATTACTCAACCTTAGTGTGAGGCATTTTATAAGACAGAGAGGAGGGTATATCTCTGAGTTGTCTTGTCTGTGTTCAATTCCAAGCCTGAGTGTAAATTCTCATTCTGGTGTTCACAGGCAGGTCGTATCATCAACGAGTCCATTTCCTACGTAAAGGACATTAATCCGGCTATCCTTTTTGCATGAGCAATTGCTCGTCAGTTGAAAAGAGTAAACCCTTGTGTACCAGTAAGAAAACCAAATTCTGAACCTCTGCCTTGATCTCAAAGGGGCACTGCATCAACTGCATCGTCACACCTCCAAATAAATTATACAACATGCGTCCAAGTGCTCAAAATTTATGAATGAATATAGTAAAGAGAAAGAAGCAGACACAGGCCGACATTATTTGCCATTGATGTGCATCTTTGGCATTTTAATTATATCAAATAATTACATTGGGTCCAAGGACAAATTCGGGTACAGTTCCTACAATTCTCATGGAGTGGATTTTATACAATGTATTACTATTACTTTTGTTGTTATTTGATTGCAAAATGTGTTGGTGACTACTGACTACACATTCACAAGGTGCTATAGCCAACATAGTCATTGTATTGTCACATACAACAAACAGGCAAGCAGTTTTAGTGCATTTGTATTTTTGGTTTGTATTATTTTTACAGCGCAGCCGTAATAAATATCCGGCTGCGTATTTTTTAAAATTCGTAAATAGTAAAATTCTGTATTTTATAAAAGTCATCAAATGACCATGTTTCCGCGCAGATGTAAATGGTGATTAAATTGATATATGTGGGAAAATGCTCAGTCAGGGTCGCCCAGATAGATCAGATGGTAGAGCACTGGTTATGGTTTTCCAGAAGACCTGGAGTTCGATTCCTGGACTGGTTATGGTTTTCCAGAAGACCTGGAGTTCGATTCCTGGTCTGGCAATGTAATTTCCCCACATATGTCAATTTAATTATTTAATCCTGTTCATTAATCGAATTAAATGGTGATTCTTCAGTCGTTACATGTATTTATTTTTTGCAAGTAATTACATCTTTTTTACACTCATCTGCAAACAAAAATCTTTTTTTCTTCACAAATCCCATTCATTTTGAAATGAAATGCTCATTTATTTATGCGCTCGGTGATGTCGCTTGCTTGTTGGGCAGCATGCATTTATTTGCACAAAATAATTTATTGATAAAATTAATTTGCATTTATACAGCGTTTAGGTTTTTTTTTAATGCTAGTGGAATATTATGGACTGGCAGGATTTTTTTTTTTTTTTTTTTTTTTTTTTTTTTGTATACAAGATCGAGGCTCGTGAAAGAGCTAACATTAATCACACAAAAAGACAAACCGACACACAAAACACAAAAAACAAGGGGAGGCGGTAGACAAGATGGGGAGAGAGGGGGAAGGACACAAAAGAGAGGGGGAAGGACACAAACACAACATTTGAGAGCAGGGACATCGGGAGGACTTGGGGGGAGGTGGGAGAGGATTAAAACATATGAACACTGCAAGGACTCTGGGGTGAATTACCGGGGGTAGAAAAGATCAAGGTTTTCGATGGGGGAAGATAAGAGATGGTGGTGAACAGCTGTTTTAAAGACCTGGAGGGAGGAGTGGGATTGAAGGGAGTGGGGGAGTTTGTTCCAGAGGCGGGAGAAAAGGGGAATGAAAGAGTGAAGGTGAGCAGAGAGCCTAGACTTTGGCAGTTTAACCAGAAGAGGGTTGCAGGCAGATCTTGTGCGACCTGAAGGAATATTGGGGGGACAGAGCACAGAGAGAGCTGGGGGAGCAAGGCCGGAGAGGAGTCGGTAGAAGACAGAAAGACCACCAACCTGCCTGCGGTGAGTGAGTGAAAGGCCCTCGGCGTTGACTACATCGCAGGAGATTCCAATGATTCTGAAAGCTTTGGCCTCAACAGCGTGAAGCCGAGCAAGGTGTGAGGCAGGAGCACCAGCCCAGAGGGGGGAACAGTATTCCAACAGCCAAAGGATGGCCTATATGTGTGCACACAAACCTCTAAGCTGCCCAGCCTGGGCAGGGTGATTCATCAATGTGTGTGTCGTCACTTGGATGGACGTTAAACTGGGAGTCCCGTCCGCTGGCATCAGATTATGGATGTTAAAGACCCGCCGTGTCCTTCATGAAGAGTAGGCGAGCTATCGCCGGCACCATGAACACATTCCAAATTTCTGCCCCGATTTCCTGAGGATTATAGCCTCATAATTTCTGCTCAGCCTCACCAACCCTCTGTTTAGGATACATATACATCTGTATGTCTGCTCTGCATAGGTATAGTCTGTGATGCTGATTGTTGTGCTCAAGTCTTTATGCTGGAATCAGTTCACTATGTGAACCATGAAAGTTCATCAATAAATGAAAATGAGTGCACAATAAGTGACACAAGCATTCAGGTTGCTGAACACCCCACCTTGCTCGCTCCAAAAATGTGATGACATAATGAAGACGTGTTTTTACGGCATAGCCTGTAAAGAAATGCCATCTAGAACACCGTTTGTCTCTCCGTATGTCCCCACAAACGTCCACCAATCAGAGCTGAGAATCTGGTCACATGACAGGGGGACGTGTTTAGTAACAATTACAATTGCATATTTTACTATAAAGAAATATAACAACCTTCTGCGGAACGTTTTGGGGTCCCAGCGGGTGTCGTAAGGTAGGTATGAGGTTTCAGAAATTCCTCAATACAATTATGATTTTGAAATGCGATCGAAATGGACCTTGATTTTGAGCGAGGTCCGTGTCGTTATTTTGATCATACATAAGAAGAAGTACAAGATGTCTGAATACAAACTATCGCAGAAGGGCTTTGCATTTTCAGATGCTTTCTAGTCTGTGATTGGAATGATGAATGATTCTGTTTGGAATGAAAATATAGAGATATTAAGTTTAAAGCAGAATGAGGAAATTACGTAAGGGTTTCCGTCCGTGACATTCGCGGATTCCCCATTTGCAGTTTCGCCATTGACTGGATATAGCAACATTCAGACTGGGTACCTTTTTTTGTCCAAGTCCTTCACGAACCTGCTGTCAATGCCTGACGTTCGACTGAAGGTGGCACAGGAATGTGGAGTTTGTTGAATTTTTTTTAATACTTTCATTATATGCTAACTGCTAAGTTGTATCCCCACCCAGGTCATACTATCATCTTCAACTGACGTATCAAACAAGCCAGGCTACGTCGTTATGAGACTATCCGTATTGTTTTTGTGTGCACTGTGCATGAATGTTGTGGTCACTTGTTATGCTGCAAGGTTGTTTTGAGACAGTCAGGTGACATTGCTATCACGTGGTTCCTTGAGAGTCATGTGACATCAATTTGAGCACATGTGTTTTTCTCAGTGGATATAGGCAGTGAAAATCAAGAGGTTAAGTCCCCGGGCCATTTCACGCAGAAATAAAACTGTTCCTTCAAACTTAAATACACCAAACAACTGGCTTTGGTATCACCAACAAATCAAAACAGCTGTCAGGTGCTCTGCTGTTAAAGAAAAAAAGTGTTGAAAGGGCTCACTTGAGGCTTCCACAGATTGACCGATGAGGTCCAGTTTTACAGACTGTGATGAAAAGGTCACTTTCTAGCCAAACGTTGGTAAATTAGATTAATGGATGAACTATGTTGTGTAGTTTAATGAAAAGCTTGGCTTGATTATTTGTGACTCTCTTGAAAGTAAGAGGCCATCTAAATAATGTTATGTATGGAAAATTGTCAGAACTCTCCTGCTTTTTTTCTGCCTCATTTTTCATTATTCGTCTATTCAGATATTTTTGTTTCCATTCACTTTATGTGGATGTGAGGTACAAAGGCAGGTTTCTGAAAGGAGGGATAGGGGGAGGGTTCAACATTTTATCATAGCTTTGAAAAAATGGTGACAATCTGAGCCAGCACTACAGACTGGCTAGGGTAGGGCCTTCTGCGTACGTCTATAATAATAATAAAAGGCAGTGTCCGTCCGTCCGTCTCCTCCATAATTCCAAAACTGTGAAACCTAGTGGCCCCAAACTTTGCATGCATACACCTGGACCTCCAACAGATTGCATTGATGAAAACTGGGTGTTTGGGTGTGTTATAACACCCTTTTTGAAGATAATTAATGAGGTGCTCAAAAGAAAAAACCCGAAAAAGCCTTACCAATATGATGGCCCGCCATCTTGGTCAGCCCACTGCCACTCGCTGGGTTCTTAAGCCACCATTTTGTTTCGGCATATTCAAATGTGCCTTGCCTTGGAAACACGATTGATTATTATTACATATTTGAAGCATATCATCAAAATCTGGATTCGTATATGAGGATTGGATGCTTTAGACTAAATAAATATCCAAATCTGGAGTGACATCTGACAACATTTACCATATCTAGTGATTCTTATAGCTAAGTGTATATATTCATTTATTTAGGCGAGGCTCTCATTCTCCTTCTGGGGTTATTTTTTTATTATTTAACTTAATAATTTTTAACTTAATTCTTACTTCCATGGGATAGAGTTGTCATTCCACTGTACCTGCGATCTGTTTTTAAAATTCCCTCTAGATGATGGAACCAGATTGCGTATATTTTAGAGGTGGTATGTGTGTGTGTCTGTGTGTGTATATATATATATATATATATGCAAATATATGTGGGATTCGGATTTGGATCTTCACAAAAATGTACTCAATCCGTCCTTGTCACACTCCCAACCTGTCCACTAAAGTTTATCCGAATCCGTCCATAACCTTTTGAGATATCCTGCTCACAGGCAGATAAACAGACAGGGTGAAAACATAACCTCCATCTACCTTCGGGGGCAGAGGTACTAAACTGCCAAAGAGGATTCCCATTGCTTTTTGGGGTGTTTGCATTGCAAAAGTATTAACCTTCAGTTTGTTTACGATTGCAGCTCAAGTGTTTTAGTTTTGTGATTTTTTTGGCTGCATTTATTGAGGGCTTTGGGATTAACTATGGATGTGGGTTTGCATTTCCTCGATGCAGACATTGCTGCAGCTGAAAAAGACCGGATTTCAGCTTCTGGAAGTCATGAGCAAAGCACAATGGGATCGCATGCTAGCTCTGATCGAAGTACTGCCTCGTCAGGTGCGTGGATGCTGCTTACACATTTCAGCTTACTTGCGATAGATGACCGAGTGCTTTATTGAAAGGATTGTATTAGAGATTTTTGCAGTGAAGGATGTTAGTGAAGTATCTCTGGATGCTGTAGGGGCACACTCAGGGAGGAAGAAGAACGCTCGGACTTCTAAAAGCCAGCGTCCTTCGATGCCGATCGGTGAGCCCCTGCCTCCACCACCTGCTCTTCCGCCGACTGAGACAGATGGACATCAGCTACCCAGCGACAGGTGGGCAACTCCAACAGGAGCAGCACAAAATGGGAACCATCCCAAAGTTCAACTAATGACATGAAATGCCCGTAACGCAAGTCAATCGACTCCCACGACCCAGTCACGGGCTAACGAGTTGAGGGTTGTGTTTGGCTTAAGCATCTGCCTCATTTCCTTCCTGTCTTGCTTGACTGGTCTGAACAAACAGCTGTTCAACAGAGTCGGCCCTTTGGTGCATAGGTTTGGAGGGGGGAAATGGGGGTCAACGCAGCATCTATTGAGGGGTATGTGAGGATGGCAAATGGGTTAAGGCAGAATAGATGTTGTAGAGGTGTATCAGGGTAAAATTGAGATCACTTTGAGCAGTGAAATTCTTGGAATAAAATACACTTCCTTTTTAAGGTCCTTGTCTGTCCCGTGGGTATCCACCACCATTTACTGTTTTTTCTGCCAACAGCTTTGTATAGTCGTTCATAACATTTCTCCGTCTTTCACAGTTTGTATCAAATATGTTTGCGGCCATTTCAGGTAGCATGAGAGAATCCATGTCGATTGAGCTAACGTTTTGCTGTCGATCTCTCTGTGCACAGGAGGGACCTCAATTGCTTTTTCCTATCAGAACATCGAGGTTATCCACAGCACAACAATGATGCAGGGGAACATGAAAAATATGAAGAAGAGGAAGAAGAAGATGATGACGAAGAGCAGCTACAGACACATAAAGCAAATGATGGAGAAAAAGGAAGAGGCTTTGCTGGTACTGTGCCAACATCATGTGCTTACGCCGAGGTTACCTATCCACCTTGTTCATACAGTATGCAGCCAACGGCACCATGCTCGCCCACATCTCCTGAAGAGCGTCGACCTATTCTTCAGCGTGGACAAGACAAGCGTGGACCTGTTTCAACAGGCCTTACAAAATCCACCAGGTTGGTGTCTGCAATACATCAGGGCTGCATTTGTAAGCGTTTCAGCGAGTGAGGAGGAGGAGTGGGGAGAGTGGGGACAACAGGAAACCCAGTTTCATGTAAGCAGTATAATTTGATAGGAAAAGCAAATTTCGATTTCCTCCTTGCCTGTACATTTGATGATCTTGCCTTGCCTCGGTGTGCCGACTATCTGGAACATTTGTAATCCTTGGCACATAGTCGGTAAATTGATATCCCAGCCCTGTTGTTTTTTTTTCTCTTGCACACTGTATTCTGCTTCAGTGAGAACAGCTCTTGTTTTAAGCTAACAGCAATGCCAGGGAAAAAGCATTGAATTACTAGTCCGTAAAAATTAGAGGCCATATATCTTGTGGCACCCTATGGTGCACATGCTTTCCTTCACAGATGAAAAATTTCTTCTTTACTTTCTGTGCAGGCACTGTGTAGGGCATCCACTACTTACTTGCAGGTCTCCCTCTCCACCATACCTTTATGGATACATAGCTGGACCCTCACCTTCTGATCTGGAAACGGATGCTGCAGAGGAACATGAAGAGCAGGTGGAAGAGGATGAGGAAGAGGATGAGGGAGTCAACTTTGGCAAGCGTCCCACACCACATTTTGATGCAAAAAAGCTGTTGTTAAGCCTTGAGCAGACCTCAATCTCCAGTCTGGGAGACCCTGAAAGTTCTCTGGCGGGATCCATGCTCAATGGCTGGGGCTCTGCCTCAGAGGGTGAGCCCGAAGAAGATGGCAGGCCACCTTGCTCAAGTGCCGCTGATTCCAGCGACTGTATTTCCAGTGAGAGTTCTTTCCATGTAGATGCCAACTTTGCTGATGCTATTGCAGCTGCTGCGCAAAGCTCAGGAATTAAGCTACAAGCACAGCCTGGACGTGGCAACACTCGGGGGAGGCCTGGTGTTGCGGGAGTCACAAACACCAGGCAGGGACAGGCTCTACCTTTCGCAGAGGGTGAGGCAATTGTCATCTGTGTTAATTCCCCTCTCCCCTGCCCCTTTTCTTCCTCCGCAACATGCTGAAGGAAGCCTTTGTGTAGTCATTATAGTCATTCTTCGTGGGATGTCAGGGGTCTAATTGGGAAGGTCAGAAGAAGTTCGATCCAGCGGTTTGTGCGATGGGATGACCATAATCAGTAAGTCGGTACGGGTAGATATATTGATAAAGTGGAGTGAAGAATAGGACGTGAATTGACAGGTCCACAAGCAAGTTCTCAGCATTTCAAAAATTCATGGCAGCCTACTTTAATGTTGCTGTCAGCTAATTGTGACAGGATCCTTGTACCGTGAATAGATTTCCATACCTTTTATGCGCATTAAAGGTGAAATGCTTTAAACTGACAGTTAAGTTTCGGACTGACTGACAGCAGGAATTTTTTTCAAGAAACCGCAGTGCTGTGTTAAACCTAGTTCAGCATTCCTCTCCATGCTGTTGATAACATTTTTTTTTTATTCCACTTCCTTATTATCAACAGATTTTGTGCTGTATAGCAGGCCACACTTTCCCTCTGCTAAAAGCCGGCCTGAAAATCCAGGCAACAGCATGCAGTGCTAGGCAGGAGCTCTTGATGTCCAGGTAGGAGAATGTTCACATTATTTAAGTTGCCATTGCATGCTGAAGCCAGTCTAGAAGTAACATCCTGCGAATGGACTGGTAGATCTTAAGTTTGGAGCCTCACTCACAATGACGTGGAGAAAGCTTAGTTATGTTTTAAGTTCTCCGGAAATCAGGGGCCATAATGTTTGGGAGTAGAAACGACCAAAAATTAAGAATCCAAATTGAGGAATGAGGTTTGGGGAATGTGGGAGGAGTAGGCAAAAAGACATAGGAATTGGGACACGATTGGATTAAAAGTGGGATTTATGGAAGAGTATTGTAGAATGGTAGAGAAAGGAAGTGTGGAATGGGTTGGGGTTGGGGGGGGGTGGAAATAAAAAATTCCATAATTTTTCTCACCTGATATAGAGAGAACCTTCTCTATGCTTCTGTCTCTACAGTTGAATTATGCTTCACTCCAGGAATTTTCTTTAGAATTCCCCTATAAGAATGCAATCAAATAATGCAAATTGATTGTGATGTATCGTACTTTGTTACAAGTGTCGCTGCTGCCAAATCAGTTTCTTGGCAAGGGTTAACTGGGTGGTTTGCCATTGCCTTCCCAGCAGTAGTTTGGGCAGCAATTTGGTATTTGGAATGGTTCTGACGATAGCTCGCCTTATCTTCGAAGTACACCGTGGGATCTATAATGTCCACCAACAAATTCCAACAGACTTGACGTCCAGTTTAACATCCATCTGAGGGACTGGACACACATTGATGAATCACCGTGCCTGTGAAACACCAGGATGGCAGTTGGCTCCAGGTTCAAACATAGATGGCTCGAGGTTCAAACCCAGGCTATACGGCTTTGCGGAAAGTGTGCGGTATCCATACCTCTAGGAGGTACCCATCCTGCCAGCCCAATAATGCAAATAAAGCTCATCAACTATGCATTATAGTCGATTGTGGAACAAAAAAAAAATTCTGATGAATCTTTGCTGGAATATTTCAGAATAAATGGCAAAATGAGCAGGACCGGCGATATTTAAGGTTTTGGGCTTTATCCACATTGTCTGAATAACCATGTTGCGAATGCCAAACGTGCCTCAGAAGATGTTTCCAGACGTAGAGCTGCGCTGCGTGTTCACTGAAGTATTCTGTGTATCTTGTGCAGGGGCGCGGAAGGTGTCCCCACGAAGAGGTTCCATTTCTGATGCACTCGGTGCGAGGAGCCCTGGAGCCAAACACCAGAGCCTTACCCACCTTCGTACATCCCTACCTCCTTTTCACCTTTCATTTTCATGACTCTGAGTCTCTTCTTCCCATGGTCCCCTTTTCCCTTTTTTTCCTGCTTCCTTCTCTCTCCTCTCTATATCTCAGTCCCTCTTCTCTCTCTTCATTTTGATGAGCTGATAGGTTGAGACTTCATGTTTGAGTCTTCGCTGCAGCTTTGGTAATCACACATGACAACTGCGCACTTCCAAAAGTTGAGCGATGGTCTGTGGGTACTGGCAAGATGTCTTCATCCTTTTTCTGACCTTCTCCTTTCTTCTCCACACTCACTTATTCTACAGCCATGTTGCTATGCTTTTGGTCAGTGTAGCCAATTTTAGTGGAAGTTTTCAGGCCCGTGGAAATTTTTGCCAGAAGGGAATTTTCAGTAATCTTTTGAACTAGGAAAATGCACTGTGAAAACCTTTGGTTGAAAGCACAACATTTAACTCGTCGTGTTTTTAATATCTTTGTTTATATTACTTCTTGCTAATTATATGTTGACGGCTTGGTAAGAATATTAGTTTTGGAGGCATATATGGCTAGGGGCACACGCTTGTGTTGTCACGTCCGGTGGTTACTCGGAGCACAGAATTTGAATGACACCGGGATAGCTAACTACCCGACCGTGAGGATCGGCATCACTTAAAACCAATCAACGGACCAGGTCTCAGGTATGTGGCCGAGCGATCCTGGTGATGGGTGCAACACAGCGTACAATATGCAATTCAGCTAGATAGGCCTCTTGGTATTGAAGCACAATGTGGGGTTCGCCACCTGTTTTGTTTTCTATTTTTCTTACGTTTGGTAGTTGTTTTTTATTATTTTATTTTCTTTTCTTTTCTTTATTTTTGGAAATTATTTGTAACTCAAGAAGTTAGACCGGTTCTGATTGCTCGAGGATGGGTGCCACTCCCATCCCGCGTTCATGGTCCTGAATGCTCGTAGCTCTTTTCATGTTTTCTATGTACATTGAACATTGCTGTCCGTTAACCTTCCTGCTGTTATTTATGAAACTGACAAGATTCTGGAAAATAAACCTTTTCTTTGAAAATGAATTAATTTCCCCTTCACTTTCAATTCTTATCACTTTGCCTGTGTTTTGCTGCAACACCGACTTACGTTATGTGCCCATGAGCCTTTATTTTTGCCACCATTATGAACATTTTAACTTTTCTTTTTGTTTCTGGAATGTTCATTTACACTGCTAAGGGGTCATTATTTGTTGGACAAAATAGGGAGAAAAGGAAAAGAGGGGTGATATACAAGGATGTACAAGGCACTCTTTCAACACACCAATAATTCAGTCGAATCTATCGGTTTATCGACTTACTGGGGAGGGAGGTTGGGGGTGTGAAGAACGTCGAGAACAGTGGGGTGCACAATCATCCGGCCATACCCAAAATTCTGCCAGTATCTCTGGGGAAACGTTAGATGAGGATTTGGGAAAGGGCAGGCAAAGAGGGTGCGAGATGGGAGGAAATGAGCAGCAAAGGTGGGGAACAGTAGGGGAAGAGGGTGCGAGATGGTAGGAAATGAGCAGCAAAGGTGGGGGAGAGTAGGGGAAGAGGGTGCAAGATTGTAGGAAATGAGCAGCAAAGGTGGGGGAGAGTAGGGGAAGAGGGTGCAACATGGTAGGAAATGAGCAGCAAAGGTGGGGGGGTGTAGGGGAAGAGGGTGCAAGATTGTAGGAAATGAGCAGCAAAGGTAGGGGAGAGTAGGGGATGAGGGTGCAAGATGGTAGGAAATTAGCACCAAAGGTGGGGGAGAGTAGGGGATAAGGGTGCAAGATGGTAGGAAATGAGCAGCAAAGGTGGGGGGGTGTAGGAGAAGAGGGTGCGAGATGGAAGGAAATGAGCAGCAAAAGTGGGGGAGAGAAGGGGAAGAGAGTATGAGATGGTCGGAAATGAGCAGGAAAGGTGGGGAGAGTAGGGGCGGAGGGTGTGAAATGGAAGGAAATGAGCAGCAAAGGTGGGGGAGAGAAGGGTAAGACAGTACGAGATGGTCGGAAATGAGCAGCAAAGGTGGGGGAGAGTAGGGGAAGAGGGTGCAAGATGGTAGGAAATGAGCAGCAAAGGTGGGGGAGAGTAGGGGAAGAGGGTGCAAGATGGTAGGAAATAAGCAGCAAAGGTGGGGGAGAGCAGGGGAAAAGGGTGCAAGATGGTAGGAAATAAGCAGCAAAGGTGGGGGAGCATAGGGGAAGAGGGTGCACGATATTAGGCAATTGGCAGCAAAGGTTGGGGAGAGTTAGGGGAAGAGGGTGCACGATTGTAAGAAATGAGCAGCAAAGGTGGTGGAGAGCAGGGGAAGAGGGTGCAAGATGGTAGGGAATGAGCAGCAAAGGTGGGGGAGAGTAGGGGAGGAGGGTGCGAAATGGAAGTAAATGAGCAGCAAAGGTGGGGGAGAGTAGGGGAAGAGAGTGCGAGATGGAAGGAAATGAGCAGCAAAAGTGGGGGAGAGTAGGGGAAGAGAGTGCGAGATGGAAGGAAATGAGCAGCAAAGGTGGTGGAGAGTAGGGGAAGAGAGTGCGAGATGGAAGGAAATGAGCAGCAAAAGTGGGGGAGAGTAGGGGAGGAGGGTGCGAAATGGAAGGAAATGAGCAGCAAAGGTGGGGGAGAGAAGGGGAAGAGAGTACAAGATGGTCGGAAATGAGCAGCAAAGGTGGGAGAGAGTCGGGGAAGTGGGTGCGAGATGGAAGGAAATGAGCAGCAAAGGTGGGGGAGAGTAGGGGAAGAGGGTGTGAAATGGAAGGAAATGAGCAGCAAAGGTGGGGGAGAGAAGGGGAAGTGGGTTCGAGATGGAAGGAAATGAGCAGCAAAGGTGGAGGAGAGTAGGGGAAGTGAGTGCGAGATGGTAGAAAATGAGCAGCAAAGGTGGGGGAGAGTGGGGGAAGAGGGTGCAAGATGGTAGAAAATGAGCAGCAAAGGTGGGGGAGAGTCGGGGAAGTGGGTGCGAGATGGAAGGAAATGAGCAGCAAAGGTGGGGGAGAGTAGGGGAAGAGGGTGTGAAATGGAAGGAAATGAGCAGCAAAGGTGGGGGAGAGAAGGGGAAGAGGGTGCGAGATGGAAGGAAATGAGCAGCAAAGGTGGAGGAGAGTCGGGGAAGTGGGTTCGAGATGGAAGGAAATGAGCAGCAAAGGTGGAGGAGAGTAGGGGAAATGAGTGCGAGATGGTAGTAAATGAGCAGCAAAGGTGGGGGAGAGTAGGGGAAGAGGGTGCGAGATGGTAGGCAATGAGCAGCAAAGGTGGGGGAGAGTAGGGGAAGAGGGTGCAAGATGGAAGGAAATGAGCAGCAAAGGTGGGGGAGAGTGGGAGAAGAGGGTGCGAGATAGTAGGAAATGAGCAGGAAAGGTCGGGGAGATTAGGGGAAAAGGGCCACGATTGTAGCAAATCAGCAGCAAAGGTGGGGGAGAGTAGGAGAAGAGGGTGAGAGATTGCAGGAAATGAGCAGCAAAGGTGGGGGAGAGTAGGGGAAGAGGGTGTGAAATGGAAGGAAATGAGCAGCAAAGGTGGGGGAGAGAATGGGAAGAGAGTGCGAGATGGTAGGAAATGAGCAGCAAAGGTGGGGGAGAGTAGGGGAAGAGGGTGAAAGATGGTAGGAAATTAGCACCAAGGGTGGGGGAGAGCAGGGGAAGAGGGTGCGAGATGGTAGGAAATAAGCAGCAAAGGTGGGGGAGAGCAGGGGAAGTGGGTGCGAGATTTTTTTTTTTTTTTTTTTTTTTTTTTTTTTTTTTTTTTTTTTTTTTTTTTTGTATACAATATCGAGGCTCGTGAAAGAGCGAACATTAATCACATGAACACACAGAAAGACAAACCGACACATAAAACATATAACATAGGGAGCGGTAGACAAGATGGGGGAGAGAGGGGGAAGGACACAAACACAACATTTGAGAGCAGGGACCGAGAGACATGGAGACATCGAGAGATCTGAGAGAGGGCGAGGGCTTTGGGGGGGGGGGCGTGGGAAGGGGGCGGTGGGAGAGGTATAAAACATATGGACACTGCCAGGACTTCCAGGAAAGAAGTTGGAATTTCAAACAAGGTGGATCTGGGGTGAATTAGCGGGGGTAGAAAAGATCAAGGTTTTGGATGGGGGAAGATAAGAGATGGTGGTGAACAGCTGTTTTAAAGACCTGGAGGGAGGAGTGGGATTGAAGGGAGTGAGGGAGTTTGTTCCAGAGGCGGGAGAAAAGAGGAATGAAAGAGTGAAGGTGAGCGGAGAGCCGAGATTTCGGCAGTTTAACCATCAGAGGGTTGCTGGCAGATCTTGTGCGACCTGTAGGAATATTTGGGGGACAGAGCACAGAGAGAGCTGGGGGAGCAAGGCCGGAGAGGAGTCGGTAGAAGACAGAAAGACCACCTACCTGCCTGCGGTGAGTGAGTGAAAGGCCCTCAGAGATAGCTTCATCGCGGGAGATTCCAATAATTCTGAAAGCTTTGGTTTCAACAGCGTGAAGCCGAGCTAGGTGTGAGGCAGGAGCACCGGCCCATAGGGGAGAACAGTATTCCATTGAGCTGCGGATGAAAGCCTTGTATGTGGTGAGGAGCTCAGGTGTGCCGAGGAAGGACTTCGCACGACGGAGGATGCCCAGTCGGCGACTGGCTTTGGAGGCCAGCTTGGAAATGTGGTTTTCCCAAGAAAGATCATGGCAGATAGTGAGACCCAAAATCTTGAGCGACAGAACTTCTTGGAGAGGATTGTTGAGAAAGTAGATGGGAGGGTTGTCCAGTCGATCTTTTCGGAGAGACATAGTAAGAGTGTGAGATTTGTCAGGATTGAAAGACATGTTCCACTTGTTTGACCAGTCTGTGATTTTGTCCAGGTCTTCAGAGAGTGAGGAGGCAGCAGACTGCCGATCTGAGGGAAGAGGAATGGAGCGGCAGAGAGTGGAGTCATCAGCAAAGAGATAGAGAGGATTTTCGAGAGAGTCAGAGAGATCATTGATGAAGACCAGAAAAAGCACGGGGCCCAGAACACTGCCTTGGGGAACTCCAGCCTGAACAGGAAGAGGAGATGAGAGAAACCCATTCAGGGCCACACGTTGACGACGACTAGAGAGGAAGTCCGCCAGCCATGCGTGGAGATTTCCATGGATACCAAAGGAGGAGAGTTTGGTGAGCAGAGCGGGGTGCCAGACCGTGTCGAAGGCACGTGATATGTCGAGGGAGACAGCTCTAATTTCCTGTTTGGCATTGGGGACCTCCATCCATTGTTGAGACAGCAGAAGCAGCATGTCCAGAGTAGAGTGACCTGGTCTGAAACCAAATTGATGATCAGAGATCAAGCCATTGGAGAAGAGGAAAGATTTCATATCAGAAGCAATGATGGATTCCATGACTTTGCTGATAATTGGGAGAAGGCTGATTGGTCTGTAGTTGCTAGGATCTGTTTTTGCACCTTTTTTGTGCAAAGCGGTGATGTTGGCTGATTTCCAAGCAGATGGCAGTTGACCTTGAGCAAAAGAGAGGGTGAAGAGAACAGAGAGAGGGTGAGATAGAGCAGCAGAGCAGGATTTTAGGACCCGTGGGCTGATGCCGTCGGGTCCAGTTGCAGAATCAGAGTCGAGGGTTGACAGAAACTTTTCCACCTTGTCAGGAGGAAAGGACACGGAGTCCAGGAGCAGCAGGGTATGACTGGGTATGGTGGGTACAGAGAGGGATGGGTTTGGGACACAAGATTTAGAGGCAAACACAGAGTTGAGGCATTCAGCTTTTTCACGTGCGGAGTCAGCTGTGTAGCCGTTTGAGGTAAGGGAGGGGATGGAGGGGGAACAAACACCAGAAACGGATTTGACCAGACGCCACCAGGATTTGGAAGAGGGAGACAGATAAGAGAGTTCGGTCTTGAGAACGGAGAGATATTGTTTCCTGGCTCTCCTGAGGGTGGACACACACTTGTTTCGGGCTTTGTGAAAGGAAATGAGATTTCCTTCCGTTGGATTTGCTTTCCAGGAGACGAAGGCAAGTTGTTTCTGGGCAACAGCCTCACCACAAGATTCCGTGTACCATGGACGGGAGGAAGGGTATGACAACTGAAGACGAGATGGGATAAATCTGTGCATGAGAGAGAGCAATTTACTTTGGAAGAATTCCCAGGATGAGTTGATGTCAGAGGTGGTAGAGATGGGAGACCAGTCCAGATGATTGATGGCTGCTTGAAGACCGTGCCAGTTGGCCTGAGTGAAATGCCAGACTCGTCGACGCTGAGCAGGCTCCCTGAGGATGGTCAGAGAGATGTCCACTTTAACAAGGACATGATCAGATGATCCGATCGGAGCAGAAGAAGAGCAGCAGACATTTTCAGGGAAGTTAGTCATAACCAAGTCCAGAAGAGAAGATGTTCCGTTGACTGAGATCCGGGTCGGGAAATTGACAGATTGTGTCAGTCCCAGTGAGTCGCAGAAGTCCTTTGCTGAGGAGCCATGGCTGGTGAGAGAGGTACCCACACCCAGCCAACTGGCATGATGACAGTTGAAATCACCACATATGAGGAAGAGAGAGTTGGGATGAGTAGATAGAAGTTGGTCCATATCATCAGACAGCGAGATGTAGATGGAGTCATCACTGTTTGGTGGACGGTACAACACACATATGAACAAGAGGTGGGAGCGAAGGGGAAGCCGTAGCCAGAGGTATTCCTGGGGGTGAGGTGGAGAGAGTGCAGTGCAGGGCGAGTGAGGAAGAGAGTTTTTGATAAAGATAGCAACCCCGCCTCCAGGACGAGGCTCAGGTCTATCATACCGGAGGAGGGAGTAGCCCGGGAGAGATACTATGGAATCAGAGACATCATAAAGGAGGAAAGTTTCTGTTAAGCAGATCACGTCTGGTTTGACAGAAGCAACCTGTATGGAGAGATCAGTTAAGTTTGAACGAAGGCCCCGGATGTTTGAGGTCCATACCGTTAATGAAGAGGAAGGGGGAGCATCAGATACAGAACAGGGGGGAGGAGGGGTAGGGTAAGATGTGGAAGAGGTGGAAGAGGTAGGGAGAGCTGTTGAAGGTGTGTCAGAGATTTCAGAATAGCTCGGAGAAAGGGAAGGATGGGGCGGACAAAAGGTTTGATGGTGATTGGGTGAGCCACAATGAGGTGTTATTTGAGGAGGGGGAAGAGCGAGGCAGAAGGTTGGGGGAGATGGAGGTGAGAGTTTGAAGGGGGAAGAAGCGGGGAGGACGCTTTGAGGAGGGGGAGTGAGCGGGGGGAAATTGAGAAGCAATGAGGGTGGGGAGATTTGAAGGGGAGGGGTGAGGGGGGAGTTTGGGAGGGAAGGGACAAGGGGAGGGATTTGAAAGGGATGGGATATGGGGGAGATTTGGAGGGGAGGGGTGAGGCAGGAGTCTAGGAGGGGAGGGGCGAGGGGGCGTCTTGGCGGGGAGGGGTGAGGGAGTAGTTTAGGAGGGAGGGGGCAAGGGGGGAGATTTGAAAGGGATGGGTGATGGGGAAGATTTGGAGGGGAGGGGTGATGGGGAAGATTTGGAGGGGAGGGGTTATGGGGAAGATTTGGAGGGGAGGGGTGAGATTGGATTTTTGAAAGTGTACGATTTATGGGAAACGAACATTTATTGCAAAATGAGTTTCTTGTGACCTTCGAGTTAAAAATACGTTTAAGGACGCTGGATGGAGGATGGAGTGCAGGAGAGTTTAGGGAATGTAGAACAAAGGCACTATAGGAGATGGATATTTTTTTTGGGATGAATTGATTTGGTGAGCAAGTCGAAAGCAGCCTTTTAAAGAAGAAGAAGAAAAAGGTGTTATAAAATATGACGGAATACATAACTTGAGGGGAAAGTGTAAACATTGAAGGTTAATGAGTGAAAACTATCTGGGGAAATGGGGGAGAAACACGTGGTCGAAGAACGAACGAACGAATAAGAATGAATAAACGAATGAGAACAGAGAAGGAAATGTTTTTTTTTTTGTTTTTTTTTGAGTTGAGATTTACACAAGGAAGTAGGCTATGGGTGAAAAGACTGGGAATACAGAGAACGAAAGTTATTGGATCACAAACGACGGACCACTGAGAGAAAAACAAAGCCTCAAGGTTGTACAGTGCACACTGTACAAGGCCTTGCTCGCGACACGGCAAACAGACGATCAATTTATGAAAGATAAACACCGAGAAACAACCAAAGTTGCACACAATAACTTCACACACCGAAAGATAAATACAGTTTCGACAAAATACAATTGTGAACAGACTTAACTTCGAAAAACGTGGAGACCGTGTGGAGCTTCGAAAATCCCTGCCGCCGTCTCCAAGATCTCGCAAGATCTCGCAAGATCCAAGAGATGGTAGGAAATCAGCAGCAAAGGTGGGGGAGAGCAGGGGAAGAGGGTGTGAGATGGCAGGAAATGAGCAGCAAAGGTGGGGGTGAGTAGGGGAAGAGAGAGCGAGATGGTAGGAAATGAGCAGCAAAGGTGGGGGAGAGTGGGGGAAAAGGGTGCATGATGGTAGAAAATGAGCAGCAAAGGTGGGGGAGAGTCGGGGAAGTGGGTGCGAGATGGAAGGAAATGAGCAGCAAAGGTGGGGGAGAGTAGGGGAAGAGGTGCGAGATGGTAGGCAATGAGGATCAAAGGTGGGGGAGAGTAGGGGAAGTGGGTTCGAGGTGGAAGGAAATGAGTGCAAAGGTGGAGGGAGAGTCGGGGAAGTGGGTGCGAGATGGTAGGAAATGAGCAGCAAAGGTGGGGGAGAGTAGGGGAAGAGGGTGCAAGATGGAAGGAAATGAGCAGCAAAGGTGGGGGAGAGTAGGGGAAAAGGGTCCAGGATTGTAGCAAATGAGCAGCAAAGGTGGGGGAGAGTAGGAGAAGAGGGTGAGAGATAGCAGGAAATGTGGGGGAGAGTTGGGGAAAAGGGTCCAAGATGGGAGGAAATGAGCAGGAAAGGTGTGGGAGAGGGTGCAAGATGGTAGGAAATGAGCAGGAAAGTTGGGGGAGAAGAGGGGATGAGTGTGCGAGATGGAAGGAAAAAGCAGCAAAGGTGGGGGAGAGTAAGGGAAGAGGGTGCGAGATGGTAGGAAATCAGCAGGAAAGGTGGGGGAGAGCAGGGGAAGAGGGTGCAAGATGGTAGGGAATGAGCAGCAAAGGTGGTGGAGAGTAGGGGAAGAGTGTGCAAGATGGTAGGGAATGAGCAGCAAAGGTGGTGGAGAGTAGGGGAAGAGGGTGCAAGATTGTAGGAAATGAGCAGCAAAGGTGGGGGAGAGTAGGGGATGAGGGTACAAGATGGTAGGAAATTAGCACCAAAGGTGGGGGAGAGTAGGGGAAGAGGGTGTGAGATGGTAGGAAAGGTGGGGGAGAGCAGGGGAAGAGGGTGTGAGATGGCAGGAAATGAGCAGCAAAGGTGGGGGAGAGCAGGGGAAGAGAGTGCGAGATGGAAGGAAATGAGCAGCAAAGGTGGGGGAGAGTAGGGGAAGTGGGTGTGAAATGGAAGGAAATGAGCAGCAAAGGTGGGGGAGAGAAGGGGAAGAGAGTACGAGATGGTAGGAAATGAGCAGCAAAGGTGGGGGAGCATCGGGGAAGAGGGTGCGAGATATTAGGCAATTGGCAGCGAAGGTTGGGGAGAGTAGGGGAAGAGGGTGCAAGATTGTAGGAAATGAGCAGCAAAGGTGGGGGAGAGCAGGGGAAGAGGGTGCAAGATGGTAGGGAATGAGCAGCAAAGGTGGTGGAGAGTAGGGGAAGAGGGTGCAAGATTGTAGGAAATGAGCAGCAAAGGTGGGGGAGAGTAGGGGAAGAGAGTGCGAGGTGGTAGGAAATGAGCAGCAAAGGTGGGGGAGAGTAGGGGTTGAGGGTGCAAGATGGGAGGAAATTAGCACCAAAGGTGGGGGGGAGTAGGGGAAGAGGGTGCGAGATGGTAGGAAAAAGCAGCAAAGGTGGGGGAGAGTAAGGGAAGAGGGTGCGACATGGTAGGAAATCAGCAGGAAAGGTGGGGGAGAGCAGGAGAAGAGGGTGCGAGATGGCAGGAAATGAGCAGCAAAGGTGGGAGTGAGTCGGGGAAGAGAGAGCGAGATGGTAGGAAATGAGCAGCAAAGGTGGGGGAGAGTGGGGGAAGAGGGTGCAAGATGGTAGAAAATGAGCAGCAAAGGTGGAGGAGAGTCAGGGAAGTGGGTGCGAGATGGAAGGAAATGAGCAGCAAAGGTGGAGGAGAGTAGGGGAAGTGGATGCGAGATGGTAGGAAATGAGCAGCAAAGGTGGGGGAGTGTAGGGGAAGAGGGTGCGAGATGGTAGGCAATGAGCAGCAAAGATGGAGAGAGTAGGGGAAGAGGGTGCAAGATGGAAGGAAATAAGCAGCAAAGGTGGGGGAGAGTGGTAGAAGAGGGTGCGATATAGTAGGAAATGAGCAGGAAAGGTGGGGGAGAGTAGGGGAAAAGGGCCAAGATTGCAGCAAATCAGCAGCAAAGGTGGGGGAGAGTAGGAGAAGAGGGTGAGAGATAGCAGGAAATGTGGGGGAGAGTCGGGGAAAAGGGTTCCAAGATTGTAGGAAATGAGCAGCAAAGGTGGGGGAGAATAGGGGAAGAGGGTGCAAGATAGGAGGAAATGAGCAGGAAAGGTGGGGGAGAGTAGGGGAGAGGGAGCAAGATGGTGGAAAATGAGCAGGAAAGGTGGGGAAGAATAGGGGATGAGTGTGCGAGATGGAAGGAAATGAGCAGGAAAGGTGGGGGAGAGTAGGGGAAGAGGGTGCAAGATGGTAGGAAATGAGCAGGAAAGGTGGGGGAGAGGGTGCAAGATGGTAGGAAATTAGAAGCAAAGATGGGGGAATGCAGGGAATCGGGTGCAAGATGGTAGAAAATGAGTAGGAAATGTGGGGGAGAGTAAGGGAAGAGGTTGCAAGATGGTAGGAAATCAGCAGCAAAGGTGGGGGAGAGGGTGAAATATGGTGGGAAATGAGCAGCAAAGGTAGGGGAGAGTAGGGGAAGAGAGTGCGAGATGGTAGGAAATGAGCAGCAAAGGTGGGGGAGAGTAGGGGAAGAGGGTGCAAGATGGTAGGAAATTAGCACCAGAGGTGGGGGAGAGTAGGGGAGGAGGATGCGAGATTGAAGGAAATGAGCAGCAAATGTGGGGGAGAGTAGGGGAAGAGAGTGCGGGACGATAGGAAATGAGCAGCAAAGGTGGGGGAGAGTAGGGGAAGAGAGTGCGAGATGATAGGAAACGAGCAGCAAAGGTGGGGGAGAGCAGGGGAAGAGGGTGCAAGATGGTAGGAAATGAGCAGCAAATGTGGGGCAGAGTAGGGGAAGAGAGTGCGAGATGGTAGGAAATGAGCAGCAAAGGTGGGGGAGAGTAGGGGAAGAGAGTGCGAGATGGTAGGAAATGAGCAGCAAAGGTGGGGGAGAGTCGGGGAAGAGGGTGAAATATGGTAGGAAATTAGCACCAAAGGTGGGGGAGAGCAGGGGAAGAGGGTGCGAGATGGTAGGAAATTAGCACCAAAGGTGGGGGAGAGCAGGGGAAGAGGGTGCGAGATGGTAGGAAATAAGCAGCAAAGGTGGGGGAGAGTTGGGGAAGAGGGTGCAAGACAGAAGGAAATGAGCTACGAAGGTGGGGGAGAGTTGGGGAAGAGGGTGCAAGACAGAAGGAAATGAGCTCCGAAGGTGGGGGAGAGTTGGGGAAGAGGGTACGAGATAGAAGTAAATGAGCAGCAAAGGTGGGGGAGAGTTGGGGAAGAGGGTGCAAGACAGAAGGAAATGAGCTACGAAGGTGGGGGAGAGTTGGGGAAGAGGGTGCAAGACAGAAGGAAATGAGCTACGAAGGTGGGGGAGAGTTGGGGAAGAGGGTACGAGATAGAAGTAAATGAGCAGCAAAGGTGGGGGAGAGTTGGGGAAGAGGGTGCGAGATAGAAGTAAATGAGCAGCAAAGGTGGGGGAGAGTTGGGGAAGACGGTGCGAGATAGAAGGAAATGAGCAGCAAAGGTGGGGGAGAGTTGGGGAAGAGGGTACGAGATAGAAGTAAATGAGCAGCAAAGGTGGGGGAGAGTTGGGGAAGAGGGTGCAAGACAGAAGGAAATGAGCTACGAAGGTGGGGGAGAGTTGGGGAAGAGGGTGCAAGACAGAAGGAAATGAGCTACGAAGGTGGGGGAGAGTTGGGGAAGAGGGTACGAGATAGAAGTAAATGAGCAGCAAAGGTGGGGGAGAGTTGGGGAAGAGGGTGCGAGATAGAAGTAAATGAGCAGCAAAGGTGGGGGAGAGTTGGGGAAGAGGGTGCGAGATAGAAGTAAATGAGCAGCAAAGGTGGGGGAGAGTTGGGGAAGAGGGTACGAGATAGAAGTAAATGAGCAGCAAAGGTGGGGGAGAGTTGGGGAAGAGGGTGCGAGATAGAAGTAAATGAGCAGCAAAGGTGGGGGAGAGTTGGGGAAGAGGGTGCGAGATAGAAGTAAATGAGCAGCAAAGGTGGGGGAGAGTTGGGGAAGAGGGTGCGAGATAGAAGTAAATGAGCAGCAAAGGTGGGGGAGAGTTGGGGAAGAGGGTACGAGATAGAAGTAAATGAGCAGCAAAGGTGGGGGAGAGTTGGGGAAGAGGGTGCGAGATAGAAGTAAATGAGCAGCAAAGGTGGGGGAGAGTTGGGGAAGAGGGTGCGAGATAGAAGTAAATGAGCAGCAAAGGTGGGGGAGAGTTGGGGAAGAGGGTACGAGATAGAAGTAAATGAGCAGCAAAGGTGGGGGAGAGTTGGGGAAGAGGGTACGAGATAGAAGTAAATGAGCAGCAAAGGTGGGGGAGAGTTGGGGAAGAGGGTGCGAGATAGAAGTAAATGAGCAGCAAAGGTGGGGGAGAGTTGGGGAAGAGGGTGCGAGATAGAAGTAAATGAGCAGCAAAGGTGGGGGAGAGTTGGGGAAGAGGGTGCGAGATAGAAGTAAATGAGCAGCAAAGGTGGGGGAGAGTTGGGGAAGAGGGTGCGAGATAGAAGTAAATGAGCAGCAAAGGTGGGGGAGAGTCGGGGAAGAGAGAGCGAGATGGTAGGAAATGAGCAGCAAAGGTGGGGGAGAGTGGGGGAAAAGGGTGCATGATTGTAGAAAATGAGCAGCAAAGGTGGGGGAGAGTCGGGGAAGTGGGTGCGAGATGGAAGGAAATGAGCAGCAAAGGTGGGGGAGAGTAGGGGAAGAGGGCGCGAGATGGTAGGCAATGAGGATCAAAGGTGGGGGAGAGTAGGGCAAGTGGGTGCGAGATGGTAGGAAATGAGCAGCAAAGGTGGGGGAGAGTAGGCGAAGAGAGTGCGAGATGGTGGGTAATGAGCAGCAAAGGTGGGGGAGAGTAAGGGAAGAGGGTGCAAGATGGAAGGAAATGAGCAGCAAAGGTGGGGGAGAGGAGGGGAAAAGGGTCCAGGATTGTAGCAAATGAGCAGCAAAGGTTGGGGAGAGTAGGAGAAGAGGGTGAGAGATAGCAGGAAATGTGGGGGAGAGTTGGGGAAAAGGGTCCAGGATGGTAGGAAATGAGCAGCAAATGTTGGGGAGAATAGAGGAAGAGCGTGCCGGATGGGAGGAAATGAGCAGGAAAGGTGGGGGAGAGGGTGCAAGATGGTACGAAATGAGCAGGAAAGGTGGGGGAGAAGAGGGGATGAGTGTGCGAGATGGAAGGAAATGAGCAGCAAAGGTGGGGGGCAGTTGGGGAAGAGGGTGCAAGATAGAAGTAAATGAGCAGCAAAGGTGAGGGAGAGTCGGGGAAGAGGGTGCAAGATAGAAGTAAATGAGCAGCAAAGGTGGGGGAGAGTCGGGGAAGAGGGTGCGAGATAGAAGTAAATGAGCAGCGAAGGTGGGGGAGAGTAGGGGAAGAGGGTGCGAGACAGAAGGAAATGAGCAGCGAAGGTGGGGGAGAGTCGGGGAAGTGGGTGCGAGATAGAAGGAAATGAGCAGCGAAGGTGGGGGAGAGTCGGGGAAGAGGGTGCGAGATAGAAGTAAATGAGCAGCGAAGGTGGGGGAGAGTCGGGGAAGTGGGTGCGAGATAGAAGGAAATGAGCAACGAAGGTGGGGGAGAGTTGGGGAAGAGGGTGCAAGATGGAAGGAAATGAGCAACGAAGGTGGGGGAGAGTTGGGGAAGAGGGTGCAAGACAGAAGGAAATGAGCTACGAAGGTGGGGGAGAGTTGGGGAAGAGGGTACGAGATAGAAGTAAATGAGCAGCAAAGGTGGGGGAGAGTTGGGGAAGAGGGTGCAAGGTCAAAAATTGCACAATTTCTCTCCATAATAAATGGTCCCGTAATCGGGACTAGATAGAGCGCAGCCTCCGACCCGAGGGCATCACAAGGCAACCGGTGACGGTTACATCCTCCGCTTTGAAGCAAAATTCCTTGAAGAATGCCGATAGCAAGAACGTTATCTCAACGAGTCGTCGAGACGTGAGCGATCGTTGCACTTCGGAAAAGGAGTGTGTTGGTAAACGATAATTATGCGTTTATTGCTTAAAAGTCAGAAGTTTGGCAATAAAGTGATCAAGAGAACAGCCAGTGGGCAATAAAATAATTAAAGTAACAGCCTGCAGGTTGCACGGGGAAAATTAAATAAAAATTACTCTCAACTACCATCTGCTCTGAGGGGGGAGAGAGGGCCGATGGTGATTGCTTCTGCGTGGGCCCTTTCCTGGCGGCTTCACCGGCCGCCTGGTCCGCGCGATATGACGTTTATAAATCACTGGGAGCTGGCGGGCTCCCGCGTGCTGCTGAAGTAATGACCTCGTCCTCGGAAACGCGCGCCATCTGCAGAACCCGCGGCCTACGCGCCCAAACCCAAAATGGCGTCGCCTCGTCTCCCGACTCCCGCGCAAACAGTGCGGACGAGTCGCGCAGCTCTGAAGTTTTTTTTTGCGGGGATTCGCATTAAAGGGGAAAAAACGCAATTACCGAGCATAATAGAGCATGAATGATATAGTATCGAAAGAGCCTATTTGCTCATGCAAGGATTGCCATAAATCATGATTTGCTTTTGCGCGGCCTCCGCTAATGGCGCGGGGTCCTGTGTTCTACCACGGCTCCAGGGGAGGAGGTATTTAACACGGAGAGAGCGGGAATTAGCATATAAATATGTCGGTGTACGCGAGAGATGAATGCTTGGAGGAATTTGCGCTCCCCCTTCCCCACCCCGACCCCTCTCTAATCCCTCCACGCCTCCCTCTCCGGTCGTACCCCAAGACGAATGCGTTTATTCAGGAACACCATTTTTCTATTAAAGCCAAAAGAGTTCTCTGAATAAAACATGGTAAAATAATAGCTGCGGCGCTCGCGGCCATTCCCTGGGGGTCGCCGGGGCTTCTCGGGGGTCCGGGGTTATGGGGGTGGCGGGCGCCCTCACCGCCATGAATATAGCAGCGGAATCGCTTATTTTCCCCGCTTTATTTATCACACATAGGCGAATCCAGATGCGCGACAACACATTAGCCTTCATCAGGGAACTCCGCCTGAGGCGAATAATACAACAAAACCCCTCTTTGTCTTATACATTTTCCCGCCCTCCTTCCTGGGTTATTTGTCTTTGTTGCTTTCCCTCATCAGGCCAAAGAACGCGCGGAATGAAACAGCACGAAACTGCAATTTGGCGCTGGTCACACGCAAAAGGAGCTCCGAAATGGTGCCGCCAACGATCCGGACTCGGTCTGACAATGACGATGTGTGATTCGGGGCCGACCCGCCGCGGCTTGACCTCGTTTTTTACCGTGGAGCGTGGACTTCGTGTTGATTCAGCTCTTCACCCGGAGCGGCGCGACGCTTTGGCCCCGCCCCTTTCGCCCCGCCCCTCCGGCTCCGGCCGTTTTTTTCCCACCGTTTATTCAAATTCATTCGTCATTCACTCCCAGTCTTCCACCCATTCCTGTGCACATTGATTAGCTATTACCGTCCTGCTCTTCACTCGCCACATTATTATTACTCTTTATTTCATTCAGTTCGATTTTTCAACCTCGGCTATTTCTCTTTTTAGACTTCGTTTTCCTGTTACCTACTTTATTCCCTTCTGTTGGCCTCTATTCGTTTTCCTTCATTGGATTATCTCCGTTGTTCATTATTTTCCTTTCAGGCAAGGTAAAAAAAATAAATGGAGAATTCAACGAAAGAGTCAACAATGGCCGATAGGGTGTGGTGTGTGGAAGGGATCAGCTCCATGGGGTCTGGATCCCCTCTTCACTTCTGATTCACTGACTTGTCCATCCTTTCCAGGTCCTGGGACGGATCCAGGTGAGCATAACAGGTCACCTGAAGTCGTTGCAGAGGCATTTTCATTCCAGAGAGACATTCTGCGAGAAGTTGCAGAGAAAATCTGACAGAAAACCATCAAGACAATCCTGGACAATATCACCAAGACAATCCCAGAGAATACCACCAAGACAATCCTGGACAATATCACCAAGACAATCCCAGAGAATACCACCAAGACAATCCTGGACAATATCACCAAGACAATCCAGAGAATACCACCAAGACAATCCTGGACAATATCACCAAGACAATCCCAGAGAATACCACCAAGACAATCCTGGACAATATCACCAAGACAATCCAGAGAATACCACCAAGACAATCCTGGACAATATCACCAAGGCAATCCCAGAGAATACCACCAAGACAATCCTGGACAATATCACCAAGACAATCCAGAGAATACCACCAAGACAATCCTGGACAATATCACCAAGGCAATCCCAGAGAATACCACCAAGACAATCCTGGACAATATCACCAAGACAATCCTGGACAATATCACCAAGACAATCCAGAGAATACCACCAAAACAATCCTGGACAATATCACCAAGACAATCCAGAGAATACCACCAAAACAATCCTGGACAATATCACCAAGACAATCCAGAGAATACCACCAAGACAATCCTGGACAATATCACCAAGACAATCCAGAGAAGACCACCAAGACAATCCAGAGAATATCACCAAGACAATCCAGAGAATACCACCAAGACAATCCAGAGAATATCACCAAGACAATCCAGAGAATACCACCAAGACAATCCAGAGAATATCACCAAGACAACCAACAGAATACCACCAAGACAATCCAGAGAATACCACCAAGACAATCCAGACAATACCACCAAGACAATCCTGCACAATACCACCAAGACAATGCAGTGAATACCACCAAGACAATCCAGAGAATACCACCAAGACAATCCAGAGAATACCACCAAGACAATCCAGAGAATACCACCAAGACAATCCTGGACAATACCACCAAGACAATCCAGAGAATACCACCAAGACAATCCAGAGAATATCACCAAGACAATCCAGAGAATACCACCAAGACAATCCAGAGAATACCACCAAGACAATCCAGAGAATATCACCAAGAAAATCCACAGAATACCACCAAGACAATCCAGAGAATATCACCAAGACAATCCAGACAATATCACCAAGACAATCCAGAGAATACCACCAAGACAATCCAGACAATACCACCAAGACAATCGAGAGAATACCACCAAGACAATCCAGAGAATATCACCAAGACAATCCAGAGAATACCACCAAGACAATCCAGAGAATACCACCAAGAAAACCCACAGAATACCACCAAGACAATCCAGAGAATATCACCAAGACCATCCAGAGAATACCACCAAGACAATCCAAAGAATACCACCAAGACAATCCAGAGAATATCACCAAGACAATCCAGAGAATATCACCAAGACAATCCAGACAATATCACCAAGACAATCCAGAGAATACCACCAAGACAATCCAGAGAATACCACCTAGACAATCCAGAGAATATCACCAAGAAAATCCACAGAATACCACCAAGACAATCCAGAGAATATCACCAAGACAATCCAGACAATATCACCAAGACAATCCAGAGAATACCACCAAGACAATCCAGACAATACCACCAAGACAATCGAGAGAATATCACCAAGAAAATCCACAGAATACCACCAAGACAATCCAGAGAATATCACCAAGACAATCCAGACAATATCACCAAGACAATCCAAAGAATACCACCAAGACAATCCAGAGAATATCACCAAGACAATCCAGACAATATCACCAAGACAATCCAGAGAATACCACCAAGACAATCCAGAGAATACCACCAAGACAATCCAGAGAATATCACCAAGACAATCCAGAGAATACCACCAAGAAAATCCACAGAATACCACCAAGACAATCCAGAGAATATCACCAAGACAATCCAGAGAATACCACCAAGACAATCCAGAGAATACCACCAAGACAATCCAGAGAATATCACCAAGACAATCCAGAGAACACCACCAAGACAATCCAGAGAATACCACCAAGAAAATCCACAGAATACCACCAAGACAATCCAGAGAATATCACCAAGACAATCCAGAGAATACCACCAAGACAATCCAGAGAATATCACCAAGACAATCCAGACAATATCACCAAGACAATCCAGAGAATACCACCAAGACAATCCAAAGAATACCACCAAGACAATCCAGAGAATACCACCAACACAATTCAAAGAATACCACCAAGACAATCCAGAGAATACCACCAAGACAATCCAGAGAATACCACCAAGACAATCCAGAGAATACCACCAAGACAATCCAAAGAATACCACCAAGACAATCCAGAGAATACCACCAAGACAATCCAGAGAATACCACCAAGACAATCCAGACAATATCACCAAGACAATCCAGAGAATACCACCAAGACAATCCAAAGAATACCACCAAGACAATCCAGAGAATACCACCAAGACAATCCAGAGAATATCACCAAGACAATCCAGAGAATACCACCAAGACAATCCAGAGAATATCACCAAGACAATCCTGGACAATATCACCAAGACAATCCAGAGAATATCACCAAGACAATCCAGAGAATATCACTAAGACAATCCAGAGAATATCACCAAGACAATCCAGAGAATACCACCAAGACAATCCTGGACAATATCACCAAGACAATCCAGAGAATACCACCAAGACAATCCAGAGAATATCACCAAGACAATCCAGAGAATATCACCAAGACAATCCAGAGAATATCACCAAGACAATCCAGAGAATACCACCAAGACAATCCAGAGAATATCACCAAGACAATCCAGAGAATATCACCAAGACAATCCAGAGAATACCACCAAGACAATCCAGAGAATACCACCAAGACAATCCAGAGAATATCACCAAGACAATCCAGAGAATACCACCAAGACAATCCTGGACAATATCACCAAGACAATGCAGAGAATACCACCAAGACAATCCAGAGAAAACCACCAAGACAATCCAGAGAATATCACCAATACAATCTAGAGAATATCGCCAAGACAATCCAGAGAATATCACCAAGACAATCCAGAGAATACCACCAAGACATTCCAGAGAATACCACCAAGACAATCCAGAGAATATCACCAAGACAATCCAGAGAATATCACCAAGACAATCCTAGAGAATACCACCAAGACAATCCAGAGAATATCATCAAGACAATCCAGAGAATATCACCAAGACAATCCAGGAGAATACCACCAAGACAATCCAGAGAATACCACCAAGACAATCCAGAGAATACCACCAAGACAATCCAGAGAATACCACCAAGACAATCCAGAGAATACCACCAAGACAATCCAGAGAATATCACCAAGACCATCCAGAGAATACCACCAAGACAATCCAGAGAATACCACCAAGACAATCCAGAGAATACCACCAAGACAATCCAGAGAATACCACCAAGACAATCCAGAGAATTCCACCAAGACAATCCAGAGAATTCCACCAAGACAATCCAGAGAATACCACCAAGACAATCCAGAGAATACCACCAAGACAATCCAGAGAATACCACCAAGACCATCCTAGAGAATACCACCAAGCCAAGCCTGGACAATATCACCAAGGCAATCCAGAGAATACCACCAAGACAATCCAGAGAATACCACCAAGACAATCCAGAGAATACCACCAAGACAATCCTGGACAATATCACCAAGACAATCCAGAGAATACCACCAAGACAATCCAGAGAATACAACCAAGAGAATCCAGAGAATACCACCAAGACAATCCAGAGAATACAACCAAGACAATCCAGAGAATACAACCAAGACAATCCAGAGAATACCACCAAGACAATCCTGCACAATACCACCAAGACAATGCAGTGAATACCACCAAGACAATCCAGAGAATACCACCAAGACAATCCAGAGAATACCACCAAGACAATCCAGAGAATATCACCAAGACAATCCTGGACAATACCACCAAGACAATCCAGAGAATACCACCAAGACAATCCAGAGAATACCACCAAGACAATCCAGAGAATACCACCAAGACAATCCTAGAGAATATCACCAAGACAATCCAGACAATACCACCAAGTCAATTCAGAGAATATCACCAAGGCAATCCAGAGAATATCACCAAGACAATCCAGAGAATATCACCAAGACAATCCAGAGAATACCACCAAGACAATCCAGAGAATACCACCAAGACAATCCTGGAGAATATCACCAAGACAATCCAGACAATACCACCAAGTCAATTCAGAGAATATCACCAAGACAATCCAGACAATACCACCAAGTCAATCCAGAGAATACAACCAAGACAATCCAGAGAATACAACCAAGACAATCCAGAGAATACCACCAAGACAATCCTGCACAATACCACCAAGACAATGCAGTGAATACCACCAAGACAATCCAGAGAATACCACCAAGACAATCCAGAGAATACCACCAAGACAATCCAGAGAATATCACCAAGACAATCCTGGACAATACCACCAAGACAATCCAGAGAATACCACCAAGACAATCCAGAGAATACCACCAAGACAATCCAGAGAATACCACCAAGACAATCCTGGAGAATATCACCAAGACAATCCAGACAATACCACCAAGTCAATTCAGAGAATATCACCAAGGCAATCCAGAGAATATCACCAAGACAATCCAGAGAATATCACCAAGACAATCCAGAGAATACCACCAAGACAATCCAGAGAATACCACCAAGACAATCCTGGAGAATATCACCAAGACAATCCAGACAATACCACCAAGTCAATTCAGAGAATATCACCAAGACAATCCAGACAATACCACCAAGTCAATTCAGAGAATACCACCAAGACAATCCAGAGAATACCACCAAGACAATCCAGAGAATACCACCAAGACAATCCTGGAGAATATCACCAAGACAATCCAGACAATACCACCAAGTCAATTCAGAGAATATCACCAAGGCAATCCAGAGAATATCACCAAGACAATCCAGAGAATATCACCAAGACAATCCAGAGAATATCACCAAGACAATCCAGAGAAGACCACCAAGACAATCCAGAGAATTCCACCAAGACAATCCAGAGAATATCACCAAGACAATCCAGAGAATACCACCAGTGAATCCAGAGAATTCCACCAAGACAATCCAGAGAATACCACCAAGACAATCCAGAGAATACCACCAAGACAATCCTGGACAATACCACCAAGACAATCCAGAGAATACCACCAAGACAATCCAGAGAATATCACCAAGACAATCCAGAGAATACCACCAAGACAATCCAGAGAATACCACCAAGACAATCCTGGAGAATATCACCAAGACAATCCAGACAATACCACCAAGTCAATTCAGAGAATATCACCAAGGCAATCCAGAGAATATCACCAAGACAATCCAGAGAATATCACCAAGACAATCCAGAGAATATCACCAAGACAATCCAGAGAAGACCACCAAGACAATCCAGAGAATTCCACCAAGACAATCCAGAGAATATCACCAAGACAATCCAGAGAATACCACCAGGGAATCCAGAGAATTCCACCAAGACAATCCAGAGAATACCACCAAGACAATCCAGAGAATACCACCAAGACAATCCTGGACAATACCACCAAGACAATCCAGAGAATACCACCAAGACAATCCAGAGAATATCACCAAGACAATCCAGAGAATACCACCAAGACAATCCAGAGAATACCACCAAGACAATCCAGAGAATATCACCAAGAAAATCCACAGAATACCACCAAGACAATCCAGAGAATATCACCAAGACAATCCAGACAATATCACCAAGACAATCCAGAGAATACCACCAAGACAATCCAGACAATACCACCAAGACAATCGAGAGAATATCACCAAGAAAATCCACAGAATACCACCAAGACAATCCAGAGAATATCACCAAGACAATCCTGGACAATACCACCAAGACAATCCAGAGAATACCACCAAGACAATCCAGAGAATACCACCAAGACAATCCAGAGAATACCACCAAGACAATCCTGGAGAATATCACCAAGACAATCCAGACAATACCACCAAGTCAATTCAGAGAATATCACCAAGGCAATCCAGAGAATATCACCAAGACAATCCAGAGAATATCACCAAGACAATCCAGAGAATACCACCAAGACAATCCAGAGAATACCACCAAGACAATCCTGGAGAATATCACCAAGACAATCCAGACAATACCACCAAGTCAATTCAGAGAATATCACCAAGACAATCCAGACAATACCACCAAGTCAATTCAGAGAATACCACCAAGACAATCCAGAGAATACCACCAAGACAATCCAGAGAATACCACCAAGACAATCCTGGAGAATATCACCAAGACAATCCAGACAATACCACCAAGTCAATTCAGAGAATATCACCAAGGCAATCCAGAGAATATCACCAAGACAATCCAGAGAATATCACCAAGACAATCCAGAGAATACCACCAAGACAATCCAGAGAATACCACCAAGACAATCCAGAGAATATCACCAAGACAATCCTGGACAATATCACCAAGACAATCCAGAGAATATCATCAAGACAATCCAGAGAAGACCACCAAGACAATCCAGAGAATTCCACCAAGACAATCCAGAGAATATCACCAAGACAATCCAGAGAATACCACCAGGGAATCCAGAGAATTCCACCAAGACAATCCAGAGAATACCACCAAGACAATCCAGAGAATACCACCAAGACAATCCTGGACAATACCACCAAGACAATCCAGAGAATACCACCAAGACAATCCAGAGAATATCACCAAGACAATCCAGAGAATACCACCAAGACAATCCAGAGAATACCACCAAGACAATCCTGGAGAATTATCACACATAGGCGAATCCAGATGCGCGACAACACATTAGCCTTCATCAGGGAACTCCGCCTGAGGCGAATAATACAACAAAACCCCTCTTTGTCTTATACATTTTCCCGCCCTCCTTCCTGGGTTATTTGTCTTTGTTGCTTTCCCTCATCAGGCCAAAGAACGCGCGGAATGAAACAGCACGAAACTGCAATTTGGCGCTGGTCACACGCAAAAGGAGCTCCAAAATGGTGCCGCCAACGATCCGGACTCGGTCTGACAATGACGATGTGTGATTCGGGGCCGACCCGCCGCGGCTTGACCTCGTTTTTACCGTGGAGCGTGGACTTCGTGTTGATTCAGCTCTTCACCCGGAGCGGCGCGACGCTTTGGCCCCGCCCCTTTCGCCCCGCCCCTCCGGCTCCGGCCGTTTTTTTCCCACCGTTTATTCAAATTCATTCGTCATTCACTCCCAGTCTTCCACCCATTCCTGTGCACATTGATTAGCTATTACCGTCCTGCTCTTCACTCGCCACATTATTATTACTCTTTATTTCATTCAGTTCGATTTTTCAACCTCGGCTATTTCTCTTTTTACACTTCGTTTTCCTGTTACCTACTTTATTCCCTTCTGTTGGCCTCTATTCGTTTTCCTTCATTGGATTATCTCCGTTGTTCATTATTTTCCTTTCAGGCAAGGTAAAAAAATAAATGGAGAATTCAACGAAAGAGTCAACAATGGCCGATAGGGTGTGGTGTGTGGAAGGGATCAGCTCCATGGGGTCTGGATCCCCTCTTCACTTCTGATTCACTGACTTGTCCATCCTTTCCAGGTCCTGGGACGGATCCAGGTGAGCATAACAGGTCACCTGAAGTCATTGCAGAGGCATTTTCATTCCAGAGAGACATTCTGCTAGAAGTTGCAGAGAAAATCTGACAGAAAACCATCAAGACAATCCTGGACAATATCACCAAGACAATCCCAGAGAATACCACCAAGACAATCCTGGACAATATCACCAAGACAATCCCAGAGAATACCACCAAGACAATCCTGGACAATATCACCAAGACAATCCAGAGAATATCACCAAGACAATCCTGGACAATATCACCAAGCCAATCCCAGAGAATACCACCAAGACAATCCTGGAAAATATCACCAAGACAATCCAGAGAATATCACCAAGACAATCCTGGACAATATCACCAAGACAATCCAGAGAATATCACCAAGACAATCCTGGACATTATCACCAAGACAATCCAGAGAATACCACCAAGACAATCCAGAGAATATCACCAAGACAATCCAGAGAATATCACCAAGACAATCCAGAGAATACCACCAAGACAATCCTGGACAATATCACCAAGACAATGCAGAGAATACCATCAAGACAATCCAGAGAATATCACCAAGACAATCCAGAGAATATCACCAAGACAATCCTCGAGAATACCACCCAGACAATCCAGAGAATACCACCAAGACAATCCTCGAGAATACCACCAAGACAATCCAGAGAATATCACCAAGACAATCCAGAGAAGACCACCAAGACAATCCAGAGAATATCACCAAGACAATCCAGAGAATACCACCAAGACAATCCAGAGAATATCACCAAGACAATCCAGAGAATACCACCAAGACAATCCTGGACATTATCACCAAGACAATGCAGAGAATACCATCAAGACAATCCAGAGAATACCACCAAGACAATCCAGAGAATACCACCCAGACAATCCAGAGAATACCACCAAGACAATCCAGAGAATATCACCAAGACAATCCAGAGAATACCACCAAGACAATCCTGGACATTATCACCAAGACAATCCAGAGAATACCACCAAGACAATCCAGAGAATATCACCAAGACAATCCAGAGAATATCACCAAGACAATCCAGAGAATACCACCAAGACAATCCTGGACAATATCACCAAGACAATGCAGAGAATACCATCAAGACAATCCAGAGAATATCACCAAGACAATCCAGAGAATATCACCAAGACTATCCTCGAGAATACCACCCAGACAATCCAGAGAATACCACCAAGACAATCCAGAGAATATCACCAAGACAATCCAGAGAAGACCACCAAGACAATCCAGAGAAGACCACCAAGACAATCCAGACAATACCACCAAGTCAATCCAGAGAATATCACCAAGACAATCCAGAGAATATCACCAAGACAATCCAGACAATACCACCAAGTCAATCCAGAGAATATCCACAAGACAATCCAGAGAATATCACCAAGACAATCCAGAGAATATCACCAAGACAATCCAGAGAATGTCAACAAGACAATCCTGGAGAATACCACCAAGACAATCCAGAGAATATCCACAAGACAATCCAGAGAATATCACCAAGACAATCCAGAGAATGTCAACAAGACAATCCTGGAGAATACCAACAAGACAATCCAGAGAATATCCGCAAGACAATCCAGAGAATATCACCAAGACAATCCAGAGAATACCACCAAGACAATCCAGAGAATACCACCAAGACAATCCAGACAATACCACCAAGACAATCCAGAGAATACCTCCAAGACAATCCAGAGAATACCACCAAGACAATCCAGAGAATACCACCAAGCCAATCCAGAGAATACCCCCAAGACAATCCAGAGAATACCACCAAGACAATCCTGGACAATATCACCAAGACAATCCAGAGAATACCACCAAGACAATCCAGACAATATCACAAAGATAATCCTAACAATATCACCAAGACAATCCAGAGAATACCACCAAGACAATCCAGACAATATCACCAAGACAATCCAGAGAATACCACCAAGACAATCCAGAGAATACCACCAAGACAATCCAGAGAATATCATCAAGACAATCCAGAGAATATCACCAAGACAATCCAGAGAATACCACCAAGACAATCCAGAGAATTCCACCAAGACAATCCAGAGAATACCACCAAGACAATCCAGAGAATACCACCAAGACAATCCAGAGAATACCACCAAGACAATCCAGAGAGTACCACCAAGACAATCCAGAGAATACCACCAAGACAATCCAGAGAATATCACCAAGACAATCCAGAGAATACCACCAAGACAATCCAGAGAATACTACCAAGACAATCCAGAGAATACCACCAAGACAATCCAGAGAATACCACCAAGACAATCCAGAGAATTCCACCAGGACAATCCAGAGAATTCCACCAAGACAATCCAGAGAATATCACCAAGACAATCCAGAGGATACCACCAAGACAATCCAGAGAATACCACCAATACAATCCAGAGAATACCACAAAGACCATCCTAGAGAATACCACCAAGACAAGCCTGGACAATATCACCAAGGCAATCCAGAGAATACCACCAAGACAATCCAGAGAATACCACCAAGACAATCCAGAGAATACAACCAAGACAAACCAGACAATATCACCAAGGCAATCCAGAGAATATCACCAAGGCAATCCAGAGAATACCACCAAGACAATCCAGAGAATACCACCAAGACAATCCAGAGAATATCACCAAGACAATCCAGAGAATACCACCAAGACAATCCAGAGAATACCACCAAGACAATCCAGAGAATTCCACCAAGAAAATCCAGAGAATTCCACCAAGACAATCCAGAGAATATCACCAAGACAATCCAGAGAATACCACCAAGACAATCCAGAGAATACCACCAAGACCATCCTAGAGAATACCACCTAGACAAGCCTGGAGACAATCCAGAGAATACCACCAAGACAATCCAGAGAATACCACCAAGACCATCCTAGAGAATACCACCTAGACAAGCCTGGACAATATCACCAAGGCAATCCAGAGAATACCACAAAGACAATCCAGAGAATACCACCAAGACAATCCAGAGAATACCACCAAGACAATCCTGGACAATATCACCAAGACAATCCAGAGAATACCACCAAGACAATCCAGAGAATACAACCAAGACAATCCAGAGAATACCACCAAGACAATCCAGAGAATACAACCAAGACAATCCAGAGAATACCACCAAGGCAATCCTGGACAATACCACCAAGACAATGCAGAGAATACCACCAAGACAATCCAGAGAATACCACCAAGACAATCCAGAGAATACCACCAAGACAATCCAGAGAATACCACCAAGACAATCCAGAGAATATCACCAAGACAATCCTGGACGATACCACCAAGATAATCCAGAGAATACCACCAAGACAATCCAGAGAATACCACCAAGACAATCCAGAGAATACCACCAAGACAATCCAGAGAATACCACCAAGACAATCCAGAGAATACCACCAAGACAATCCAGAGAATATCACCAAGACAATCCTGGACAATACCACCAAGACAATCCAGAGAATATCACCAAGACAATCCTGGACAATACCACCAAGACAATCCAGAGAATACCACCAAGACAATCCAGAGAATACCACCAAGACAATCCAGAGAATACCACCAAGACAATCCAGAGAATACCACCAAGACAATCCTGGACAATATCACCAAGACAATCCAGAGAATATCACCAAGACAATCCTGGACAATACCACCAAGACAATCCAGAGAATACCACCAAGACAATCCAGAGAATACCACCAAGACAATCCAGAGAATACCACCAAGACAATCCAGAGAATACCACCAAGACAATCCTGGACAATATCACCAAGACAATCCAGAGAATATCACCAAGACAATCCTGGACAATATCACCAAGACAATCCAGAGAATATCACCAAGACAATCCTGGACAATACCACCAAGACAATCCAGAGAATATCACCAAGACAATCCTGGACAATATCACCAAGACAATCCAGAGAATATCACCAAGACAATCCTGGACAATATCACCAAGACAATCCAGAGAATATCACCAAGACAATCCAGAGAATATCACCAAGACAATCCAGAGAATATCACCAAGACAATCCTGGACAATATCACCAAGACAATCCAGAGAATATCACCAAGACAATCCTGGACAATATCACCAAGACAATCCTGGACAATATCACCAAGACAATCCAGAGAATACCACCAAGACAATCCAGAGAATACCACCAAGACAATCCAGAGAATACCACCAAGACAATCCAGAGAATACCACCAAGACAATCCAGAGAATACCACCAAGACAATCCTGGACAATATCACCAAGACAATCCAGAGAATACCACCAAGACAATCCTGGACAATATCACCAAGACAATCCAGAGAATATCACCAAGACAATCCTGGACAATACCACCAAGACAATCCAGAGAATACCACCAAGACAATCCAGAGAATACCACCAAGACAATCCAGAGAATACCACCAAGACAATCCAGAGAATACCACCAAGACAATCCAGAGAATACCACCAAGACAAACCAGACAATATCACCAAGACAATCCAGAGAATACCACCAGGAAACCCCGGTGTTTGTTTGGCTGTCAAAGCACTTGGCCCATATTAATTCCTGTTGGTTCAACTTCATTAAGACTACCATGAAAACACTTCTTTCACCTCTCAAGTATGGACCCATTAAATATGGATAAAACACTCCACGAATTGGCTATTAAAGCACATTAATTAAACATTCTATCGTTTACCACCTGAAGGTTGTGTAAGTTGTAACAACCATGTCGAAGAAATGAACGAAGTTGCACAGTTACAGTTAAGTGAGCACAGTGAAAGGCCATTCAGCCCATCTCGCCTGTGTGGTGAACTCCACTTCCAGCACTCTGACTACTTGAGCAGTGCTCTATAATATATATGTAACATGTGGTGATGGTTGGCGAAGGTGTGGTGTCGAAGGACCAAGATAGGGAGGTTGACAGCAGATGATGAAAATGTTAAAAGGGAAGAAGAATAGTGAGGACTAGCAGAAGCCTGTGGTAAAATACCATGGAATATAGTAAAAAAGGAAGTCTTAATTATTCTTGCGCTGGTTGAAAGATCTCAAAAATGGAAGTTATATTTTTCTTAACAGCAAAAAAAATTTTTGGGGGGGGGGGGGGGGGGGAAGCAATTGATGCAGCGGACTGTTGCCTATACATCACCTCAGTTAAATTTTCTGTCTGATTGAAAAAAATATTATTTCCCTGTAGGTTTGGATTAATTTGAAGTAACTCTTACTTAATATTGTTCTCTCCGAGCAGCCTTTCCATGCTTCAAGGTAGGACAGACAGACAATCTTATGGTAGAAGCCTTTTTCAGACAGATAGGCAATAGCCAGACAGAGAGTCTCATGGTAGAAGCCTTTTTAAGACACACAGCCTTTTAAATGAAGACATTAGCCTAATGACATATTTTTAAAGATTTCTTAAATTTCATCTTTTCTTTAAAGACATTAGCCTAATACATGCATAAGCACACACACACGCACGCACGCACACATGCGCACACACACGCACGCACGCACACATGCGCACACACACGCACGCACACACACACACGCATGCACGCACACATACACACATGCACGCACACGCATGCACACACACACATGCACACACGCACGCACACACATGCACGCACGCACATGCCTGCAAGCACACATGCACACACACACGCACACACACACAAACACACACATGCACGCACACATGCACACACACACAAACACACATGCACGCACACATGCACACATGCATGCACGCAGATGCATGCTCGCACACACCATGCACACACACATGCATGCATGCACACACACATGCATGCACACACGCATGCATGCACACATCCACAAACACACGCATGCACACGCATGCACGCACACACATACACACACACACACACATGTACGCACACATGCGCATGCATGCACACATGCACACACGCACGCACATGCATGCACGCACACACACACACACATGCACACACATGCACGCACATATGCACGCACGCACACACACACACACACACACACACACACACACACACATGCACACACACACACATATATATATATTGTTACAGACACGACTTTGATGTTAAGGTGGGCCTAGCGGAATGGCCGTCGTGTCCGCACAAATTACCCGATTGTACCCGAACGTTGACGAAGCCGCGCCACGCTGGCTCAATAAGGAAAAAGAAGACACCCGGCTGGGTTATAATGACAGACACCAATGTTTCGATTCTCAATTATATTCGTAAGGAAAGGTTAGATTACAGGGGCTAGAGGTATATCACAGGAAGACAGGCACTTAGACACACTCTTATATTAACCCCGGACAGACGACAGGTAAACGGGACAACGGCTGACTCACACGGGGATTGATGGCAAGGAAAGGCAAGTAGCGATGGCTCAAGGTGCACTCTTGGCTCAAAGCAGGGTACAGTCCGGTCCAAAGATGCGGGGAGGTCACAGCGCTCGGAGGGGACGTTCTTTCTCAGGCGGGCCGCATCTCTCTCAGCGCTCGCAGGTCCTTCTTTCTCTTCAGCTGGGGGCGCATCTCTCTCAGCGCTCGCAGGTCCTTCTTTCTCTTCAGCTGGGGGCGCATCTCTCTCAGCGCTCGCAGGTCCTTCTTTCTCTTCAGCTGGGGGCGCATCTCTCTCAGCGCTCGCAGGTCCTTCTTTCTCTTCAGCTGGGGGCGCATCTGACGTCACGTCCGCTACGTGGCCGCGTATATCCGGCGGGGAGTGACACGCCCTCGGCTCGCTAGCGCCGCCCCAGATGGAATCGGTCCGCCCTTCTGATTGGGTGCGGGGGGTTACCAGGCTCCGCCCTTGAGGAGGAGCTGACAGCCAGCCCCTCCGTGGTAACCCCGTGGAGCGCGTGGTCAATGGCGCTAATCGAGCCGGTGTGAGGACGCATCCTCCCCCGCGCCGCCGCGACGCCCCCATCTCCTCTGTTGTTGTAGTTATAGTTGTTGAAGAAGATGGAAGGAGGTATGGGAAAGGTCCTAAACTCACTACTGATGCCATATAATCACATTCTGGTGCAACGAAGAGTCATAATTAATGGAAACGAGGCCTTAACTGACATAGACTAAGAATAACTAGCAAGATGTCCGAAAGTTGTCTACGTGTGGTGCGGTGGACCTGGGCACGACATTTAATGGGGGAATAAGGGGAAGGTCGGCTCTACTGATTGTTGTTTACAGACAATGGGACTAGGGAATGGGGGATTGGGGATAGTTGGGGAGTATTGGGGAAATAGGGGAATATTTACAAGCGGATATGGAGGCCAAATTCCATATTCGCAACATTGCACCCTTCTCTACCCTCGGGGCGTCCCGACCCGATAAATTTTTACCTACTTTAGTGTGGCACGCAATGTAGTTCCCTCTACTATTAACTCTACCCTGAGTGCGACAGTTTTACAGATATTCACAAATGAGTAAATATGTCCCCCTGCGACGTTGCACCCTTCTCCTCACAGAAACACACCCACAGGATAACCGAATCCGGAAAGAATTCGCAAACTAAACATACAGCCGGTAGGGAGCATTATTTACACGACTACGCTGCTATTTACACTACGATCCAGGACCTGTTTTTGGAGGAACACATGCAGATGTTATGCATAGAGAGAGCGCGCTTGCCAGCATCGATACACCAACCCACGAGTGCTCTGTGGCCGACGGCCTTTAATAACGTGCAGAGCACCCTTCCCGAGCATCAAAAGCACCACCCCACCACCAACCGGTGCAGTCACCATTGTTCATTGGAATAAAAATAAATTCGACAACCCCTAACCCTGCAGGTGTCTCTTGCTCTTCTTGTGGTGCACTTGGTGTTAACTAAAAGTGGTTCACCTGTATGGCATAGGTGCCACGTTGACCCATAGGTCCATCCCCGGGTGGTGCTTGGCCGCAAACGAACTGCGGTCCATTGTGGGTGGCCACAAACATTGCGGTCCATATGGTGTATCGATCCCGGCAGCAAACAGCGAAAGTGCAGGCCCACAACTGCGCAGCCAGCACCTCTCTCTCCTCTCTCTCTACCCCAAAGCCAGATCCTCGGAGGTGGGAGACAAAAGAAGCAGACAAGTGAGTAAGGTGGTAAGGGCGCAAAAGTGCACGCAATGTAAGGTGATGCACACTGGGGGCACATGGGAACCAGGTGAGACAGGTACGTTCCTATCGTACGCCCCCCCACCCCACCAGGTAACCTACATGGCCCCTCCCTTACCCCTTACTGTATCCACAAAACACAACACTACCCATAAACATCTACTTTACAAATCAACAAACATCCCTACTGTCTTCCCCGTTCCTCCCATAAACCAAATTCGTCTTCTCTCCCTCCTAACCAATCAAATTTGCCATTTTCAACTCTCATCATAATTTGCCATCTCCAACTCAACATCAAAATTTGCCATCACCAATTCATCATCAGTCCCTCCTAAGGAGGGAGAGATGGAATCACCCCAATGTCTCATCCACGTCGTGATGCGTCTCACAAATCCACAGCAATCTCATTTCCTGCAACAAAACAAAGAAAACACAGGTGTGGAGTCATCATCATCACCACAGGTAAGTGGCTGCGTATGGTGCGACAGGTTCATCAATCCTAACTATTTCCTAAATGACTTTAACAACTTTACACTACCCGGGGTCTTTCTCCGGCCAAACCATTGGCCCTCTTACACTATGGGTTCTAAAAACCAATTCCCATTGGCCAAACTGTGGTGCGCTTCAATTTGGGGTCTCACTCCCCCGATTCATCTCCCGGTGCCCTCGCACAATTTCTGGGCTGCGGCGTGTACCTCTCCCAGTGGGTCTACCCACCTGCACACCTCCACCACTGCAGTTGCCTCCGAGCTTACCTGCTCCTTGCCCTAACCTAACTACCTGGGGAAGGCCCTCTGGCACTCTCCCCACTCGGTGCCCTCTCTGGCACTGGGCTACCCGGGTCCGTCCTCCGGATCCTCGGGCCCCATCCACAACTCTACCGGCTCCCAGAGCCCACCTGCGGCCTCACCTGGCCGACATCCTCACAGTGGTGGAGTGCCCAACCAACTACACGCACTAACAGGCTACACGCCCAGCCATTTCCACAACACTAATGCACCCATTCACAACACCATTCTGCAACCGCACCACAAGTGCCAATATCCAACCACAATTTACCTGTACCCTCTACCTAACACTTACACTACCCGCCCCGGGTACTCGTGAAAGGGGGTCCACTCTTCCCCCATCCACACCTTCGCACCATGCACACCACTCCGTACCACTTACTCCAACTCTCTCCACACACCTGTACTTGCACACCTGTGCTCTCACACCTGGTGCCACCTGCACCCTTCTCTCCCCAAGCGCATTCGCGCTGATCCACACACTCACTACTCATACACTGCTCCACACACCTGTCCAGTTGCACACCTGTGCAATCACACCTGTTCAATTCTCACACACACACGGCATCATCTCAGCTAACTACTCCCTTCTGAAACTTGCGCTTCCCAGTCGTCCCTTTAAACTATTGCGCTCCCTCGTCATTATAATCCACACTAATCTACCTGCGTCCCCACTACAGGTATCAGTCACTAACTAACCTTAACGTCACCTAATGTCATCTCCGCTAGATCCCTACACACCATATCCTAACCCACCCGGGCTAGTTTTCACTGCCATACACCCCTTAAGCTATTGCTCCTTTGCCCCACCTGTGAGGGATGGTGGATTTGCCATCCCACCACATCGGGGGTCTCTCACTATCAATTTTGCTTACCAAATTTCAACAAATTAAAAATTTGCCAATCACTACCCATCATCTGCCAATCACTACTGCCAATCCCTTGCCAATCATCAAATTTTGTTTTTCTCTAATTTTGGGTCCAAAACACTAACTTCATCACCCAGTCTACTCACTAATACCTCTCGGTGCGCCAATTCCTGTCCAAAGCCCGGCTTCGTAAAGCCAAGCAATGGATGCTGGTTGTTTTGTGCCAGCGGCTGGACACGTCCGGTACTCGGTGCAGGGACGGGGGCTTACCCGTGCCGAGATCCCACGCACCATCTCGGCACGGAGCCATCCAATGTCCCGCTCTCGACCTGCCGGCACGTCTCACCAAAAAGTGGTCGCCATGACGACCCTTTCTATCGGGCTGCCAGCTCCGCCTAGTGGAGCACGGACGCGGCCGTTCAAAGCGAGGCCCGGCACGCACCGAGGGCCCGATTCGGCTATAAGTCGTTCTACACTCTACCCCGTCTAACGTCGATGCTTCACCTGGACGCTTACACCCCGCAGCCCGTTCCTTGCTCACACCTCCAGCCGTTTCTATGCTCCTCGTACCTTTCCTTACACACCCAGGTACTCCCATTCCACTCACAGCCTTGGTCACACACCTGACCACCGAACACTTTGGCACACACTCGTTGGTCGCACACCTCACCAACACACCGCTTCGCGCCCCCTCCGCGGTCACCTCCTCTGTGACAATCACAGGTGTGCCCTCATTCGCACACCCAACCACGTGCCTCACCACCAACTCCAGCGTGCATTCCCACTCACGCTCTACCATTCCAGGTGTGCATCCTTCCATCCCAGGTGTACATCCTCGCTCACCTGTCACAACTAACTCACGCTCCATGTCACTCTCACTACTTTCACCTCCATTCCTGACAGCGCACTCACCCTTACTCTTGACAGCGCACTCTTTCCCCATGCACCTGTCCGTCACACACCTTTCTCGCGCACACTCTCCCGTCACACCCTCTGTAACACTCACCACAGGTGTGCATTCTTCCTTGCCTTTGACAGCGCACTCTTTCCCCATGCACCTGTCCGTCACACACCTTCCTCGCACACACTCTCCCGTCACACCCTCTGTAACACTCACCACAGGTGTGCATTCTTCCTTGCCTTTGACAGCGCACTCTTTCCCCATGCACCTGTCCGTCACACACCTTCCTCGCGCACACTCTCCCGTCACACCCTCTGTAACACTCACCACAGCACGCTTCCATGTGCTCCCTCGCACACGCGCTACGACCGACTCACTCTCGCCAGCACCCTCACTCCTTGGCACGCACTTTTTCCTCACACACCCCAGAGTCGGACTTTCTCGCACGCCTCCTCTTTCGCACACCAGACCTGTCGCACACTTCACCAACGGCCTCTCACGAACACCCGGGTCTATCTCGACCCCCAAGCTTCTTAAATCCCCTGGCGCATCATACGCACGACCATATTGGTCACCACTTACACCGGATCCTCTTCCTCTTCGCTTCTCCTCCATCACCTGCGAATCCCTCATCCGGTTAATGAGCACATCATCACGATCCAAACACAGACTTTGGACCAATTCTTTTATCTCCTCTTTTATCTCTTTCTTATCCCCTCTCCGTCGCTTCTTAATTTCGCTTATCCCTTCTTCCACTTCTTCTAATTTGTGCTTCACCTCTTTCATTCCCCGGTACGTCTCCTCAAGCTCGTCCTCCAAGGCTACCTTGACCGTTTCCATGTGCGTCCTCACCTGCCGGTCCTTCGTCTCCATTACCTCTATCACCTCGTCCAACCTCGTTGTCAGTCCCTCACGTACCGTCTGACACTGCCTCTTTGTCGCTATCAAGTCATTTTTTATGTCGTTTTGTGTCGCTTTTAACCCTCCTAATACCGCAGTGTTCCTTTGAACCTGCTCCACTAACTCCGTTTGTCCCACCGTCAGCTGCTCCACCTCCTGCGTCAGGTCCTCTATGCCCCCTTGTAACTTTACAGTCCCCTTTCTCACCTCCTTCTCCATGTGCTCCTTACAGTGCTTCACCTCCTCGCGCACTCCTCCGACCTCCTCACTCACACCTCTTCTGATCTCCTCTCCCATCACTTGCATCTCCTGCCCAGATGCCACCCTCATCTGCTCCATCTCCTCCCTGTGAGCATCCAGTTTGGTTTCTACCCCCATTCTGACCCCCTCTATCTGCTGCTCCATTTGTTTAACTTCCCTTTCCGCTTGGTCCCTCATGTCCCTCAATTTGCCTTCCATACTGTTTTCTAACCCCTCTAACCCATTTTTCACTCCCTCTATCTGATTCTCCTGGGCAGCCATTCTATTTTCTACCCCCTCTAACCCCTTTTGCATCCCTTCCATTTGATGCTCTTGAGCGGCCATTCTGTTTTCTACCCCCATTAACCCATTTTTCACCTCTTTTATCCCGTTGTCTAACCCCTCAAAATTATTGTCTAACTTCCCAATTTTCTTGTCTAACTCCTCAAAATTATTGTCTAACTTCCCAATTTTCTTGTCTAACTTCTCACCGGTACCCCTCGCTTCGTCCCTCATTACCCCCAATTGGTTACTCTGAGCATCCATCCGGTTCCCCATTACCCCCATTTGGTTCTCCAATCGCTCACTATTCTGGGCCATAAGGGCCTTCATTTGCATAAAAAACAAGTTCAAATCCACCGGCGGCGCTACTTCGGTCGCGGGCGCGGTGACCAGCGAGGCGCCATTTTGCGCGTCTGCTACCCTCGCTGCTTCGCTCTCCTCATGTCCCTCAATTTGGTCCTGGACCGACCCTGCTTCACTCTCCCCTACCGGACCCCAGCTGACTTGATCCGCCATAGCGCGACTTTCAAAATTCGTGTTTTATTCCGTAAAACAAATTCAAAATTTCGCCGTTATAATTTCGTCGAGCGCAGTAACCGCGCTCCGGATCGATTTCGTCGAGCGCAGTAAACGCGCTCCCTCCCAAAATTTGGGCCTAACTAATTTAGTCCCGGGTCCGAATCTCACTCCTTGACACCAATTGTTACAGACACGACTTTGATGTTAAGGTGGGCCGAGCGGAATGGCCGTCGTGTCCGCACAAATTACCCGATTGTACCCGAACGTTGACGAAGCCGCGCCACGCTGGCTCAATAAGGAAAAAGAAGACACCCGGCTGGGTTATAATGACAGACACCAATGTTTCGATTCTCAATTATATTCGTAAGGAAAGGTTAGATTACAGGGGCTAGAGGTATATCACAGGAAGACAGGCACTTAGACACACTCTTATATTAACCCCGGACAGACGACAGGTAAACGGGACAACGGCTGACTCACACGGGGATTGATGGCAAGGAAAGGCAAGTAGCGATGGCTCAAGGTGCACTCTTGGCTCAAAGCAGGGTACAGTCCGGTCCAAAGATGCGGGGAGGTCACAGCGCTCGGAGGGGACGTTCTTTCTCAGGCGGGCCGCATCTCTCTCAGCGCTCGCAGGTCCTTCTTTCTCTTCAGCTGGGGGCGCATCTCTCTCAGCGCTCGCAGGTCCTTCTTTCTCTTCAGCTGGGGGCGCATCTCTCTCAGCGCTCGCAGGTCCTTCTTTCTCTTCAGCTGGGGGCGCATCTCTCTCAGCGCTCGCAGGTCCTTCTTTCTCTTCAGCTGGGGGCGCATCTGACGTCACGTCCGCTACGTGGCCGCGTATATCCGGCGGGGAGTGACACGCCCTCGGCTCGCTAGCGCCGCCCCAGATGGAATCGGTCCGCCCTTCTGATTGGGTGCGGGGGGTTACCAGGCTCCGCCCTTGAGGAGGAGCTGACAGCCAGCCCCTCCGTGGTAACCCCGTGGAGCGCGTGGTCAATGGCGCTAATCGAGCCGGTGTGAGGACGCATCCTCCCCCGCGCCGCCGCGACGCCCCCATCTCCTCTGTTGTTGTAGTTATAGTTGTTGAAGAAGATGGAAGGAGGTATGGGAAAGGTCCTAAACTCACTACTGATGCCATATAATCACATTCTGGTGCAACGAAGAGTCATAATTAATGGAAACGAGGCCTTAACTGACATAGACTAAGAATAACTAGCAAGATGTCCGAAAGTTGTCTACGTGTGGTGCGGTGGACCTGGGCACGACATTTAATGGGGGAATAAGGGGAAGGTCGGCTCTACTGATTGTTGTTTACAGACAATGGGACTAGGGAATGGGGGATTGGGGATAGTTGGGGAGTATTGGGGAAATTAGGGGAATATTTACAAGCGGATATGGAGGCCAAATTCCATATTCGCAACAATATATATATATATATATATATATATATATATATATATATATATATATATATATATATATATATATATATTGTTGTGGATCTCGGGGGTCGGCGCTCCCTTTATCAAGGGGGGGGGTTCATCCCCTTGTCCTTTTAGCTGGCCGACCCGAGTCCTGGAAGTTATAACGTCCTTCCCGGCACGGCGTTAGGTAGGGTTTGCTAGGCCTAGGGGTTCGCTGCTACCTAAGCACTAACGCCAGCCAGAAACGAGGGAATAACTCCCGCTCGAACCACGGATATGACGGAAAATGCCGAGCGGATAGCAATCCGCAATCTGAGCTATTAACAAAGAGACTAAACCCGATCTGAGCGGTTAGATCATGCCACGTTTACCCAATGGAAGAAAGGACAGATGCGATCGGATGGAGAGGAAACCAGAAGGTAGGAAGAACAAAGATTGGTTTATTACAAATATACAGAAGGAAGAGGAAACAAAAGGATGTACAAGAGAGGCAGAGGAAGAAGCAGTACACAGGGCAGTCTTAAAACAATCTTACTCTAATACCCCAGACAAACATACACACTCACATGGGGATTGTAGCTGGTAGATGGTCAGGTAGAGGGTCCAGGCTCCAGTCGACTCCACTCCAAGCTCCGGTTCAGCGGTGAAACCCGGCAGGCAGCTCCACGCATAGTTGAACGCGACCGGACCTTATAAGTAGCGGGGGGGGGGGGGGGGTGGGTGGTGTCCTGCGTACATAATATTTGTACCGTCATGCTAAACTCACCCTCTCAAATGTTCTCTAATACAAGCGCGCTCTTCTTCAACAAGTCTCGTACAAGTTCTTTGAAATGCGCTCTCTCCCATCCGAGTCCTCTCACAAAGGTGTGCACCGTATCAGACCCGTTATGACCAGTGCTCTCATCAAAAGTCCAAGTTCGTGTGCGCAGTCCTTTTTACCGCCAAACTTCCACTCGAGTGCTTCGCGAGAGTCCTCCTTTCATGAGCGCCGCTGAATAAGTCCTATCAAAAGGCTTTGCGTTCACGCTTATACAATGCCAGCAAAGATCGCTCCGCACGCCTCACAGCCACGTCCGTCGACGATCTCACCTCAGCCCTGGTTGGCTGGTGAGGGCTTACCGGCCACGTCTTTGACAGCTGGTTGACATGCCACACCTTTGACAGCTGGTTGACATGCCACACCTTCTTCTTGGCGTTCCGCCCCCTTTTCTCGGGCCTAACCGCATGGCTAATGGCGGCGTTTTGAGCGAGCTTCAGCGCAAGGCAGCGAACGCTGCTGGCAGAGGTGCGTAATGGCGTCGCTTGGAGAGGGAGGTCGCAAAATGGACGGAATGGCCCTACTCTTATTTAATTGATGCAACGCAGATTCAACTATTGGAAACATGGCCTTATCTAAAACACATACTAATGAAATAACTGAAGTCCTATGGTGGCCTACGTGTTGCTTGTGGTCTAACTAGGGGTGCTACCTTTAACCTTTTAATAATGAGATATTTACAAGAGTGTATATACAAGTGTGGGTTCTAAAACCGCAACACTATATATATATATATATATACAGTCACGTGAAAAAGTAAGGACACCCCATGTAAAGTTTTGACCTTTACAACATATTTCAACATACAGCTATTTTATCTTCATTTCAACAATATTGATAGATAAAGGTGATTATAATATAACAAATATCATGAAACATTTACATTTTGTAGTCCATTGTACAATTTAAATAAACATAAATGCAAATTTCGCATGTGGAAAAAGTAAGTACACCCTTGGCTCTAATAGGTGGTATTGCCCCCTTTGGCAGAAACAACCTCAAGTAGGCGTTTCTTATAACTGTCTACCAGTCTCTGACATCGACTGGGAGAAATTTTTGCCCACTCCTCCATGCAGAATTCTTTCAGCTGTGTGATGTTTGAGGGGTTTCTTGCATGCACAGCTCGTTTCAAATCCCCCCACAATATCTCGATGGGATTTAGATCCGGGCTTTGACTTGGCCATTCCAGAACCCTCCATTTCTTTCTTTTCAGCCATTCCTTGGTGGATTTACTGGTATGTTTAGGGTCATTGTCATGTTGCAAGGTCCACCCTCGGTTGAGCTTCAACTTTCCGACAGATGGCCTGACATTATCCTCAAGCACCCTCTGGTACAATGAAGAATTCATAGTGGATTCTATGATGGTGAGCTGCCCAGGCCTGATGCAGCAAAGCTGCCCCAAATCATAATATTTCCACAACCATGCTTTACACTTGGTATCAGGTTCTGTGGTCAAATGCGTTCTTTGGTTTTCGCCAAACATGTCTTCTGGTACTGTGGCCAAATAGCTCTGCCTTTG
>NC_136263.1:89542283-89732283 GCF_964187855.1 Myxine glutinosa | reverse complement strand
TATATATATATGTATATATATATATATGTATATATATGTATATATATATATGTATATATATATATATATATATGTTTGTATATATATGTATATATATATATATATATATATATATATATATATGTTTATATATATATATATATACATATATATATATATATATATATATATATATATACATATATATACATATATATATATATATATATATATATATATATATATATATATATATATATATATATATACATATATATATATATATATATATATATATATATATATATATATTTATATATATATATATATATATATATATATATATATATATATATACTGTATATATATATATACATATATATACTGTTTATATATATATATACTGTATACATATATATACTGTTTATATATATACATATACGAGTATATACTGTATATATACGCAATGTATTTTTTTTTGTTTGTTTTTGAGGAGTGGGAGGGAGCAATTGGAGAGTTGTTTGGGGGTTCAACGAACATCGATCATACATTCACGCTTAACGAGGCCCACACCTATAAGGAGCAGAATATCCCATTTATCTCATGAGCACACCAATCACACACCAGACACCACCTCCATATCACAACTATGCAATGCCAATCTACCTACCATTTCTGCCTCCACACCTGTACCTCTCTTAGCTATCCATTCCATTTTATATCTATCTACTGTATCAGCCATTACGACCCTCCCATGAAGACCATTCCATAAATTACTTTCAATGACTGTGTGTGAAATATCTTTTCCTCGCCTCGTTCACAAATCTCCTCTTTTTCACTTTCAAGCTATTCTCTCTGGTCCGGTCTATCGATGCTGGTATAAAAAATTCCCCGCATATATTTTGTCTATACCCTTCATTATCTTGAACATGTCTCTCAGATTCCTCTGGTAATTCTCTCCTTTGTAATGGAAATCATCCTGGTGTTCTTCAGTGGTTTACTATCCCATCTAATTCTGGAACCGATCTGAACCCCTTTGTATAATATGGCAGCTATGCCCATACTCAATTGCAGAGACCAAAACTGAACACAACAATCTAGGTGAGGCCTCAGGAATTTCCTGTATAACTTTGACACCACCTCCTTCGATTTATAAACTATCCCCCAGCGAATCCCATTTGGCACTGCACTGACTGCTTAACTCCTGTATCCACAACAACCCCATATATCCTTCCGCTGCATCACCTACTCCCAAACTACCCCATGCATTATGTTTTTCAATATTTCGATTATTCCTAACCAACCCAATATCATACATTTTCCAGTATTGAACTGCATCTGCCAATGGGATTTCCTGAGTCTGGTCACACTCCACTCTTTGCTGTTTCCCTAACCTCCAACCTTGGTATCCTCCATATCCTCCAGGTATCCGTATTTGTAAAGTCTGCTTTTAACCTGGCTGTCCATGTCATTGATATGAATCACATACAATAACAGTCCGAGTATTAATCCCTGAATTACCCCATTACTAAGCCTGGTATTGGCTTAACTGTTAAGGTGGCTGTCTTGGGATATTTGGATGCTGAGTTCAAGCCCCTGTCAGCCGTTGAATTAACATCAGGTGGGTTGACTCAGCCTGTCATCCTTCTGGGGTCGGCAAAATGAGTACCAGCTTACTGGGATGAATGAGCCATCCAAGTACCCTGCGTCGGAGTGGTGATCCGTCCAGAATTGTGTCCAATAGCCTAGGAACTGCTTCGGCATGCCTACGCATCTGAATATGCAAAAAGGAGTGGTCTTCTTCTTCCCACCGTTGAATTAACACCAGGAAGGTTGACTCAGCCTATCATCCTTCTGTAGTTAGCAAAATGAGTCCCAGCTGACTGGTAATGGGTGTATTGCATCAGTGGCACAGCTCTGACCCCAGAAAATGATGCAGCCAAACAACGACGAGCTGCATACAAACCACCGCCACCACCCCATTACTTACAACTAGATGGTATTCATAGAATACTTACCCTGCGCATTCAACTTGTTGCGAGCCAACTCTTCTGTTTTTGAACTTTTTTTTTTGATCCAATATGGCTGCCAGACCACGTGAGCGATGGCATCATAAATTTATAGTCTCTAATATAATTGTTGCATAGATCATGCTCAATAAATTTCAAGCTGATCAGACTAAGCGTTGTCCCTGTCGAATTATGACGTCATAATTATGGCACCAATGACGTCATCGTTAACAACACCTATTCCCCATATGGAGTTATTTACAATGAGCCACGTTTCAATTTTTTCCTTGCAGCGGTTTTGGAGACATAGAGGTGCAACATTTTTCGCTTTTTCCAAGATGGCACCTGTACCACATGACCTATGATGTCATGATTATCATTAAAATATTCTAAAGGAGGAGGCGCTCCTATGGTGAAAATTTCGTGTCCATCAGACCAACAGTTCCTGAAAAAAATTAATAATGATCAGATGGATAAGTGTTGTATTTGTCGAATTATGACGTCATAAAGAAGGCCCCGATGACATCATCATTAACATATCTTATTCCCCATGGGGAGTATTTGACAATGAGCCAGGTCTCAATTTTTTCCATGGAGTGGTTTCAGAGATATAGAGGTGCGAAGTTTTTCCAAGATGGCGCCTGTACCACGTGACCTATGAGGTCATAATTAGGAATAAAAAAAGAGGAGACGCTCCTATGGTGAAAATTTCATGTCAATCGGACCAACGGTCGCCGAGAAAATGTTTTTGTTTTTTTAAATGCAGACATGTACGGCACACGGCACACGTATGCACCTGAATGCTTAACCCCGCCTTTCGCTTCGCGAGCGCAGGGAAATTACTTACAACCAGTAAAAATCTTGTAAATTACCTTGGTGGTGAAAATCCACCTTTAAAATTGAAAGAATTACTCTCACCTTGGAACTCTTTATCTGCAATTGGAATTCGACCATCTGGGGTGTGTTCAGTTATCAAGTTTGTTCCAGAGTGCTCACCAGGTGGCTTAAGCACCGTTGAATAGGAACGGCTGGCTTGGCAAGCACTAGCAAGCTACTTGGTAACTAAACATACCCCTAATCTCGTCAAGCCAAGCGACACTTTGCCTTCGGTCATTGTGACTATCATTCGATATCCAACTTCAATCATGGGTTGTTGTATGTCCTGGTAACTTCTCTCAGAGTTCCAGAGGACTAAAGAAAATGAAATTTGTTTAAAATTAACTCAAGCAATAGCAACTTAGAATTTAAAAAAATATACACAAGAAAATGATTATTTTAAACAGGATGTACATGGCAGAATCACATGCATTTCACATAGCAGCAGCAGTGCACAACAATAGAGCAATACACAACAATCATCTGTTGTTGAGGGAAACCCCGGGCTGAAAGACCAATAAAATAAATAAATAAATAAATGGAGGGTGGGTGGAAGGAGAGCCTGGAGAGGGGATTAAAGACAATAACCTGTCAGATAAGGGATGGGCGTGGGGAGTGAGGGTTAATTACAAGGTACAAAAGATCACAGATAGGGGATGGGTTTGTGAACTATCTGGGAATGAAACAAAAAGGTAAAGGTGTAGTTTGTCTTCTCTCTTAGGGGGGGGGGGGGGGGGGGGAGTGGGGGCAAGGACTTAATATTAGTAATGGGTAGCTTGGTCTGACTTCCAAAATTACCGTTTGTTAGTGTTGTTACATGTTACAGTATACGTGAAATCGCAAATGCAGTTTACGTTCATTATTGTTACTCACTTTTAAATACAGGATGTTTTTATCTTGATTATAAACTACTGCAAAAAAATTAAGGTGGGGGCATTGCTCCCCCTACTTGCCCCTAGAGTACCTACATAAAGAGAGTAGCGACAACTTCCGCATTGACGCCATTTTGTTTCACTCGCCAGCGCGCGGTGCGATCGCTTGCCGCACCGCCAGTGAACTAATATCTACATGGTCCAAACCTTGGCTGTATGGCAAAGTCGTTCCCCCCCCCCCCCCCCTTTATGCAACTCATTATCCTCTCTCTCTCTCTCTCTCTCTCTGTGCTTGTGTGTATGTGTGTTTTTGTATAGGAAAGACTTGTGCATTATTCATGAATCTTTGGTTTTAATGGTGATCAACAAAGTTCAAAATGTGGCATCATTTCTTGTTCTGCATTTGTACACTCTGGTGCTGGGTAATGGTACCAACAAATATCACTGCATTTGTCACTCCTCTTCAAAGGTGGTTGTCACTCCTCTTCAAATCACTAGCTCAGGAGAATATTGAAGTTGAACTTCTGATATGGAAGAGCTACATCAAGCTCAACAACGCTTCAAGTTCAATAAATAGCACATGAATTACTGTAATACTGTAGCAAAAGATATCAGATAAGGAGGAAAACTGTTTTGATCATTGCTTTGCCTTTTTACTCTTTACTCAGAGTGAAGAGTGACTCTGCTTAGATTTACATTTTTTTTTGGCAGGTTTTCAACTTAGTTGTAATTGGTAATGTAAGTCAGCCTCGGCTGCAAAAGTTACAAAGACAAAAGCAATTTGAATAAAAATATAAATAATTATAAGGAAATAATTCTCGATGTCTGTCGACAAATTAATTTGTACTTAATTGTTGTCATACCAGTATGTTGATGAAACCTTGATTATTTTCTGTCATTTAATGACATGTCATGGACAAAAAATATTATTCAATCATGGAACAAGTACATTAGCAACAAGACAGTTCTAGTGGGGGTTTCATAATATTGAAATAAGTATTTGCAAATAATAATTTGGTGGCTGGACATTCTGAGTTAAGGACGTCTTACCGTTACGCATGTTCAAAATGTAAAACTTTTGTCAGTTGTTTTGTAAATTGAAAATTATCTGACCGTTTTGTTATTTATGGCCAACAGGGGCCGACTATTGTGGTCCACCTGTTGGGCATAGGTGCCACGTTACCGTGGTCCGTGAGCAAGGCCCTTGGCCCCTCCCAACAAAGGGGTCATGCCCCAAAACAATGGGGTCCATGGTGGTGCTCGGCCACAAACAAGTGGTCCATAAGGTGGTGCCCTAAGTTCGTTTGCTCGAGAAAAGTAAAATTCTTAGTCGAGGCAATGGTAGATCACATATTGTCATGGCAAAATCATTTTATGACTGAGGGTAATATGATTACAAATAACGTTTTTGGAAATAATGTACTATTATATCGAGTATAGTCAGGTTCACTATGTCAATAAATTATATTTCGTTCAAAATCATGGTAGATTAGCAAACCTATACATTTTTGGAAAGGTTATACCATAAGGAAACTAAAAATCAATGTTTACATTTGGAGAGATACCTGTATGGCGGCCATTTTGGATTTTCAAAATGGCCACTGTAAAATACATATTTTGTTCCATTTCTGCCTCTAATTACCCTAAAAACTTTTTAAAATATACTAAACCTATATTAACGCACAGGTTGTAAACCTGGTGCGTTATAGCGTTTGCCTGGGAATTTCTGTCTCTCCAAAAGTGAAGCTAGTTTCTGTCGCTCATTTCTGTCGCTCAGATGTGTAAACAGTTTCTGTCGCTCAGATGTGTAAACATGACGTCATCAAATCTATATTTAGGCTAACCATGGGCTACCCCTTTGGCTGGTACGCGGCCGCTCGCTAGTACATAATGTGAATACATTTCGTGAAAAGTACATAATGTGAATACTAGTAGCAATTTTACAAAAACCATGGCATAATTTCAAATCTTGACCCGAGATGATAATTATGCTACATCATTATGCTGCCGGTTCTGCTGCGAACTACTTCACCATGGAAAGTACCATATGAATAATAATTTCCATGTGCCAACCTGGGCGGAATCCAAATGGATTCACTTGACTTGTTTTCAGGGACAAGGAATCCAATGAAAGTATCAAATTAGTGCTATGGGGAATGGTAAGACACGAATCAAAGGTTTTGAATTGCAAAATACTGTCTTTATATTCGCGATAAGTATAAGTTGCATAATCAAATACATGTTATCATTTTGTACAGGCAGTTAATAACATCAAAATGTGTCACATTAATTCATATCACCAAACATACACAGGCAGTCAGCAAAATCATACATACACATGCAGTCAGTATAACTTCACATCTACACAGGCAGTCAATGACAAAATATACACAGGCAGTCAATGGCATCAAACATACACGATTACAGAATATGCCATTTAGAGTTCGTCATCACTGTCCTGTGTGTCGTATCCGACAATATAGTCCGCATCGTTTTCACAGTCCGTTCCACACAAGCAAAGGTCGGTCAAATTGATTGGCAAATCGAATTGGTCGAATGGTCGATCGAATCGAATTCGATGAATCGAATCGAATCGAATCGATCGAATTGGTCGAATGGTCGAATGGTCGATCGAAGCGATTGGTCGAATGGTCGAATGGTCGAATTGGTCGAATGGAATTGGTCGAATTGGTCAAATCGAATTGGTCGGAATTGGCAAATGTAAACATTGATTTTCAGATTTTCCATGTAATAACGTTTCCAAAAATGTATAGGTTTGCTAATCTACCATGATTTTGAACGAAAAAACATAGTGAACCTGACTAGTATGTCTTATTGAGTTTTATAAGCAAAATGAAGAAAAAAAAAGATATTGTCTTCTTGGTAAATAATTAAATAATACAAATACACACATATACACACACACATATATACACATACACACACACACACAGACATATATATACACACACACACATATATGCACGCACACACACACACACATATATGCACGTGCGCGCACACACACACACACACACACACACACACACACACACACACACACACACACACACACACACATATATGCACGTGCGCGCACACACACACACACACACACACACACACACACACACACGTACACATATACACACATATACACCCACACACATATACACATACACACACATATACACACACACACACACACATATATGCACGCACACACACACACACACACACACACATATATATGCACGTGCGCGCGCACGCGCACACACACACACACACACACACACACACACACACACACACACACACACACGTACACATATACACACATATACACCCACACACATATACACATATACACACATATACACACACACACACCCCTGGAACTGTATGGAGATTCCGCTCTTGTTCTGCGAGGCTGCGTCATCGCGTTTTTTCATGACGTCATACGATTAAGCTCCTCCCTTTTCGTGCGAACCGATACATACGCCAATATTAATACGTGGGACCGATATCACCACTGCTTACCTCGCACAAACACGATGACGAAGTTGGTTTCCATCCCACTCTGCTCACTTTGTTCTCCCATACTTTCCGTCTTTGTGGATTTGCAGGGAACCTATACATCTTGTACCCATTCTCCGATTTATTGCTGCATCCAAAGGCGCAACATCCCGTCATTTTGTCAGATTTTTTGATCACCAAACTTTCAGTACTAATTCGTTTTAAGCTGCGTACGGCGTTGATTGATACGCGATCGCGTGTGAAACAAAATGGCACCTGGAGTCACGTGACCCTAAATTTCTGGTCCCCCTATGTCGCTACTCTCTTTATGTAGGTACGCGTTGATTGATACGCGATCGAGTGTGAAACAAAATGGCACCTGGAGTCACGTGACCCTAAATTTCTGGTCCCCCGATGTTGCTACTCTCTTTATGTAGGTACTCTACTTCCCCCCCCTACTCCTTAAATTCCGCCAGTGCCGGAAAAGGTATGGAGAAAGAAAAAGCAATACAGGTGATACGTATTTGGAAATGAGAGTAAAGGCGTGTGAAGCATTTCAAATCATCATTTAAATTTTTAAACATCCGCGTTGCCAGATTGTGAGGGAAGGAAGAAAAATGTGAGATGAAAGAGGAAAAGAGAAGGAGGTACGGGACTGAACGAATTCATAAATCATAAACGAGTAACTTCAATCTTATTTTTTGGTGTAATCTCTAAGATATATATATATATATACATATATATATATATATATATATATATATACACAGTATATATGCTTGCAGGAGTATCCGGTGTTGCCTGATGATGTTCTAGTCCCGGTGCCATTTTAAAGAAATCAATTTGTTTTTACCTCCACCCCCTGAGGAGGATGGAGATTATGTTTTCACCTCTGTTTGTTTGTCTGTTTGTTTGTCTGTGAACAGTTCTCCATTTTCCAAATTCCCTTCCAGGTCCAGGAACAGGTCCCTTCCACTACCGTCCTATTGCTCTGACTTGTACTATTTCCAAAGTCTTTCAATGTCTTCTCAATAACCATTTCCTCAAGCATCTTGAATCCCTCAGTCTTCTATCTGACCATCAATATGGCATCAATAAGGCAAGATCTACCGGAGATATCCTTTCTTACATTACAAATGTCTCGGCCTCTTCTCTGAGAGGCTTTGTGGAATCCATTGTTGTAGGCCTTGATATCTCAAAAGCCTTTGACAGAGTTTGGCATCGGGGTCTGATATATCCAAGCTTCCCTCTTTCGGCTTTCCTCCTTCACTCTGCTCTCTCATATTGAGCTTTCTCTCCGACCGCTCTATCTCCATTAATTGTTGATGGTTCAACATCTTCCTCCTTCCCTATCAACACCGATGTCCCTCAGGGGTCTGTCTTGTCTCCAACGCTCTTCCTTCTTTTTATCAATAACCTTCTTTATTCTACAAATAACCAAATGCACTTGTATGTATACTGATGACGACTACATTACATTATTCTATGTTTTTCCAATCTGCCCTAGATCTTTCCTCACTCGATCTACATCTCATTGGATCACAGCCACCAATTTTAAATTCGGATTTGCACAAGATTTCCCAGTGGGTAAATGTAATCAGGTTAAGTTTAATTCTTCTAAAACTCAATTTCTTCCCATCTCTCTCTCTCTCTCTCTCTAAAACTCCTCTAAACTCTCCAATCTCCTTTGAAAGCTCCACAATTACACCATGTGATTCAATAAACCTACTAGGTATTACCCTAATATCAAATTTATCCTGGAATCCACACATTACACAAATAGCTTCCCTCCACTGCCAAACTATGGAACTCTTTACCTTCTCATGTATTTCCAAACACTTATGACCTTTCTACATATATACAAATGTACTTTTCGAAAAGCAGATTTTACTTCCTCAAAAACTCTTAGACAATTTTCTCTTTCTTCACTTTTCTATCAATGCAGCTCTTTTATTTAACACCTGGCCTTGATTAGGACTATAGTCCGTGACTGGAGTCTTCAACGTAAAAAAGGATATCTAAAAAAGTTGCGGATGGATTTGGACGAAATATGGTGGAGAGGTTGGGTGTTTGAAAATGACGAATTGATTCGATTTTGGTGAAGATCCGGATTGATCTGACATTTTAAATTGATTCTTCACCTTTGCGAGATAGGGCAAAAAAGAATATATAGCATACTAGCCGAAAGCAACCGGTGTTGCCCAGGTTCTTTTTGAATGAATTTACGACTATAATTCAGCTTTTACTCGCGGCCGTAGGAGATTGACTACTATAATTCAGCTCAGCTTTTAATTGCGAAATGGGCCCAGCCCGGCCGAGGTGGGCCTCGACCGGCCTCGCCACCTAGCCTATAACCTTCCCGGGGCCCGTCCCGACATTTTTTGTTTTAGAGGTTTCCTCCTATCTTTCACCGTTCAGGAGATTAGTGCGTGCAGACAAACAAACAAACAAACAAACAAACAAAAACTTTATTTTATATATATAGACATGATTGGATCACACACACACACACACACACACACACACACACACACACACACACACACACACACACACACACACACACACACACGATCATTTAATAGATGGCTCCAGAGATGGTTTGACTTCTTTCCTGATCCATGATGCACCCAACATGAGCTGGGAATGGTCCATGATGAGATGCACGATGTCAGAGCTGACTCCTCTTGGATGGCTCCTCCTGACATGCTCTTTTACATTATTTGGATCAGTCGAAACTGATACTTGTCATTTCTTCTGCGTTATCCGCTGTTTTCATTATTCCACAAAAAAGTTCCTGAAAAAGGTCCAGTGGTCTACATTGCATTAAATTTACTACTAAGGAGAATTCCACTTAATTCACAGTGGAAGTTGGTAAATAGACTTACAGGTTGCACCGATTATCACATCCATGCTGTACGTGTTTGACCAGCTTCACAAACAGCTGGATTTGAAAGGTATTTTTCACTTGCCAACCGGATCAGACACTTGGGACTCTTACTTGGCCGTGGGAGTTATTACTGGCCGAGGGCCAACGGAGCAACATTATAATTGAACCCTGCTATTGCTCTTGTAGCTTTGACGAGTTTTTCACCGAGAGGTTTTGTGCAGGTAGCAATTGTTTCTTTTGTCTTTATACATGAATATCTTGTGAAATAATTGCATTTAATAATGTTAAGAGCTTGGAGGCAGGAAGGGGGTGTTGCATGGTACAGCTATAATTTTATAATTCTGCAGGTAAAATATGCAGTTCTAAATAGAATTAGACATTAGAAATTGCTCAGGTGTAGGGACATTCCAGGTTTAAACCCAGAGATACCATGGGTGACTGAAAAGTGTAATTTGTTGGTTTGCAATAACTAATTATTTAGACTATTTAGACAAGTGTCATTATTACCCTGCGCATGCGCGAAGCGAAAAGTTGGGTTAAGCAATTGCTTCACTTTGTCTGTTTGTTGTCTGTTTGTCGACACAGGTCAGTTTATTTATATTTGAGGAACTACTTAATTTCAATTGTATTTTATATTTTGAACACGAAACGGAACATTAATCAGAAAATGAGCCTGCAGTTTAGCAGCACTTTGTTTGTGAATTAATCCCGACCACACATGTGCAAAGAGGAGTGAGATTATTTTTTACTCTGTCTACATATCTGGCAGTCAAACAAAATTGAAAATTATTCCAAACAGAAAACTTACTATTTTTAAGGACATCATAAAGGACACAAGCAACAGGTATGATGAACTAATGTCACGTGTTAAATACGGTGGTGTAAAAGACGCTGTATCAACGGCGATTAACTTCCCAAAAAAATTTCTACAACCTTTAGAATCTTTATTTTATTTCAATCGAATTTTTTTTTTTTTTTTTTGGATACATAATCGAGGCTCGTGAAAGAGCTATCATTTATCACACAAACAAATCAAACACACAAACAAAATATATAAAAAGAGGGAGCGGTATACAAGATGGGGAGAGAAGGGGAAGCACATAAACACAACAGTTGAGAGCAGGGACATCGGCAATGTGTGGGAGGGAGAGGGCTTGGGGGGAGGCGGATTGGAAGGGGGGTGGGGGGTGGGAGTAGTATAAACACAAGGACACCAAGGACTTCCAGGACAGAAGTTGGTATTTCAAAAAAGTGGATTTGGGGTGAAATTAGTGGGGGTAGAAAAGATCAAGGTTTTGGATGGGGGAAGACAAGAGATGGTGGTGAACAGCTGTTTTAAAGACCTGGAGGGAGTAGTGGGATTGAAGAGAGTGAGGGAGTTTGTTCCAGAGGCGGGAGAAAAGAGTAATAAAAGAGTGAAGGTGAGCAGAGAGTCTTGATTTTGGCAGTTTAACCATAAGAGGGTTGCAGGCAGATCTTGTGCAACCTGTAGGAATATTTGGGGGACAGAGCCCAGAGAGAGCAGGAGGAGCAAGGCCAGAGAGGAGTCGGTAGAAGACAGAAAGACCACCAACCTGCCTGCGGTGAGTAAGTGGAAGGCCCTCGGAGGTAGCTTCATCATGGGAGATTCCAATGATTCTGAACGCTTTGGTTTCAACAGCGTGAAGACGAGCTAGGTGTGAGGCAGGAGCACCAGCCCAGATGGGAGAGCAGTATTCCATTGAGCTGCGGATGAAAGCCTTGGATGTGGTGAGGAGCTCCGGTGTGCCAAGGAAGGACTTCGCACGACGGAGGATGCCCAGTCGGCGACAGGCTTTGGAGGCCAGATTTGAAATGTGGTTTTCCCAGGAAAGATCATGGCAGATAGTGAGACCCAAAAGCTTGAGTGACAGAACTTCTTGGAGAGGATTATTCAGAAAGTGGATGGGAGGGTTGTCCAGTCGGTCTTTTCGGAGAGACATCGTAAGAGTGTGAGATTTGTCAGGATTGAAAGACATATTTCACTTGTTTGCCCAGTCTGTGATTTTGTCCAGTTCTGCAGATAGTGAGGAGGCTGCAGACTGCCGATCTGAGGGATGAGGAATGGAGCGACAGAGAGTGGAGTCATCGACAAAGAGATAGAGAGAATTTTCAAGAGAGTCGGAGAGATCATTGATGAAGACCAGAAAAAGCACAGGGCCCAGAACACTGCCTTGGGGAACTCCAGCCTGAACAGGAAGAGGAGATGAGAGAAATCCATTCAGGGCCGCACGTTGACTACGACTAGAGTGGAAGTCCACCAGCCATGCGTGGAGATTTCCATGGATACCAAAGGAGGAGAGTTTGGTGAGCAGAGCGGGGTGCCAGACCGTATCGAAGGCATGTGATATGTCGAGGGAGACAGCTCTAATTTCCTGTTTGGCATTGAGGACCTCCATCCATTGTTGAGACAGCAGAAGCAGCATGTCCAGAGTAGAGTGACCTGGACTGAAACCAAATTGATGATAAGAGATCAAGCCATTGGAGAAGAGGAAAGATTTCATATCCGAAGCAATGATGGATTCCATGACTTTGCTGATAATTGGGAGAAGGCTGATTGGTCTGTAGTTGCTAGGATCTGTTTTTGCACCTTTTTTGTGTAAAGCGGTGATGTTGGTTGATTTCCAAGCAGATGGCAGATGATCTTGAGCAAAAGAGAGGGTGAAGAGAACAGCGAGAGGGAGTGAAAGAGCGGAAGAACAGGATTTTAGGACCCGTGGGCTGATGCCGTCAGGTCCAGTTGCAGAATCAGAGTCGAGGGTTGAGAGAAACTTTTCCACCTTGTCAGGAGAAAAGGACACAGAGTCCAGGAGCAGCTGGGTACGACTGGGTACGGTGGGTACAGAGAGGGATGGGTTTGGGACACAATATTTAGAGGCAAACAGAGAGTTGAGGCATTCAGCTTTTTCATGTGTGGAGTCAGCTGTGTAGCCATATGAGGTAAGGGAGGGGATGGAGGGGGAACAAACACCAGAAACAGATTTGACCAGACGCCACCAGGATTTGGAAGAGGGAGACAGATAAGAGAGTTCGGTCTTGAGAATGGAGAGATATTGTTTCCTGGCTCTCCTGAGGATGTAGACACACACTTGTTTCGGGCTTTGTGAAAGGAAATGAGATTTCCTTCCATTGGATTTGCTTTCCAGGAGACGAAGGCAAGTTGTTTCTGCGCAACAGCCTCACCACAAGATTCCGTGTAACATGGACGGGAGGAAGGGTATGACAACTGAAGACGAGATGGGATAAATCTGTGCATGAGAGAGAGCAATTTACTTTGGAAGAATTCCCAGGATGAGTTGATGTCAGAGGCGGTAGAGATGGGAGACCAGTCCAGATGATGGATGGCTGCTTGAAGACCGTGCCAGTTGGCATGAGTGAAATGCCAGACTCGTCGCGCTGCGGAGGCTCCCTGAGAATGGTCAGAGAGATGTCCACTTAAATTCTATACTTGAACACTGTATAACACAAATTACCTTTTTGGCACTTTCAAACCCCTTCCAATATACAGTCACGTGAAAAAGTAAGTACACCCCATGTAAAGTTTTGACTTTTTCAACATTTCAACATCCAGCTATTTGATCTTCATTTCAACAATATTGAAAGATAAAGGTGATATAATATAACAAATATCATGAAACATTTACATTTTGTAGTCCATTGTATAATTTAAATAAACATAAATGCAAATTTCGCATGTGGAAAAAGTAAGTACACCCTTGGCTCTAAGAGATGGCATTGCCCCCTTTGGCAGAAACGACCTCAAGTAGGCGTTTCTTATAACTGTCTGCTCTGACATGTCTGACATACTCTGACATTGACTGGGAGAAATTTTTGCCCACTCCTCCATGCAGAATTCTTTCAGCTGTGCGATGTTTAAGGGGGTTCTTGCATGCACAGCTCGTTTCAAATCCCCCCACAACATCTTTTGGCCATTCCAGAACCCTCCATTTCTTTCTTTTCAGCCATTCCTTGGTGGATTTACTGGTATGTTTAGGGTCATTGTCATGTTGCAAGGTCCACATTCGGTTGAGCTTCAACTTTCAGACAGATGGCCTCACATTATCCTCAAGCACCCTCTGGTACAATGAAGAATTCATTGTGGATTCTATGATGGTGAGCTGCCCAGGCCCTGATGCAGCAAAGCTGCCCAAACCATAATATTTCCACAACCATGCTTTACAGTTTGTATCAGGTTCTTGTGGTCAAATGCTGTCTTTGGTTTTCGCCAAACATGTCTTCTGGTACTGTGGCCAAATAGCTCTACCTTTGACTCATCTGTCCAGAGCACATTGTTCCAGAAGTGCTGGTCTTTGCCTCCGTGTTCATTGGCAAACTTTAGTCTTGCCCTGATGTTCTTTCTGGACAACAAAGGTTTCCTCCTGGCACACCTCTCATGTAGATCAAATTTGTGCAACCTCTTTCTCATGGTAGACTCGTGCACTTTGACATCAACAGTGGCAAGAGCTACCTGTTGGTCCCGTGATGACATTTTGGGGTTCTTAGAGACTTCTTTCAGCATCTTGCGGTCTGCTCTCGGGCTGAACTTCCTGGGGCGGCCTGGCCTGAACAAGTTAGCAGTTGTTTGGAATCTTCTCCACTTGTAGATGATCTTCCGGACAGTGGAATGATTGATTTCAAATTGTTTGGAAATCTTTTTAAATCCCTCCCAGACTCGTAGGCGTCTATAACCTTCTTTCTGAAGGCATCAGAGAGCTCTTTTGATTTAGGCATGGTGACGCCGCACACTTCAACAACAAAGAGCAAACCAAACTAAATGTCTGAGGTTTAAATAAGACAGGTTCCTCCAAGATCCTCTCTAACGATGTTCTAATCATTTGCACCTAAGCTGGTGCACCTGATTCTAATTTTAGGTATTTGAAGTAGTGATAAATGTAGGGGTGTACTTATTTTTTCCACATGCGAAATTTGCATTTATGTTTATGTAAATTATACAATGGACTACAAAATGTAAATGTTTCATGATATGTGTTATATTATATCACCTTTATCTAACAATATTGTTGAAATGAAGATCAAATAGCTGTATGTTGAAATATGTTGAAAAAGTCAAAACTTTACATGGGATGTACTTACTTTTTCACGTGACTGTCGTAGTGGAAAGCTGTCGAAAAATTGGAAAATGAGAGAGATTGGGATAAGGTTTTATATGAAGTCTCGAGTTCGTCTCGCCTCGAAGGGGATACGAGACTATTGCAATACCACTGTCTGTGTGTGTGTGTGTGTGTGTGTGTGTGTGTGTGTGTGTGTGTGTTTGTGTGTGTGTGTGTCCACGTTTATATATTTTCACTTTGAAAATGTTTTTCTCTGCAACCACTTGTCCGATTGATGTGAAACTTTAAACATAGGAAGGACTCCCCATGCAGAATATTTTATTGCTAACTCTGATGTATAGGCCACATTGTATGCCATCCACATTGGATTAAAGGGAAAATAAATTGGACATAATTTTCTCCAAAACTGCTCAACAAAAATAATTGAAACTTTGCATATGTCATCAACTCCCCATGGGGTAAATAGGATGATAGTGATGATGTCATCGGAGAAGTGGGATTCCAGCGATAATTGGTTGAATTTTTTGATTCGATAAAGTTTTAATTTGATTTGAAAATAAAATTTTGATTTTAATTCGATCCCAGCGATAAACATTCACCCCAGATCTACTTTTCTGAAATACCGACTACTTTCCTGGAAGTCCTAGCAGTGTCCATGTGTTTGTTTGTTTTTTTACCTCTCCCAGTCTTTAAGGGTATTTTGGGTCTTTAGGGGTCTTGGTGATCTTAAGGGTCTTGGTGAGGGGACTTAAGGGGTCGTCAAAGGTCTGAGGGTCTCAGCATTCTAAAGGGTCAAAAGGTATGTTCCAACAGTACGTAATTAAGAGTTCACGGACTGTTTTTTGGGGTGTTTTTTTTTTTTGAAGAAGAAGAAGACGACGATTTGGTCACAAATATGCAAACATACAAACAAACAAACATAACCATATACGTTTGCTCTATTACAATAAGATACAGCAGTGAACCATTGCATAAGCAAATCTATATGGATAAAATCGCTATTGTTAAAAAAACAAAACAATCGAAATGCAAAACCATAGGTGTGGATGGTATTGGATTGAGAGGGTGCCAGTTGTGGAGGAGACGAGGTGATACACCATACCGCTGCCATTGGAGAGGGAGGGAACATTGCCTCAATTTGACCCCCATGAAGCATGTTTTACACATGCGAGTCCATCGTTAAGAAATCAACAGAGAAAAGTCATAGCTGAGGGAAAAGGTGAAAACTGAGGGAGATTCAGTCTGACATTCATCTGTGCCCAGGCAGTCCACGCAAAGCTGGTCTATGGGCACTAGATCAATGCACCACTGATTTGAGAGAGTGTATGTGCGAGAAAGTCATTGCTGATGCATTAACAGGCAGATTGAGCAGCTGGTAACAGAGCTAATTAGAAAATGAGAGAGAGAGATTGGGGCAAAAAATAGCTGCAGTGGCCATGGCCAAAAACCCGCTTTCCAAGTCAGGGACGTGATGAGCACCAACGCGTGAACTTCGCTCGAACTGAAAACCATGAGCAGCTTGGCCGCCATTGAAAGCCTGTCTGCAGAGTCTGGCTATGGAGAGATGTAGGCCTACGTTCTGTGCTGCTGCTGGCCAGCTGTTGAGTATTGCCTGGCACCGAGCTTTTCCATATGTCATGCTGTCTGACCATAGGCATAACCTTCTATCATCAACTCTACAATCTCAGTTTGCCCCTCCACCTACAACTCTTTGCTTGCCCAACATTCAGACGACACTTGTGACCTGCCTGCATGTTGTGGTCTAAAGACTCGCATGAAAAGACCAGAACTCAAGTCCATCTCTTTTTTTTTTGTATACTAAGTCGAGGCTAATGTAAAAGCTAACGCAAATAACATATAATAAAGGGATCAGGAGGCAAGAGGGGAGAGAGAGGGAAGCACAACAGCAGTAGATGGACACCACAAGGACTTGAAAGAAAACGGAATTTGAAGGAGGTGTGTTTGGGGTGTATTCATGTGGGTAGAGAAGATCAAGGTTTTGGATGGGGGAGGATAAGAGATGGTGGTGAACAGCTGTTTTAAAGACCTGGAGGGTGGAGTGGGATTGAAGAAGGTGAGGGAGTTTGTTCCAGAGGCGGGAGAAAAGAGGAATGAAGGAGTGAAGGTGAGCAGAGAGCCGAGATTTCGGCAGTTTAATCATAAGAGGGTTGCTGGCAGATCTTGTGCGACCTGTAGGAATATTTGGGGGACAGAGCACAGAGAGAGCTGGGGGGGGGGGCAAGGCCGGAGAGGAGTCGGTAGAAGACGGAAAGACCACCTACCTGCCTGCGGTGAGTGAGTGAAAGGCCCTTGGAGTTAGCTTCATCGCGGGAGATTCCAATGATTCTGAAAGCTTTGGTTTCAACAGCGTGAAGCCGAGCTAGGTGTGAGGCAGGAGCACCAGCCCATAGGGGAGAACAGTATTCCATTGAGCTGCGGATGAAAGCCTTGTATGTGGTGAGGAGCTCAGGTTTGCTAAGGAAGGACTTCACATGACGGAGGATGCCCAGTCGGCGACTGGCTTTGGAGGCCAGCTTGGAAACGTGGTTTTCCCAGGAAAGATCATGGCAGATAGTGAGACCCAAATTTTTCCAGTCCACGTGTATTTTGTGTTCTCGGTGATGAAATACCACGGTGAAGATGTGATGTGTGATTATAGACCTTGGATATATTTGGTGCATGTTGTGCTGGGAAGTAAACCCTCTCCTTCATTCAAATTAATTGAAGAAATGCAAATGTCACAAGATAAAGGATTGGAAGATTATTACCTTACGCTCGAGAAGCGAAAACAGGGTTAAGCATTTGGGTGCGTCTGTGCGTACGTGTCTGCATTTTAAAAATTCATTTTCTCGGCAACCGTTGCTCCAATTGGCACGAAATTTTACAATAGGAGTGCTTCCTCCTGTAGAATATTTTTTTCATAATTATGCCGTCATCGGTCACGTGGTAGTACGCCATCTTGGAAAAACGTTACACCTCTACATCTCCCAAACTGCTCAATGGAACAAGTTGAAACAAGACACATTTTCAAGTACTCCCCATGGGAAATAAGATATGTTGATGATGATGATGTCATCAGTGCTTTCATTATGACGTCATATTTCGACAAGTACAATGCTTGATATGATGAGTATGAAAAAAAAAATTCCTCTGCAACTGTTAGTCCGATGGACACGAAATTTGTACCATAGGAGGGCCTCCTCCTGTAGAATATTTTAATGATAATTATGACGTCATGGGTCACATGGTACAGGCACTCTCTTGGAAAAATCGAAAAATGTTGCACCACCATATCACTGAAACTGCTCCATGGAAAAAATTGAAACATGGCTCCTCGTAAACAACTCCCCATGGGGAATAAGATATGTTAATTATGATGTCATCGGTACCTTATTTATGACGTCATAATTTGACAGAACAACGCTTGATTAGATCAGTATGAATTGTTTTTTCTCTGCAATTCTTGGTCCGATTGACACAAAATTTTCACCAGAGGAGCGCCTCCTCCTGCAAAATATTCTATTGATAATTATGACGTCGTAGGTCACGTGGTACAGGCGCCATCTTGGATAACTTTCGTACCTTTATATCTCTGAAACCGCTCAATGGAAACAATTGAAACATGGCTCATTGTCAAGTACTCCCTATGGTGAATATGATGTGTTAGTGATGATGTCATCGGTGTCTTCGTTATGATGTCATCATTCGACAAGTATAACGCTTCATCTGATCAGTATGAATTTTTTTTCTCTGCAATTCTTGGTCTGATGGACATTGGACACGAAATTGTCACCGTAGAAGTGCCTCCTCTTGTAGAATATTTTACTGATAATTAGGATGAAATAGGTCACGTGGTACAGGCGCTATCTTGGAAAAATTGAAAAACGTTACGTTACACCTCTATATCTCCAAAACCGCCCCATGGAAAAAATTGAAACGTGGTTCATTGTAAAGAACTCCGCATGGGGAATAGGTGTTGTTAATGATGACGCCATTGGTGTCGTAATTATGACGTTATAATTTGACAGGGCAACGCTTAGTCTGATCAGTTTGAAATTTATTAAGTGTGATCTATGCAACAATTATATTAGAGAATAAAAATGTATGATGTCATCTTATTGGATCTGGCTTTGGATTAAAGAAATTCAAATTGGATCAAAGATCAAAGATCCATATTGGATCAAAGGAAAAAAAACGTTCAAAAACAAAAGAGTTGGCTTGCACCAAGTTGACTGCGCAGGGTAAGTATTCTATGAATACCATCCAGTTTACCTTTAAAATGGGTATCATTTAGGCCCCATAAAAAAAGTATTAGCTTAACACCCTCGCGCGCATCACTTTTGGTAGAATTCCGATTTATTTACTTTTTTTCGATCGTCTTTTCGGTCTTTTTTGCTCGAAAAGCGGACGATTCCGTCCGAATAACAACGAACGATTCCGTTCGCGCTTCGGAAGTCATCGGATCGATAGTTTTTACTTTATGCGCATGCGCAGTTACTACAATGACTGTTCGATCCTTTGTGTGTGCAAAAAAAAACAAAAAAAAAAACGCCCTCCCTCATCACTTCTCCAGCCTGGATAGGGTGATAACATAATACTTTTTTAATGGGGCCTTATTGTAGCCAAGGATTAATGAAGTTGTTTACGTTTTTGTTACTGGAGTGGCTACGTCATTTATTCTGTGCAGTCCATGGAACAAGGTTTACCATTGTGATGGCTAATTTGACGATTACACTTGCAAAGGCTAATCCGTTCAGCCAGTCTTGCAATGGTTGTAATGCATCACGTGGATCATTTGGGAGCATCAGGGTTGTTGTCCACCCTTCCCCGAAACGTTGACTTGGACCTCCGGGACTCTGCTGCACCCCCAGCTTGTAACAATAATATATTATAGTGTTGTAGCGGCTACCGCTGGGTTTTCACAATCGCCTTGCACCTATCAAGGACGCGGAGCGATCACCATGCCGGGCTCGTCCAGGACGCCCGGGCAGGCCCGCGCTCAACTTGCCAGGCCTCGGTCGGGACGCTGGGCCACGCCCCCTCTCGCCTTTCCTGGGCAAACGCTCCGGGATAATATGTATATATATTGCTGCCCGATAAACGGGCTTTTCAGAGTGCCTGAGTGTTTGGTTTGATTAAAGCAACTCGGATGAATTCCAGCTTTTTGTCACGTCCATTCTTCCGATCGACGTGGGAGCCCCAGCTCCTTCATTGGTGACCTACCGACATGGACACGGCAGTCGCCCTTAAACTGCCTACCTTCTGGGAGGCTCACGCGGCGGTTTGGTTCGCACAGGCGGATTCCCTGTTCGCCCTGCGAGGCATCACGGCCGACGACACCCGCTTCCACCATGTGGTAGCAGCGCTCGGTTCGGCCACCGCGGCCCACGCCCTGAGCCTCCTCGAGAGCCCGCCAGCCGCTGACAAATACGGCGCGATTAAGAAGCTTCTCCTCGACGCTTTCGTCCTCCCATCGGCGGAACGCGCACGGCGCCTGCTCGACCTGCCCGAGCTCGGCGACACGCGCCCTTCCGAGCGAATGGACTACATGCTTTCACTGCTCGGCGAGCACTCTCCGGCATTCCTGTTCCGGGAGCTGTTCCTCCGTCAGCTGCCTAACCCGGTACGCCTCGCCCTGGCAAGCACGACGATCACAGATCCCCGGGCCCTTGCCAGAGAAGCCGACAAGATCTCCGCCGCAGGACAGCGCATCGCAGCGGCGACATGGGACCCACCACTGTCCGACGCAACACCCATGGCGCCCGAGCACCCGGCACGGTCGACGACCGAACTGCCGACGCAATTGGCGGCCGCTACACCGAGCCGACCGCCTCCAGCACGACGACCGGGGTCTCCACCTGACCAAGCGTGGTGTTACTATCATGCCAGGTTCGGACAGAAGGCCCGGACATGCCGACCCCCGTGCACCTTCGGCAGGCCGGGAAACGGCCGGGCCGGCGTTCATTACCAGCCATGAGCGCCGGCCACACGGGCAACTTACTGTTCATCACGGATAAAGCGTCCGGACGGCGCTTCCTGTGCGACACCGGCGCCCAACTGAGCGTCATACCCGCCTCTGACCAGGACAGGCAATCCGCGGTTTGCGGCCCCTCCTTGGTTGCGGCCAACGGATCGACCATCCGCACCTTCGGCCCGCGCAACATCACCAAGAACGGGGCCGTGCCGCTGCCAACCAAGGTCGAGGCCATCACCATGTTCCCGCGTCCCCGCACCATAAAGGCCCTGCAGGAATTCCTGGGAATTGTGAATTTTTATCACCGCTTCATGCCCCGCGCTGCTCAACTCATGCGGCCCCTCTACGAAGCCCTCCGGGGCAAGCCGGCCAAGCACGACATCGCCTGGTCCGCAGCAATGGATGCGGCCTTCCAAAGCTCAAAGCGGGCCCTCGCTGACGCAACACTGCTCGCTCACCCGGTGCTCAACGCTCCCATCGCCCTCACCACGGATGCCTCCGACTACGCGGTGGGCGCCGTACATGAGCAATGGGTGAACGGGGTTTGGCAGCCACTCGCTTTTTTCAGCCGGCAGCTCCGGCCGAACGAGCTCAAATACAGCACGTTTGACCGGGAGCTCCTCGGTCTACACCTGGCCGTCCGCCATTTCCGCCACCTCCTGGAGGGCCGACCTTTCACGGCGTTCGTCGACCACAAGCCATTGGTTTACGCCATGGCCAAGGTCACGGAGCCGTGGTCGGCCCGCCAACAGCGCCACCTCTCCGCCGTGTCGGAGTTTACCACGGACATCCGGGATGTCGCCGGCAAAAACAACGCCGTGGCCGACTGTCTTTCCCGGGCCAGCGCGAACGCGGTCCACCTGGGCGTGGACTTTGCGCTTATGGCGGCGGACCAAACCACCGACACCACGGTGCAAGCCCTCCGGGCGGCGGACACGGGCCTCCGCCTGGCCGACATCCCCTTTGCGGACACTGTCCTGCTCTGCGACGTCTCCCAAGGCCAGCCTCGCCCCATCGTGCCCGTCACCTGGCAACGCCGCATCTTCGCCTCCCTCCACGGCCTTTCCCACCCGGGCCGGAAAGCTTCCCAGAAGCTGGTGTCGGCGCGATTCGTCTGGCGCGGCCTTCGTCGGGACGTCCGCGATTGGACCAGCACCTGCACGGCCTGCCAACGGGCCAAGGTCCACCGACACACCCAGGCCCCGCTGGCACCTTTCACCGTGCCCGAACGACGTTTCGACCACGTCAACGTGGATCTGGTGGGCCCCCTCCCCCCGTCACGGGGGTTCACACACCTGCTCACCATGGTGGACAGGACCACCAGGTGGCCGGAGGCCGTTCCCCTCGTCTCCACCACCACCGCCGACGTGGCGCAGGCTTTCATCGCCACCTGGGTCGCCCGCTTCGGCGCACCGGCGGACATCTCGTCAGACCGCGGACCACAGTTCACCTCCGAGCTGTGGGGCGCGGTCGCCCGCAACCTGGGGGTCAAGCTCCACCGTACTACGGCCTACCACCCCCAAGCAAACGGGTTGTGCGAGCGATTCCACCGCTCCATGAAGGCCGCGCTCATGGCCGGCCTTCAAGACGGCGGTTGGGCCGACCGGCTGCCGTGGGTCCTTTTGGGCCTCCGCACGGCCCCCAAGGAGGACCTCCAGGCATCCACCGCCGAGCTTGTCTATGGCCAGGCGCTACGCGTCCCGGGCGAATTCGTGCCCGACGCTACCAGTCCCTGGTCCGCAGCTCACCAGCGCTCGGACCTCCAGGAGGCCGCCCGACGGTTTGCCCCCGTGCCAACATCCCACCACGGTGACCCCCAGTCCTACGTCCCCCCAGCACTTCGCACAGCGGAGTATGTTTTTGTGCATCACGACGCACATCGGGGGCCACTCCGGCCGCCGTACGACGGGCCCTTCCGGGTGCTGCGACGGGACGACAAGTCGTTCGTCATCGATATCGGCGGCAGGTCGGACCGGATTGCGGTGGACCGCCTCAAGCCGGCGCACGTGGACATCGACCACCCACCACGGGTGGCCCTTCCGCCGCGGCGAGGCCGCCCCCCGTCCACGGTGCCCCCCACTCGACCGCCCACCACCACACCGGACCCCCTCCCACGACCCGCCAGGGGTCGCTTCGGCCAGGTCATCAGGACCCCCCTCAAATTGATCCTGCCGGTGCAAGTCGATTCTGGGGGGACGTGTGTAGCGGCTACCGCTGGGTTTTCACAATCGCCTTGCACCTATCAAGGACGCGGAGCGATCACCATGCCGGGCTCGTCCAGGACACCCGGGCAGGCCCGCGCTCAACTTGCCAGGCCTCGGTCGGGACGCCCGGGCATGCCCGGGCATGCCCGGGCAGGCTCGCCCTCAACTTGCCAGGCCGCAGCCAGGACGCTGGGCCACGCCCCCTCTCGCCTTTCCTGGGCAAACGCTCCGGGATAATACGTATATATATTGCTGCCCGATAAACGGGCTTTTCAGAGTGCCTGAGTGTTTGGTTTGATTAAAGCAACTCGGATGAATTCCAGCTTTTTGTCGCGTCCATTCTTCCGATCGACGTGGGAGCCCCAGCTCCTTCAGTGTCAAACCACTTACGTCCTTGAGATTCTGATCTGCGAGAAAAGAAAAGTATGCGAGAAAAGTCAGGTATTTTTTTTTACTTTGAAACACTGCCGCCAACCCGAGCCTCTTCAATAAATTTTTATATCTGTACGAGCTCAAAATTAGTGTGTGTGTGTGTGTGTGTGTGTGTGTGTGTGTGTGTGTGTGTGTCTGTCAGTAGATAATAATTTAGTACTGCTGGAAGACCTATGTTGTTGTTGTTGTTGTTGTTTTTGTTGTTTTTGTTGTTTTTGTTGTTTTAGTATAGCCCCAGACAGTTCTCTCGAACAAGCCCGGAGTATGGAGACAGCCGATCAATCTCGAAGGAGCGACCCAGAGATCCCCACATCCAGGATGGTGTGCCCGACCTTCATGAAGTCAGAGCCAGGACAACGTTAGAGAGAGAGAGAGAGTGAGATAAGAGGGGCAGGGACGGTCCATGGGGACCGATCGGCATTCTGACCGTGACTGCACTGCCCTGACGAATCCGGGCAGCAGGGAAGAATTGGGAAGATTTGGTCTCCAACTTGCGTTGGGAGGAGAGGGGGTACAACCACCACAAAGAGGCGTCTACGATAGTTGTGGTAGGCCTATGTTATTATCCCCGGTATGTGAACGGGTCGCCTAACGACACATACCCTGGTGAGGCTGTGCATTGTCAAATGCTCTGTCTCCTTCCCCTCTTATGTTCGTTTCTGTATTGCAGTTTTTCAGAGGAGTTGAAACCTCCACAAGCTTGCATACACATCACACATATAGCTCATTCCGAAACCGCGACTCCTCACTTACACCCTCTGTAGATTCGCTCCTTTCCCACAACCGCCATCTAGATGGGCCACTGTGTCTTTATCTCAAAAGATTTACCAGTAAATAGCCCGAATTGTACTCCATATCACAGACCTCAAAGGCGTCGTACCACCTGGTTAATATTTCTGAACAAGGCACTGCATCAATTGTCACCTTCTCTTCCATTCATGCAGTCAGCCATCCTTTTCCTGAAGCAAGAATCCAGGACGAGAAGTGAAATTGCGGGAAACCAAAGGTCCAAAGCCAGTAGAGCAGAAAGCACATGGGTTTATTCGAGCGACGAGATGCGGTTGCGCATTACTGTGTCTGCCAACGTCGTTCGCTGTCCGCAGAGATTGGAGCCGAACGTTTGTGTTGAATCTACGTGACAACAAATCTACTGTCTTGCTCTGGAGGCCATTTGTGCTCGGAATGTCACCCAATGAGGGCATCAGAAAGAGACACGATGCATTTTGATGGCTGTCGTCCCGAGGGTGTAACTTCACCTCTAATCGATTCATTGCCTCTATGCCAATGAGCAGCAGACAAGGGGATTGTAGTCTCCTTAATTAAATGATTCACAGTTAGTTTATAAATGGTCGACATCAGAAGAAAAACTACAATTTATAATCAAGTGGAGAGGTGAGAGGAGAGGGTATATGGTAGGGAGCATTCAGGAAGAGAGGGATTGATCAAAAGTTCCATCATATTTGCGAGCCCAATCCCGACTATCCATTTTCACCTATCCATGGGAGAGATGGGGGAAACTTCCAGAACGACAACCATCACTGCAACACTCCACCGATCTGGGCTTTATGGCAGAGTGGCCAGACGGAAGCCTCTCCTCGGTGAGGAGAGTTGTTTCTCCCATCTCCACAGAGGATCTCTGGAGCTCAGCCAGAGTGACCATCAGGTTCTTGGTCACCTCTCTTACCAAAGCCCTTCTCCCCCGATTGCTCAGTTTGGCCGGGTGGCCAGCTCTAGGAAGAGTCCTGGTTGTTCCAAACTTCTTCCATGTAAGAATTATGGAGGCCACTGTGCTCTTGGGAACCTTCAATGCGGCAGGAATTTTTTTGTAGGCTTCCCCAGATCTGTGCCTCGACACAATCCTGTCTCTGAGCTCTGCAGGCAGTTCCTTCGACCTCATGGCTTGGTTTTTGCTCTGATATGCATTGTCAGCTGTGAGACCTTATATAGACAGGTGTGTGCCTTTCCAAATCATGTCCAATCAATTGAATTTACCACAGGTGGACTCCAATCAAGGTGTAGAAATATCTCAAAAGATGATCAAGAGAAATGGGAGGCACCTGAGCTAAATTTGAAGTGTCATAGCAAAGGGTATGAATACTTATGTCAATGTGATATTTCAGTTTTTTCTTTTTAATAAATTTGCAAAACTTTCTAAAATCCTGTTTTCTCTTTGTCATTATGGGGTATTGGGGTATTGAGTGCAGATTGATGAGGGAAAAAATGAATTTAAACGATTTCAGCAAAAGGCTGCAACATAACAAAATGTGAAAAAAGTGAAGGGCCTGAATACTTTCTGAATGCACTGTATATATATATATATAATTTTATAAATATATTAATTATATAGGATTACATAAATAAATTTATATAAATATAATCCTTGCCACCTGGGTAATTGATTAGGAAGGAGCTGATTGGTTATTCACTCCATTCACATGTGATAAATGTGAATGGGTCTCTCTTTTTCATCTATATGTTGACTGCTTGGACATTTGCAAGTGGATTATGCTTGGGAGCCTCGATGGTACGCGTTTGTGTGCGCTGTCGCTGATGATTCACCAATAGAATGAAACCGGCTTGCTGTCGTGGGGTGTGCAGCATCGGGATTCTCCTGTATGTACTATGTCTGAATGTCTTTACAGCTATGGAGGGACTGTGGGTAGAGTTTGAAACAGCAAAGGGCTTGCCTTGTGTAGCCTTTCATGGTTGCTTTATGCAGCTTTCTTCATCTATAAAAGCATGGAAGGAGTCGATATATATACATATATGTATGTTTGTGGGGAGGGAGCATCTTATATCATCTTTCCTACCAATGGCGTGCTGCCTCGCATTACTGAAATATTCAAAAGGAAATCATCCTTCATATATTCTTAGTTTGAGCATACAGTATTGTATAACTTTGCCACATGCTCTTGTTTTCTGTGACATCATTAGGCGAGGTAGTTTTCCGAAGAAGATAGTATATTATGCAGGCGGCCTCCTCATGGCAGGACTTTTTGGCAGCACTGTGGATTAACACGGCTATGTTAAAGTAGTCCCATCAGCAAGCTAGCTTGCATGGATTCTGCTGTTCCTTGGAATCCTGGAAAAGTACTGTAATTCACGGGAGCAATGAAAACAATACAAGTGCTAATAAAACAAGAGAACTGTCAGGCTTAGATTGTGCTGGAAAGTTGTGACAAACTTCCACATTGAAACTTCTGCCGCAGAACGTGCAGAGCGCTGCTTAAATAAATGGAGGCAAGAATGCTGATAAAGCAATACTGCTGCCTCCTCTGTGACAATTGTTTGTTCTTCTGTGAGCTCTGTCTGGGAAGACTTTTGCCAAATTGCTGAGTATGATATTGAGCTGTGAGATTTCGGTGCATTTAGTTTGCATTGAGTTGCTGCTGCTTAAAACAGTATTCAATTCTACTTTTTGTTGAATTCTGTACGGCTCCTTGCTGGAAGTTTCCAGATACAATAATTGGGCAACATGACCAAAAATAATCCTTGCAGCAAAGGCAAAGATGGAATTGTATTGAAAAACAATGGCATATAAGATGGTGCCACAGAGACTCTTAAACCCCCACATCTTTAAAATAAACACCATTTAAATATTTTTTTCTTCTTCCTGCTCTCTAAACATTCCAAATTTCCAATCTGTATCAATTTCCGAGCTGTATCTTGGAGCCGGCTGAGACTTTCGGAATGAGATTTTGCACAAATAATGTGAATAGGAAGTATGCGGGGTTGATGTATTTTTACCTTGACCTAATTTTAAGTTATGACCTAATTATAGTCATTTAACCATTTTTCATCATAATTCGATTAAAGTTTGTCCGATCTGAACCAAATTGCCCTCATTAGATAGCTTATGGCAAGGCACATTTAAATTTTATTTCCATCATACCCCTCTGGGTTAAAGGTCTTACACCCCTTGAAGTACTATTTACGATTTTATCCCTTTTTCTGCCGATGTCCGAGGACCTTTGGAATGGCATTTTGCATAAATAATGGGAATGCAAAGTATGTGGAGTGACATTATTTTTTGAACGTGACGTAATTTTAAGGTCATGACCCAATTGTAGATATTTAAACATTTTTCACCAAAACATGACTGCGGTTTGTTCGATCAGAATGAAATTGCCCTCTCTCGACGAAATTTCCCTCACCAGATAGTCTCTATCAAGTCACATTTACACATAATTTACATCAAACCCCCTGAGTAATGAGTATGGTCAAGGTCAAATGGTGGTCTGAAAAAATACTGGTTTTTTTTTGTCATCCCTCAATTTTGCCAATGCGGTATCCCAAAGATGCTTGGCCTTCCAATATGTTTTGCATCATAATAGCGGATCTGCTGAGGTTGTGCACCTGATATTTGATTAGTGTCCCTCACCTTTTTTTAAAGGTTTTTTGGGGATTTTTACCTAATTAACATAACAAAAAACACATTCTTGATCATAACTTCAATAATTTTCTTCTGATTTTCATGATGTTGAGTTTTATGGATATATTCTAAATGCACACACATTTTCTAGTAGATGTGCACCTTATTATTGCCTTGAAAAGCAAGGTTCTCAAAATCATCTGTATGTCCCGCAATGAAGCTGATTGCCTAAGCCTGTTACTCTCACATTGTAGACAGGCTGGTGGACTCTCTGCATCATCTGCATTATATATCATATTATACTTTTTGCTATTGCACCCTCTGTCATCTCTTGGCTCTGTCCTTCCCAGGTTTCTGCAGGGTACACATATACTGTCAGTAACCCTCTTCTTCTTGATCTCCCAAAATCCAGAACCACTGTTCATCTCCACTCATTTAATCCTCTACTTCTCACCTGTGGAATCAAATTCCACACTCTCTTCAATCTCATTCTTACATCCAAGTCTTCAAGACAGCTGTTCACCACCATCACAAGTCACCCCCATCCAAAACCTTGATATTTTCTGCACCTGTTAAATCATACGCACCCCTCTCAAAACTTTGCTTATGTATCCATCCTGTCCACACCTTGCGTTCTCCTTTACTCCTCATCGTTACCCGCATCCCTTGTTTGCCTGTCTCTGTCTGTTTTCTCCCTCCACCCGGCTGTTTGTATAATTCTACCTTCTCATTATGTTGTTCCTTCTGTTATGTTACTTCCGGATCCGTTCTGAGTTGTAGCTCTTCCACGAGCCTCCATCATGCATGAAAATTTACAAAAAACTTTTATGATGGATTTTAAAAATAATTTTAATCTTAGATTTTCAGAGGATTGAGATAGGATGAAAAGGATGACTGGGGCTTTACCTTCCCCCTTAATAATAGTGACAATCTCGATCAGAATTGGTTTTGCTACCACATTAGCAAACTAGAACGGAACTTGGTCGAGAGCATAACCTCCACCACGCTGAACAGGTTACGATGTGTATCCACTGATATGCTGGATCTGCATTTGAACCTGGACCAAAATCTAATCGGCTTGTTTTTGTCACCGAATCAACTCATCCACCAAGTTTTGTCATAATCCGTTTTCAACTTTTTTAAACATAGTTTGTGGCCCTATCTCTCAATGGTGAACAATCACTTTAAAATTCTCAGATCCGGATCTGGATCCTCACAAAAATCGAATCAATCTTCCACTTGTCCACCACGTTTCGTCCGAATCCGTGCACAACTTATTGAGATATCCTGCTCATAGACAGACAAACAGACAGGGGTGAAAACATAACCTCCACCCACCTAAGGTGGCGAGGGTAATTATGTGCTAAAATTGTTTCTTCTGAGTTTTCTGAGTTGAAAATGTACAAGAATGGTTTCTGAAACCACCATGTTGGGAGAATGGTGGGGAGGAGAACAAACCCAAGTGATAATCCATTAGCAAATTAGCAGAACTTACAACAACAATGCTGTACGGTGATTATATTTCATATTAAACATTTGTATCAAACATGAACATGACAGCAGTGGACAAAACGGTTCCCAAATATGCTTCGATCCAGATTTTCAGCTAATAATTTTTCCATTGAAAAGAACCAAAAATACAATGTAGCACACTCTATCTTTGAAATCCAAGGCCACCTTGGCACATGGCCTAGCGATCTCGTATACCGTCGTAGCTTACACGTGACTCTCAAACTGGATCGTCTCATCTCCTCACCCGTAAAGGATGGAGTGCCCCAAGGCAGTGTCTTGAGCCAAGTCGTATTCCCAATCTTCATCATTGATCTCTCTGACTCTCCAGAAAATCCTTTTTATCTCTTTGCTGATGACTCCCCCCTCTGTCGTGACATTCCCTCATCCTTCAAATAGGCAGGCGGTGGCCTCTTCCCTCTCTGCAGACCTTGAGAGAATCATGAGCTGGTCAAACACTTGGAATTAGTTGAAATCCTGACAAATCTCACACTCTCACTCTATCTCTGGGAAAAGGAGTCTGTCAACCCCACCTTGCCCATATCTACTTTCTTAACAATCCTCTTGAAATAAGTTCAGTCACTCAAACTTTTTGGCCTTACCATTATCCATATTCTTTATTGGGAAACCCACTTATCTAAGTTGGCCTCCAAAGCCACCGTCTGAATGCGCATGATCCTCCATCTTGCGAAGTCCTTCCTTGGCACATCTGAACTTTTATCTACCAGTACTCCTAAGACTTTCATCTGTTGTTTGATGGAGTTGAAAATGTCCAAGTTTTGTCATAACCTGTCCAAAACGTTTTGAAATATAGTTTAAACACAACCATCTCCTTTAGGCTGGCAACCCTGCCTCACACCTTTCCCAGATGCCAGGGCAACCAAGGCCTTTAAGATCATTGGTTTCTCGCAAGATGAAGCTGAGTCTCTGGGCTGATCATTTTAAGCTAAGAGACAGGTCGGTGGTCTTTCTGTCTTCTACCGCCTCCTTTCTGGTCTTGCATCCTCCACCCTTTCCATTCTTTGTCCCGCCAGGTTTCTGCAGGGCGCACATGTTCCACCATCCATCCCCTTCTATTGAAACTATCTAAATTCAGAACCACTTCTCACCTCCACACCTTGTTCCTCCTTTCCTGCCTGTGGAACTAATTTCTATTCATCCTTCAATCTCACCCTTCCCTCCAGATCTTCAAGGCAGCTGTTCACCACCATCTCAGGTCATTCCTCATCCAAAACCATTATCATTTCTATCCCCATTAACCCACCTCAAGCCCACCTTTTCTGGATTTCCAGTTTGCCAGGTCTCCCACAGCTCCCTCACTTTCTCTTCATTAATTTATTTTTATATCATTTATTTTTTATTCGTATCCATTTTCAGTTCCATTTTTGCTTCTTTCCCAGTTTTTCCACTTCTGCGATTGAGAGCTTACGGCTACATATATCCATCTTGTTCATCCCCCTGTGTCCTCCTCTTGCTCTTATTCTTCCCCATGTCCCTCATTCCTTCAAGTCCCCTCTATTTTGTCCATCTATCCTGCTTGTTACCGTGTTCCATCCCTCCTCCCCCTCTTTCCGCTGTTACGTCATGGTCCATTCTGTTTCCTAACTCCTCCACCGGCATCGACTCCATACAAAAAGTACCTTGCAATTTCTGGAGGGAACAACGACAACGACCAATGACATTCAGCATAAGTTTCTTAAAACAGAAAAAATATGTAAAAACTTTTCTTATTTGACTCGTTATAGCAACAGTATTGTGGGATTGTCCGGGGGAAGTTTGGCCCGAACATTTCATGAATCAGCTGGCGAGGCCTGACATTCGACTGATTTTAGGGCAGAAATTTGGAATTTGGTCATGATTCCGGCGATAGCTCGCCTACTCTTCTCAAAGGCGGCTATTGGAACTTATAGCACAGCTCATCACCCATCTAACAGAATCCCTACCGTAAAGCATGGTAGTGGCAGCATCATGCTATGGGGAGGCTTTTCAGCAGCAGGGACTGTGAGTTGAAAGGATAGAGGGAACAATGAATGGAGCTAAATACTGGCCAATCATTGAGGAGAACCTGCTTCAGAGTGCAAAATACCTGAGACTAAAGTGATGATTTACGTTCCAACAGGACAATGTCCCCAAACATACAGCCAAAGCAACACTGGAATGGCTTCATAACAAGAACATGAAAGTCCTTGAGAGGCCCAGCCAAAGCCCAGATTTGAATCCCAATGAGAATCGGTGGAAAGACTTGAAGATTATTGTTCATTGATGCTCTCCATCCAACTAGACAGAGCTTGACCAAATCTGCAAGCAAGGAAGAATGGGAGAAACTTCCCAAATCCAGATGTGCAAAGCTGATACAGACACACCCAATAATACTCGAGCTGCAATCACTGCCAAAGGCGCTTCTATGAAGTATTGACTCAGGAGGCTGAACTTATGTGAATGAATGAATGAATGATCGTTTTAAGGCAATTTTGCCCCACTAGAGCAGGGGTTAGCCTTGCGGGCCCCATGACAATCATGGTTCCCTGTTTGAGGCAATGTTTTTATGGCCAGATGCCCTTCCTGACGCCAACCCTTGGTCGCCTCTTACGATGCGCAGGGATACGGTGTACCTATTCTAAATCGGGGTACACACCGTGATCATTCATCCCAGCATGCTGGTACTCAATTTGCCGACCTCGGAATGATGACAGGCTGAGTCAACCCCACTGGTGTTAATTCAGCGATCGACCGGGATTCGAACCCAGGATCCTAGGATCCCAAGCCGGCACCCAAAGCGCTAAGCCAACACCAGGCTGAGGCTGAAATTATGTAAATTATATATTTCTGCATTTCATTATTAATTCGTAAAAAAAAAAGAAAAAAGTTTTCACTTGGTCATTATGGCGTATTTTGTGTAAATCGATGACAAAAAAAAATTAAATTGAATCGATTTTAAATTCAGGATGAAACACAACAAAGATGTGAAAAAGTCTAAGGTGTGTGAATACTTTCTGAAGGCACCGTAATAACGCTTACAACATTACTGCAGCCTCGACACCAAAATTCAGAATAATTACAATGCAAAATACAAAGCAATAAGTAACCATTATATAAACACCAAGCGGAAGGACAAGAAAAGTCAGAAAGAATAAAATAAAAACAGAAAGAAAAGTAAGCTGCAGTGAAACACAATGGCCATGTGAAACATACCTGTAACTCTGTAAGTTTAGGTGTGTGATTTGGAGGGTGTTTGGACTATTTGGTAGAACATGGTGAGGTCAGAGCTCCGAATCAGGCACAGCTTCCCTCCGACGGTATGGACATGACAAGGCAGGTATAAAAGGTAGAACATGGTGAAGTCAGAGCTCCGAATCAGACACAGCTTCCCTCCGACGGCATGAACATCACAAGACAGGTATAAAAGGTAGAACATGGTGAAGTCAGAGCTCCGAATCAGACACAGCTTCCCTCCGACGGTATGGACATCACAAGACAGGTATAAAAGGTAGAACATGGTGAAGTCAGAGCTCCGAATCAGACACAGCTTCCCTCCGACGGTATGGACATCACAAGACAGGTATAAAAGGTAGAACATGGTGAAGTCAGAGCTCCGAATCAGGCACAGCTTCCCTCCGACGGCATGAACATCACAAGACAGGTATAAAAGGTAGAACATGGTGAAGTCAGAGCTCCGAATCAGACACAGCTTCCCTCCGACGGTCTGGACATCACAAGACAGGTATAAAAGGTAGAAGATGGTGAAGTCAGAGCTCCGAGTCAGGCACAGCTTCCCTCCGACGGTCTGGACATCACAAGACAGGTATAAAAGGTAGAAGATGGTGAAGTCAGAGCTCCGAATCAGACACAGCTTCCCTCCGACGGTCTGGACATCACAAGACAGGTATAAAAGGTAGAAGATGGTGAAGTCAGAGCTCTGAATCAGGCACAGCTTCCCTCCGACGGTATGGACATCACAAGACAGGTATAAAAGGTAGAACATGGTGAAGTCAGAGCTCCGAATCAGGCACAGCTTCCCTCCGACCGTATGGACATGACAAGACAGGTATGAAAGGTAGAAGATGGTGAAGTCAGAGCTCCGAATCTGGCACAGCTTCCCTCCGACGGTATGGACATCACAAGGCAGGTATGAAAGGTAGAAGATGGTGAAGTCAGAGCTCCGAATCAGGCACAGCTTCCCTCCGACGGTATGGACATGACAACACAGGTATGAAAGGTAGAAGATGGTGAAGTCAGAGCTCCGAGTCAGGCACAGCTTCCCTCCGACGGTATGGACATGACAAGACAGGTATAAAAGGTAGAACATGGTGAAGTCAGAACTCCGAATCAGGCACAGCTTTCCTCCGACGGTATGGACATGACAAGACAGGTATGAAAGGTAGAAGATGGTGAAGTCAGAGCTCCGAATCTGGCACAGCTTCCCTCCGACGGTCTGGACATCACAAGACAGGTATGAAAGGTAGAAGATGGTGAAGTCAGAGCTCCGAATTTGGCACAGCTTCCCTCCGACGGTCTGGACATCACAAGACAGGTATAAAAGGTAGAACATGGTGAAGTCAGAGCTCCGAATCAGGCACAGCTTCCCTCCGACGGTATGGACATGACAAGACAGGTATGAAAGGTAGAAGATGGTGAAGTCAGAGCTCCGAATCTGGCACAGCTTCCCTCCGACGGTATGGACATGACAACACAGGTATGAAAGGTAGAAGATGGTGAAGTCAGAGCTCCGAATCTGGCACAGCTTCCCTCCGACGGTCTGGACATCACAAGACAGGTATGAAAGGTAGAAGATGGTGAAGTCAGAGCTCCGAATCTGGCACAGCTTCCCTCCGACGGTATGGACATGACAAAACAGGTATGAAAGGTAGAAGATGGTGAAGTCAGAGCTCCGAATCTGGCACAGCTTCCCTCCGACGGTCTGGACATCACAAGACAGGTATGAAAGGTCGAAGACGGTGAAGTCAGAGCTCCGAATCAGGCACAGCTTCCCTCCGACGGTATGGAAATGACAAGACAGGTATGAAAAGCTGAAGACAAATATAAAAGGACATGAACTCCTTATCAGCATCTCTGGCCGAATAAACGCATATCTGCAGGCAGAAACTCAAAGTAAAATTGTCAGGACCCCTGAAATGTGCAGGTAGATACTGAAGGCAGAAAAAAGTCCTGCAAAGTCGTCAATTATAGATTAATGAATCCTGACTGAGAGGTCCTGGCCCACCTGTGGCATTGGAATGTCTTGCAGCATTTAGCTAGACATGGGAGATTGGTGTCCAGCAATATGGCAAACTATAATGCGTCCAAGGAAGTCCTGCTGAGGCATCGATGTCATCAGACCCACAGGTATCACCGATTTACAACAATCCACCAAGGCAGAGCTAAAAGCAACCGGTGAATTAAACAAGCAATGTAGCTACTTGACAGGAAGGTGTGGAGGGGAGCACTTTATACCTCTCAGCTATCGTGTTTGGGAGTGGTTCTTGGCTCCACTATAAACTGCAATATTAGTGCTTTGGAGGCAGGGGGAGGGGGTTGCATCATAAATTGCATTGTCCATCAGATGGATTTTAATCTCGGTGTCCAGTGCGCTATAATTCTCAGCGGCACAGTTGCGCCCCCAGCCAATGTTATTACTGGCAGCCTTGTGCTATGTACGAAAGAAGAAGAAGAATATGTGCTATAATTCGCTATCTGACGTTAAGGATCCTATGATGATTTTCGCGAACATCACCAGGACCCTGAACAAATTCCAAATTCCTGTCCAGGTCACCTTTAGTTGAACGTCAGACCTGGCTACCCTGTTCGTCAAAGTATTACATCATCCCTAATATACCAACTGAAATGCAATCTTAGTATTTCATCTTACAAAGCTTTCCATGTGCGGAGATTTGTGAAAAGATGTATCTTTGACAGAAATGAAAAATCATCCCCTCCTTGAAAACAAATGAGATGAGTTTCATCCTTTCGGAATTGCTTCAGCAGAAGACAAATGAAACAAGTGTTTTGGGGTTACGAGTGAATAAATTGAAAAATGTGCGACTAATACATATTTGTGGCATGTTTTAATGGTTGGATTTAGATTTGAAATCAGAGTATTATGTAGTCTGCTACATCTGTTATTATGTTAAAATATAGCCTTTGCCAAGCAGCACTGTTATTGCATTTGGGAATGCCAGCTCATTCCTCATGGATACTCTTTGGGTAAAAAAAAAAAGTTTCTGAATAATCGGAAAATTATTTTTTTTTTAAACAAAAAACTTTGAGTACTATAATTCTAGGAATGAGAAACTCAGAAATATTCCAACAAGAAAGACGTCGTGCAGAAAACGAAACTTACGAAGTCCCTAATACAAATTTTACCTCAAAAGTTGTGATTTAATTCAGTGCGCTGATACCTGATATGCAAATCTCGCAACCTGATATGCAAATCCTCTTCAAATTTCAAGTCAATTGAATGAAAATTGAGGATTTTAGAAATGTCACCTAAGTTGTTGACCTTTGTCCTATGTTGACCTTTTGGCATAGGTTGACCTCAAATTATTGGTGTTTCAATTAAGTGACCTGATTTGCAAATCCTCGTCCAATTTCAAGTCAATCGGATGAAAATTGAGGATTTTAGAAATTGCACCTAGAAGTTTTTGACCTTTGGCCTGTTGACCTTTTGGCATAGGTTGACCTCAAATTATTGGTGTTTCAATTAAGTGACCTGATTTGCAAATCCTCGTCCAATTTCAAGTCAATCGGATCAAAATTGAGGATTTTAGAAATTGCACCTAGAAGTTGTTGACCTTTGGCCTGTTGACCTTTTGGCATAGGTTGACCTCAAATTATTGGTGGTTGAATTCAGTGACCTGATTTGCAAATACTCGTCCAATTTCAAGTCAATCGGATGAAAATTGAGGATTTTAGAAATTGCACCTATGTTGACATTTTGACCTCAAAATCAATATAGGCTTCTTCCTTATGTCTAACTCTACCATCTGGTGGCGTTTAATGAAGATCGGTTTAAAATTGTGACCTGTCGGCAATTGACAGACAAACAGATGGACAGACAGACAGACAGACAGACAGACAGAATAACATACCCGACTAACCAATATACTTGAAAAATCTTCGACTTCCGCAAGTAATAAACATCGTTTTAATATTTTTCAACCTACTGTTTCAGTTGTCCTATAACTTGTAAGGAACATGAATGCAGTTCTATCTCTTAATGACGAATGACTTCATCAGTGCTGCTGGCTTACCCAGGAAATTATCAGGATGATTTCAGGCATGCCTAATGAGACTTAAGGATTTATAGGCAGTGCTATGGCAGCTAATTGTGGTGGGAATTCATTTGCGACATTCTCTGGTATCATTTGGAATTTCATGTGGCAGCATTTAGTCATGAAAGATGGAATCTTCTGTCTGCGACAAACAAATTGACATCGCAAACTCAGTGGTATTACAAGAAGAGATTGTATCAAGTACAATGGCCTGAGTTGGATTGGCCGCTCCTTTTTGGTTTTTGGCCGCTCCAACTCAGGTCATTGCCAGCTGAAGCCGATTGGGTAATCGGCGTGACGTCACATTTTGAGTTTATTTCCAGCACTTGATACAATCTCGTTGTGTCCTACGAGAGGAATCATAACGTTCATCAAATTATTCAGTGGTACTCTTATTACAGTTGGAGCACCTGCTCTGGAATGTGGGAATTTGTCTGTTTGATTCTGACCCTAAGCCTGGTGTTGGCTTAATGGTTAAGGTGGCTGCTTCTAGATCATAGGATCTTTAGTTTGATCCCCTGCCCGAGGTGGGTTGATTCAGCCTGTCATCCTACTGAGGTCGAAAAAAAATTAGTACCAGCTTCTACTATAAATGGATGGTGTGTGTGTGTGTGTGTGTGTGTGTGTGTGTGTGTGTGTGTGTGTGTGTGTGTTTCATACCTTTTGTGTCTATTAATCATGTAGTCTATAAATAATTATGTACATACTATTGAAATGTACCGTTTAGAGTTAGACTGATAAGACCACCAATATCCTTTGGACCCAAGAGACCAAAAGTCCCCGAGTACCCAAAATACCCAGATGAAGCAAAATACTCAGATGACCCAAAAGTCCCCGTGGACCCAAAGACCCAAAATAACCCAAAGACCCAAAAGTCCCGGATGGCCCAAAAGACCCAGAGGACCCAAAAGTCCACAAGGACCCAAAAGACCCAGATGACCCAAAAGTCTCCCAGGACTTAAAATACCCAGGTGACTCAAAAGTTCCCGAGAACCCAAAATACCCTGAAGCCCCAAAAGACCCAAAATTCTCCAAGAACCCAAAAGACCCAAAAGTTCCTGAGGCCCTAAAATACCTAGAAGACCCAAAAGTCCCCGATTACCCAACAGACCCACCCCTCAAGTCTGGCAGGCAGGTATGCTACAAGGTGGTGAAGGCCAATGAAAATTTTGTATAACAGACCAACTGGCCCACTCGTACTGGAAATAGGGGTGCTGCATCAGTGGCACAGCCGCGCTCCCAGCATTGATGCAACCAGCAGGCATAGGTGCATAAGTAATGATAATTCCTATCCCGGCCAAGTCATACAAAATGTAAATACAATGGTACTTGCTGTTTATTTGCCGATGCTCATTATATGCAAGATGGTGCTTTGACAACCCCTGTGTATTTGCATCATATCGTGGGGAGGCAAAGGGGATTGAGGGTTGAGGTTTCTCCTTAGAATGCCCTACTGCCTAGGCCCTAGGGAGTGTAAAGAGACTTCACAAGGTGGAATTTCTGGCATCTCGAGAGCTCTGGAATGTAACGTCACTTCACCGGCTGTTTGTCTGAAGTCGTCCAGTTTGCCATGTAGTGAGGCAATCGTAATAAAACAACTCGCAATCTCCTCCTGGTTGGCAAACCCTTCCTGATGGCGATCTGCAGTCTTTCCGCGCTGCTCAGAACTGCTGTGCATCTGTCGTATGAAGAACCAGGGTCCAACATCACACTCAGCTGCGATCCAAATTCTTTAGCTTCTCACCATCCTCAAAATCTTTTGGGAGCTGATCAGGTCTGTGTCTGGTCCACATTCCTCTTGCATTTATTTTATCTCAATTGATGAAATCTTACTGGACACCACTACAGAAAAAGCAGGCTTCTTGAACTTTGAAAGGCCAAGATCCCAAATCCAACTCTTGCTGTACCCACACCTTCACCCATTATTGAATGTTCTCAAAATAATGTGGACTTCTCCCCTGCTCAAGTGCAGAACTTTCTTACCCAGTTCGACACCTCTTCTGAAACCAATCCTGATATAATTGATAAATGCTCAAATACTCAGGAAATCTGTTTGAGTCCTATCATATCTGCTTTGCTCTTTCTTTCCGTAAGTCTCCTTGGATCAGCAAATTACTTCATATTGGATAGCTGCAAACCTCACTCCTATTCATGACAATGGTTACAGAACTGATCCACTCACATATATATCAACCTTCTTCCTATCATAAGTAGAATATTAGAGTCAATCTTTGCAGCTGATTTGTGACACTATCTTTTTGTAACTCATCTGTGACAAGCAGTTTTCCTTTGAACCTTACTATTCCACCATGGATATTGTCGCATCCCCGGGCTAAGACCCCTGGGTGACAGATGACCGAAACAAGGTTTAACTCTGAGGCGTATTTCAAACTTGGCGGGATTATCATTTCACGTGCGCAGGAAAGCCCGAAGCCTTACCTGATCGGACGGCCGACACTGGGTTAATCCTAACCCACAAACACAAATACGGGACAAGCAAAATCCACAACACAAGAATGAAATGCAAAAATAAAGGATTTAATGAAAATAAATGCAAGAGACAAAAATGAAAGGTGAGGTAAAAACTATAATTTCTAATTGAGACGTCTCCATCAGACTCGTATACAAACAAGGGGAAAGATTAAATAAAAAATAAATGATGTTCCTGCCAGCCGGCACTTAACTCTGGTCTCAACAAGGGGGCTAGGCGTTTGTCGCCTCCAAACCACCGCACGGGAAGCACATCAACAAATGGCGCTGAAAATAAAAATACGTGAACAAGCAGCCAACCGGCCCTTCCTCGCTTCCACCGCCAAGCGAGACGCGGCTCTCTTCTCCCCCGCAAATCACCACAGTCAACAACACCACCTCCTCCGACGTTGCAAAACTTCCGAAGCTCCAACATATCTCCTCACCAGTGCACCGAGACAACAGAGCCCACTCGAACCGAGAGCCCGAACGAGAGAAAAAATGTGACCGCCTCCAACGAACGTCAGCACAAAAGAGAATGCGACTGCCTCCAATGAACACCAGCAGAAAAGAGAATGCAACTGCCTCCAACGAATGCCAGCACAAAAGAGAATGCAACTGCCTCCAATGAATGCCAGCACAAAAGAGAATGTGACTGCCTTCAACGAAGGTCAGCACAAAAGAGAATGTCACTGCCTCAAACAAATGCCAGCACCAGAAGAGAATGCGACCGCCTTCAACAAATGCCAGCAACAGAAGAGAATACGACTGCCTCTAACGAACGCCAGCACAAAAGAGAATGTGATTGCCTCCAACAAATGCCAGCACAAAAGAGAATGTGACTGCCTTCAATGAACGCCAGCACAAAAGAGAATGTGACTGCCTCCAAAAATGCCAGCACAAAAGAGAATGTGACCGCCTTCAACAAATGCCAGCACAAACGAGAATACGACTGTCTCCAACGAACGCCAGCACAAAAGAGAATGTGACTGCCTCCAAAAAATGCCAGCACAAACGAGAATCTGACTGCCTTCAGCGAACGCCAGCACCAGAAAAGAATACGACTGCCTCCAACGAATGACAGCACAAAAGAGAATCTGACTGCCTCCAACAAATGCCAGCACAAAAGAGAATCTTACTGCCTTCAAAGAACGCCAGCACCAGAAAAGAATATGACTGCCTCCAACGAATGACAGCACAAAAGAGAATGTGACTGCCTTCAACGAACGTCAGCACCAGAAGAGAATACGACTGCCTCCAACGAACGCCAGCACAAAAGAGAATGTGACTGCCTCCAACAAATGCCAGCAACAAAATAGAATGTGACTGCCTCCAATGAACGCCAGCACAAAAGAGAATATGACTGCCTCCAATGAACGCCAGCACATTCGAGAATGCGACTGCCTTCAACGAACACCAGCACAAAAGAGAAAGTGACTGCCTCCCATGAACGCCAGCACATTAGAGAATGCGACTGCCTCTAACGAACACCAGCACAAAAGAGAATGCGACTGTCTCCAACAAACGCCAGCACAAAAGAGAATGCGACCGCCTTTGACAAATGCCAGCACCAGAAGAGAATGCGACCGCCTCCAACGAATGCCAGCACCAGAAGAGAGACCAATATGGTGAGGTGGCTTGTTTATTCTCCCCTAGCTCTCGAATGTTCCACCACTGACGTCACACTCTGTCCAATCACCGACGTCCCATTACATCAGTCCATGGCCACGACCAATCATCGTCTTTGGGGCGGGGCCTCACGGCCTTGCTTGACGTCCAATGATGAAGGTCGAGGTGTGGCCTCCCCATCACAAGTCGTCAGGGGGCAGAGTCTAGTCTCTGTTCAGGAATGTTTCTATTATGGGGTCCCCTTTTGCTGATCGTAATATCCGGTTATACTGTCAGGCGATTATGGCTGTTGTAATGGCGGCCCTTTTTGATGAAATAAAAATGAAGGGAAAAATCACATGAGCAATTACACACTGGGGTTATCCTTAATCCCTACCTAATTAACATAGCTTCACCCCTCCTATGAAGACACATATACGATCTTATTATATACAGATTCCCGACGTATGCACATCAGGATGGCTTCTTCTTCTTCGAGTCACACATTCTGAAACATTCACTAAAACCTCCACATTCTGAACTTTCCTAAGGTATTTCATGCCTACCCCCACAAACGTAACAATATGTTACACCTTCTGGCAAAGCAGTGGATGGATGAACAGAACCTCAAGCAAAAGTTCAGGGCCATCTCTCTTTACATCTCTTGATTCTTTGATACTATTTGGCATCGAGACTTTCTTTCAAAGTTGTCGTCCTTTGGTAAATCGTTCCCCTTGCTTCCTTTGGTATATTGTCCCCCTTGCTAAGTAATGGTCTGATTTCATCAATGAGAGGATTCTATCTCATGGAATGAATGAATCTATCTGATTCTCTTGAAAATATACTTTATCATTTTGGCGATGACTCCACTCTGAGAATAACAATACATCATTGTGGCTGACAGGATGGCCTAGAGGTATGCATACTCCCCTCAAAGCTGTCTGGCTTAGGTTCGGACCTTGACCCAGCTATAAACTGTCATCCTGGTGTTTCACAGGCAGGGCGATTCATCAATGCGTGTGCCGTCCATTCGATGGATGTTAGACGGGTGACCCGTCTTCCACCATGAGTTGTTGGATGTTGAAAATCCCACGGTGTCCTTCGGGAAGGGAAGGCAAGCTATCGCCAGTATCATGGCCAAATTAAAAATTCATACCCTAACTACTGCTAGGAGCATTGCATCAGTTGGATAGCTGCGCTCGCAGCCAATGATTCTACCCAGGAGCCTTGTGCTGCATACAAAAGAAGAGACAGGGGTTATCATTTGACACATCAAATGACACATCATTTCTGAGAAAGGTTAGCTGCTGCTGATCTTTTTTGTCAGACTTGGACAAGATAAGCCATTGGTCAGCGACAGGATGTGCCCAAAATCAAACCCATTACAAAAATGCATAATGTATTCATTTTTATTCGAAATTACATAAAACTTAAGGAATATGTGCTACACTTTGTGTGACACAGGTCTACCAAATGTCAGAACCGTAACTTGTAAACCTTTGCATTGTGACTTGGTGGATCACATGCTCCAAACGTCCACTTCTGTACTGAATACAGATTTGAACACAAAGGGTGAAGTTGTTGATTACGTACTGACATTCGGCAAGTGGGATGGACCTAACTTTCTCTGTGATTGCTCGTTTAAGCTCAAAGATGCTTTTCGGGTTATTCTTATTAACATTGTTTTGGAGATATCGCCAAATAAATTGAGTGGGCTCAGATCGGGGCAATGTGGAGACAATTTAATGCTGAAGCGTCGGCCAATCACTCTCTCACCGAAGTGGCTTGTCACCCACTCACAGAACTCATTTGTGGTGTGAGGGGTTGCCCCATCCTGCTTGAAACCATTGCTCTTCTCTTCGAAAGCTTCTCCTGCAACAAAAAAAGCAGACCAGAACTCCTTCAGCACTTTAATGGAGCGCTCAGAGTTGATGGTCATATGGCATTACCATCCTCATCTTCAAAGCAGAATGGTCCAATGATGCAGAATGGTCCAATGATGCAGAATGGTCCAATGATGCAGAATGGTCCAATGATGCAGAATGGTCCAATGATGCAGAATGGTCCAATGATGCAGAATGGTCCAATGATGCAGAATGGTCCAATGATGCAGAATGGTCCAATGATGCAGAATGGTCCAGAATGGTTGTTCATTCCACACCAGGCCGTGACTGAGTGTAAAGGTCTCTGGCGAACCTTATCGGGGGTGGTCCTGTGCCCATGTCGATGTTCCTTGCTCTCAAAACGTCTTCGTCCATTTGAATATTCTCTCTTTGTATAGGGCATCTCTACAGTTACTTTTTCTCTTGAACTTCCTTTGAGTTTGGCTGAAGGATTGCGTTTTGATGTAGGATTCTACAGAAAAAGCCTTTTCTTCACTTCTCCAGGCCATCGTTTCCAATAGGACCTCAGCTATCATTATCTGAAATAAGATTTTTTTTTAAACATGAAAAAGAAATGAATGGTAAATAGAGCGCAGTTGTTTTTTTGGTACATAGGGTATTTGGAACATTATGTTCAATGCCAGTAAGTCACCTGCTCCCCCATGGTCCCTCCATGAGGATTGGAAATCAAACTGTCCAATTCACTTCTGATAGCAACTCGAAGAGGTACTGGAAGTCGTTGGCGTCACTATCTATGATAAACTTTTGTGGGAGTATTACATCACCAAACTAGCATCAAAAGCTCGTCACCGCCTGGGTATTCTTGGTAGAGTAAAGACATTCCTGAGCTGCGTCACTCTCATTACAGTGTACTCCTATAAGACTTTCATGCAGAGCTCCCTGGAGTACGTCTCACAGCTTTAAAAACAGCTTGGCCTGGTTTGTGTGTGCATACAGGCCCTGAGAGGGTTTAATTTTTTGGCATATACTTCCTTGGGGGAAAATCGTTAAATCAAAAACTCCCCCGGCCAACCCTAAAATAATGTGGGAATAATTTTGGCCATTATAGAAGAAGAATCATTTAGGGAAACTATGGGTTTGAAATTTGAATGGTAATGCATGTCGTGTTGGCTGCTGGCCATCAAAGTACCAATTTTGTTTCAATACATCAGCAAGATGTATAATTTGGCAAAAGCTGCTGACGCTAACACAATACTGTACTATACACCATTTGTTTATGCGTAAGCATTTCACGAAGTACTCATTCTTCACTTTCAAGGAGCCTCGTGTCGTGAACGATGTGCCGCACTAACCCTCAATCTCCCAGTAGTCCATGAAGATAGGAGGGCATGCCAGGGTCATTAAAATGGCACCCAGCAGATCGCATCTTGATGTTCAGTGGTGTTTAAGGTTGCAATGTTGTAACATCTGTGTTGATTTCATACCGCAGCCTCATTAGGGCCTACAACCTGCTGATCGTGCACTTTACCATAAAAATGCTACTGCGTGCAATGGATTATAAGAAAAGTGTTCACCATTATTCTGCTGGAGAAGGTGCTGACGACTACCAATACCAAACTATATGGATGAACTCCTTGTAAATAGTTTATATCAGCTCACACTTAACCATGGCTATTTTATAGTTGGGATAATATGAGATCACCATGCTGTTTGTATTATTATGTACATGCAAGCATTTGGTGATGATATCTTCTACTGCTTCATCATGCATTGGATAAAAGGTTTGTAAATGTTACAAGGTGGTGTATTATTAGGATACATAACTCACTAGTAGCATGGTTTAGAGCTGTTGAGTCATTGGACCCAAACTCTGAGGGTTCAGATCTACTGCATCGTATAGTTAGTTGTTTATCATTCACTGTGGATCTGGAGGCGGTGAACACAGGTAGATTAATTAATTAGCCAACCTTATAATGAGTCATGGTAGTGACTCCACTTCGGCCATCGAGGCCTACATATGCATTTGCAAGGCAATGGTTGTTGTTATTTGGTATGCAGTCTGTGGCTGCTGGTTGTATCATTCTCTGGAGGCGTGGCTGTGCCACTAATGCAGTGTGCCCCTGTTACCAATAAGCCGGTACTCATTTTGTAGACCTTGGAAGAATGACAAGTGGAGTCAACCGACCTGATGTTAATTCAATGGTACGACAGGGGTTCAAACTCAATTAGACCCTAAGATCATAACTCTGATACCTTAACCGTTAAGGTAACATCGGGCATCGGGCTTAATAAGGCCATATGAAAAAAAAAACATTTTTATTGTCAAATTCGGCTAAAGTATTCAAAAATTGATAAAAAAGGTAACATTTCAAAAATTGATAAACAAGGTATTTCAAAATTTGATAAATAAGGTGACATTTCAAAAATTGATAAATAAGGTAATATTTCAAAAATTGATAAACAAGGTAACATTTCAAAAATTGATAAATAAGGTAACATTTCAAAAATTGATAGATAATGTAAGATTTAAAAAATTGATAAAGAAGGTAACATTTCAAAAATTGATAAATAAGGTAACATTTTAAAAATTGATAAATAAGATAACATTTCAAAAATTGATAAATAAGATAACATTTCAAAAATTGATAAAGAAACAATGAAAAAATTGATAAAAAGGTAACATTTCAAAAATTGATAAATAAGGTAACATTTTAAAAATTGATAAATAAGGTGTTACGTGGTCCTCCCGGTGACTACCTGGTCTCGGTGACCCCCGGACCGTGAGAGGAACTCCGCCAGAAAGATCTAGGATTTATACGCTTTCGTAACGCAATCAATATGAATTCCAGTCAATAAGAAACCCCACACCAAGGATCCAGATTAATCAATAATATATTCCCCAATCAATCAACCACCATCAACAGTCAATCAACAATATTACTAAGATGGCCATCTTATATATGTCCCCCCTTTCCCCACTCACGACCCCTCAATGGTCACTGTCCCTCACAATGTCTCTGGGCCCCTCCAGACCAAGGTGCAGGTCGACTTCTCCACACACGGGCGGTTGAACGAACCCCTGGCTGACGTGCTCCAAACGTGCACGTCGCGTACCGGGGACCGCTGCTGCAGCGCACACCTCCTGGCCAAGCAAAGCGGGCAAAGCAACGCGCGGCTTGCAAAGCGCTCGAGGCCCAAGGTGCGACCCGTACGCATAATGATGTTGAGGTTTGATCAACAGTTTGATCAACAAATAGATGTTGAGGCGAACTGTGCCGGACGCTTGGTTCCGTGCACGAACCCACGGCAACTTGACGTGTAACCGGTAATTACCCCGCACAGGTAACTCCTCTCGCCAGACAGGCTTTCAAACGCAGCGTTCCCCACGCTGCTCAATATCGACACCGCTCACGTCGGAGCTGGGCGAGGAAGAAGAAGATCGCCGCTTCTCCCGGACCTCGTGTCTTTTCTTCTTCCGTTTCCGGTCTCCTTTTCCCCAGAAGGGCTCCTGACCCTTTAATCACAACAACCTTTAATCGAATAAACATTAATAAGCAATGACCTGAATAGTAATTCACATAAATTCACATAAATCCGTAACACTCCCCCCCTTCAAGAAATCAAGTTTTCGCTGGGTTCAAACTTTCTTTGCCAGCCAACTTTGATAAACAAACCAGATAACTCACACCCCCAAATCATCAGTTCCCCCCGGGCACAATTATCACTTAAAAATAAAGCAACAAAATTTCACAAAACCCCTAGATTAATTCACTCTGGACCAAGCGTCAACCACTTCTAGTTTCTCTTGAATGACGGTTAAGAGGTGGTGACCAAAGCCCCAAAGTTAAACCTCTCGATAGCACTTTTTCGGGAGGCCCAGCTGAGTATTCCATACATGGACGCCTTAAGGAATGTGGAGTTCACGATTAGTCCGTGCAGGAAAGTTCACTACCTGGACGCCTTTAAGAACGTGGCGTTCACGGTTAGTCCGTGTAGGAGCCCCGGCTCGGCGGCTCCACCATATATAGTGCTTCAGCTTCTCCAGACTCCTGACAGTTACGGTGGGACCCCTTGTCCCAGCCGTTACCTGACTGGCGGTCTCATTCTCGGCCAGTGCTCTGACATGAGGATTCTTTCGGGAGGTGCCGTAACTCTGGGAGCCTCCATAGTAATATCGGCTGCTGCCAACCCCAAAACTACCGCCAAGTTGTCCTCTTCTGTAGACCTCTCGACGCCTACGAAATGCCTTCCCTACTGTTATGGTCCGACCCTCCAAATCCTTACCATTCCAATTCTTCTCTGCCTCTCTGGCGTGGTGCTTGCAAACGTGACAAAGCCGAACCCTCTTGACCATTGCGTTTCCCTGTCTTTTACCACCCGCACTTCCACCAGCGGCCCATATCTGTTGAAGACAGAGGTCAGAACTTCTTCCTCTGTGTTGAAGTTCAGTCCCCCTACAAATAACTTGGAACTTTTGTCGCCATCCCGAGCTGGGGTGGTGTTATTTCCCCTGCGGTGCTCTTTACCCACCCTCGGGTTACCATAAATTTGCCCCCCGGCCAAATCATTCCCGATAATCACAGATACTCCCTCTACAGGAAGCGTGGCTTGTAAACCGACAGTGACCTGTCCTGACACCAAATCGGATTCCAAATGGATGACATGAAGTGGGGCACTAACACAGCCACCGATCCCTTGTAACCGAACACTATCACCAGTTGTGGTACTCTTTGACAATGGCAAAATGCCTTCAAGCATTAAGGATTGATGGGCTCCTGTGTCCCTCAATACCCTAACAGGTCTTGGGTTAGTCAAGTCTCCCTCGAGTGAGACCAATCCCTCATAAATAAATGGTTGGTAACTCTTCTGTGGGCGATTTCTTACGCATGCCATCGCATTCGGAGTTGTAATAGTCGGACTCCGCTCTGGGTTTTCCCTTTTCATGAGGTAACAACTGGACATCAAGTGTCCAGGTTTTTTGCAAAAGGCGCAAGTAGGCCCGGAGGAAAAACTCGTGGTCTGCCTCGGGCCCCCCGGGAAATAAGTTTGTCTTGGGCCCGTAGCCCTCTGATTTCGAACAGTTGGGGTATCCGCGTTGTCCCCATAATCCTCTCGAGGCCGCCGCCATGTATTGTCGTTCTCCGCACCGGGTGTTCCATAACTCCCCTGCTGAAGTCTAGGCGAGGAGCTAGGTGTGTGGACCCCTATCCGGTGTGTTAAGGCATAATCATCTGCCATGGTGGCTGCGTCCCACAACTTTGGTACTTTCTTTTCCTGCAGGTACACTTTGATGTCCTCGTGGACACACTGTTGAAATTCCTCCACCAGCATCAGGTCACACAATGCTTCGAAGTCGTTCCCGACTCCTTTCGACTCACACCACCGATCAAACATGTTTTCTTTCACTCTGGCAAACTCCACATGGGTCTCACTCTCCCTCTTCCTGGCATTCCTGAATTTTTGCCGGTAAGCTTCAGGAACCAACTCATAGGCTTTGAGGATGTGCTTCTTCAATACCTCATAATCTGCACATTGGTCCATTGGTCGCGCCGAATAAATCTCTTGAGCTTTACCCACCAGCACACTTTGCACTAGTATGGTCCAGGCCTCCTCCGGCCAGTTCAACTGTCGAGCCACTTTCTCAAAGTGTGGAAAAAATTGAGTGACTTCCTTTTCACTGAAGGGTGGAACCAGCCTCACATGTCTGCCCACCTCCCAGGTGTTCTGGCTAGGGGTCGACCCCATCAGCAAGGGTGGTACCTCTCCCCGTTCTCTCATTAAATCCAGCTCCTTGAATTTAATTTCTTGCTGAAGCGCCAGATCACGTTCCTTCAACTCCCTTTCGGCTTTTCTCTCCTCTGCTTCGAGGTCCCTTGCAGCTCTCCTCTCCTCTGCTTTTCTCCCTTCTAACCTTTCCTGGAGTTCTCGTTCCACTCTCCTTTCCTCTGCTTGTTTCTCTTCTCTCCTCTCTTCTGCTTTCCTTTCTTCTTCTGATCTTTCCTTTTCTGCTTTCCTTTCTTCTTCTGCTCTTTCCTTTTCTGCTTTCCTTTCTTCTTCTTTTAACCTTTCCTGGAGTTCTCGTTCCACTCTCCTTTCCTCTGCTTGTTTCTCTTCTCTCCTCTCTTCTGCTTTCCATTCTTCTTCTTTTAACCTTTCCTGGAGTTCTCGTTCCACTCTCCTTTCCTCTGCTTGTTTCTCTTCTCTCCTCTCTTCTGCTTTCCTTTCCTCTTCTGCTCTTTCCTTTTCTGCTTTCCTTTCTTCTTCTTTGATCCGTTCCTGGCTCCGTAATTGCAACTCCAGTTTCCGGAGCTCAACGTCTTCTGGTTCTTCGGGTAGCCACTCCCAGGCTAACTCGTCCCATGTTCCTAATCCCACCATAGACTGTATCACCGTGGTCTGCAACTCTGCCTTCCTCAAATTAGTTCGGACCTCCAAGTTAAAATGTTTGGCCAATTTCAAGAGGTCCGATTTTAGTAATGCTCGGAACTGTGCCTCACTAGGGGTTACCGCAAAGTTCTGTGCCACAAACGCCATGGTGACTACTGGTAACACCTGTTAACCTTCACCCCAGAAATTTCCAACAAAGAAAAGCAACAGTATTACTATTATTGCTATTGTTTTTTTTTGTTTTTTTTGTTGTTGTTGTTGTTTTGTCGACAGAGCAAAACAATTTTGGGAACGTTGGAAAAGTTCCCACTCTTGGGAATTCTTTCCCGGACTAAAATTTAGAAAATTTTATAGATCCCGGACGAAGACCCAATTGCGAATCCGCAAATCGTAATTTGGACGAGCCCCCAATTTCTGTTACGTGGTCCTCCCGGTGACTACCTGGTCTCGGTGACCCCCGGACCGTGAGAGGAACTCCGCCAGAAAGATCTAGGATTTATACGCTTTCGTAACGCAATCAATATGAATTCCAGTCAATAAGAAACCCCACACCAAGGATCCGGATTAATCAATAATATATTCCCCAATCAATCAACCACCATCAACAGTCAATCAACAATATTACTAAGATGGCCATCTTATATATGTCCCCCCTTTCCCCACTCACGACCCCTCAATGGTCACTGTCCCTCACAATGTCTCTGGGCCCCTCCAGACCAAGGTGCAGGTCGACTTCTCCGCACACGGGTGGTTGAACGAACCCCTGGCTGACGTGCTCCAAACGTGCACGTCGCGTACCGGGGACCGCTGCTGCAGCGCACACCTCCTGGCCAAGCAAAGCGGGCAAAGCAACGCGCGGCTTGCAAAGCACGCGAGGCCCAAGGTGCGACCCATACGCGGCCTGGTAGACGTTGAGGCGAACTGTGCCGGACGCTTGGTTCCGTGCACGAGCCCACGGCAACTTGACGTGTAACCGGTAATTACCCCGCACAGGTAACTCCTCTCGCCAGACGGGCTTTCAAACGCAGCGTTCCCCACGCTGCTCAATATCGACACCGCTCGCGTCGGAGCTGGGCGAGGAAGAAGAAGATCGCCGCTTCTCCCGGACCTCGTGTCTTTTCTTCTTCCGTTTCCGGTCTCCTTTTCCCCAGAAGGGCTCCTGACCCTTTAATCACAACAACCTTTAATCGAATAAACATTAATAAGCAATGACCTGAATAGTAATTCACATAAATTCACATAAATCCGTAACAAAGGTAACATTTCAAAAATTGATAAAAAAGGTAACATTTTAAAAATTGATAAATAAGATAACTTCAAAAATTTATAAATAAGGTAACAATTCAATTTTTTTTAAATAAGGTAACATTTCAATAATTGATAAAGTAACATTTCAAAAATTGATAAAAAGGTAACATTTCAAAAATTGATAAAAAGATAACATTTCAAAAATTGTAAAAAAAATTCTGACTTTCCTCGGACTTGACAAAATTGACTTGAGACTCGGACTTGGGTCTTAGCGTCTGTGGACTTGCGGCTTACTTGCGACTTGAGGTTATAATGACTACTTAACAATTTTCGGAAAATAATCGTTGAATGAACATATAAGTAGACTAGTACATATAAGTAAACTAGTAAACCAACCAGGTGGAGGTATGCTCTCAGTAGAGAGCATAACTCCACCTGGTTGGCCATATCACTCAATGGTGAAGAATCACTTAAAAAATTATACTAGCTGGATCCGGAAATGGATCTTCGCCAAAATTTAATCGATTCTTCCTTGTCAGACGCACAACCTGTCCAACTACTTTTGTGCAAATCCATCCATAACGTTTTGAGATATCCTGCTATGTATCGTTTTTGGCCCTATCTCCCAATGGTGAAGAATCACTAAAAAATTTAAATAACTCTCCTATCCGAATCCATATTAAGATCTTCACAAAATCGAATCGAATCGTCCTTGTCAGACACACAACCTCTCCACCAAGTTTCGTCCAAATCCATCCATAACTTTTTGAGATATCCTGCTCTGTATCATTTTTGGCCCTATCTCCCAATGGTGAAGAATCACTGAATCAATTAAATAATTCTCATATCCGAATCCATATTCAGATCTTCACCAAAATCGAATCGAATCGTCCTTGTCAGACATTCAACTGGTCCAGCAAGTTTCGTCCAAATCCATCCATAACTTTTTGAGATGTCCTGCTATGCATCGTTTTTGGCCCGATCTCCCAATGGTGAAGAATCACTTAAAAATTCTAGTAGCCAGATCCGAATCCGGATCTTCACCAAAATCATTTCATCCTTTCACTACATACTAACACTACATCCTTACGCTACATCCCTGCCAAATTTCGTCCGAATCCGTCCTCAACATTTTGAGATATTTTGTTCACAGACAAACGGTCAGACAAACAGACAGACAAACAGACAGGGGTGAAAACATAACCTCCATCCACCTTTGGTGGCGGAGGTAAACAGGGTTTAAAATAAATGGTAAATTATTTTCAGTTGTGGGCCTGCACAGTTTGGTCAATGTCGACATATACCGGCCGCGAACAGTAGACATGTGCAGCGCAGTAACGCTTACGGTTGCATCCAGAGTATCACAAACGTTAAAGGGAGTGACCACTCTCCAGATAATATACAATGTCCAAGTGGCAAGCACCAGTCCTACCAACGTGGGAAACAGCTTTATTCAAACCATGAGCATTCGTGCCGAGTCAGCGAAACTTGATCCATTTATCGGTACAAATTCCATAAAAAATGTTGTGATTATTGAATTATGCCAATTGACTTCTTTCAACTTCGTCAATAATTGTAAATTATATCACGACTTATCTTTTAAAAAATAAATTTAAAAAAGTACGGTGTCTTAAAAGAGAAAAAATTGAAGTTACTGAGCTATGTTTCATTTCAACGTACATAATAAATAGACAAGTAAATTATTGAAATCTCCTAACATCCGTTCTTTCTTACATGCATGTGCTGACGGTTGATCACAAGGCTGACTTAGAGGCTGCACTTGTGTGGTTTTAATTTATTCATAATGGCGGCAGTGGTCTCAAAGCGGTCTAATTCGGATATAGAAAATTCGAGAATTGTACAATAAAAAGAAGACTGGAGACTCGCCTGGAGACTATGTCTAAAATGTGGCACAAAAATATCGGTGGATTTTTCAACGGCATCGAATTTCATTCGACACTTGAAAAGTCACCCGGAGAAGTAAGTTTATCTTTCCACACTTTGAAGGGTTTATAAGTAAATGTGGTACTTGACACAAGTTGCAGTAATACTACAATGACTTGAGAACTGCCCTCAAAGACTTGAGACTCGCCATCAAAGACTTGAGACTTGCCCTCAAAGACTGGAGACTCGCCATCAAAGACTTCAGAGTTGACTGAGACTTGCCCTCAAACACTTGACTTGATCAAACTTGGCCTCAAAGACTTGACTTGAGACTTGCCCTCAAACACTTGACTTCATCAAACTTGGCCTCAAATACCTGACTTGAGACTTGCCCTCCAAGACTTGAGACTTGTCCTCAAACACTTGAGAGGTGACTTGATAAAACTTGGCCTCAAAGACTTGACTTGAGACATGCCCTCCAAGACTTGAGACTTGCCCTCAAATACTTGAGAGTTGACTTGATCAAACTTGGCCTCAAAGCTTTGACTTGAGACTTTCCCTCCAAGACTTGAGACTTGCCCTCAAATACTTGAGAGTTGCCCTCAAAAACTTGAGAGTTGCTTGAGACTAGCCCTCAAAGACCTGACTTGATCAAACTTGGCCTCAAAGACTTGACTTGAGACTTGCCCTCCAAGACTTGAGACTTGCCCTTAAATACTTGAGAGTTGACTTGAGACTAGCTCTCAAAGACTTGACTTGATCAAACATGACGTCAAAGACTTGACTTGAGACTTCCGATCAAAGACATGAGAGTTGACTTGAGACCTGCCCTCAAATACTTGAGAGTTGACTGGAGACTAGCTCTCAAAGACACGACCAAACTTGGCCTCAAAGACTTGACTTGAGATTTCCGATCAAAGACTTGAGAGTTGCCTTGAGACTTGCCCTTAAAGACTTGACTTGATAAAACTTGGCCTCAAAAACTTGACTTGAGATTTTCCTGCTAAGACTTGAGACTTGCCCTCAAATACTTGAGAGTTGACTTGAGACTTGCCCTCAAATACTTGAGAGTTGGCTTGAGACTAACCCTCAAAGACTTGTCTTGATCAGACTTGCCCTAAAATAATTGAGACTTGAGATTTCCACACAAAGACTTGACTTGATCAAACTTGCCCTCAAAGACTTGACTTGAGGCTTGCCTTCAAAGATTTGAGAGTTGCCTTGAGACTTACCCTCAAAGACTTGTCTTGATCATACTTGGCCTCGAAGACTTGAATGGAGACCTGCCCTAAAATAATTGAGACTTGCACTTAAATACTTGAGACTTGCACCCACACACTTGAGAGTTGTCTTGAGACTTCTCCTCAAAGACTTGTCTTGATTAGACTTGGCCTCAAAGACTTGACTGGAGACCTGCCCTAAAATAATTGAGACTTGCCCTCAAATACTTGAGAGTTGCCTTGAGACTTGCCTTCAAAGACTTGATTTGATCAAACATGACTTCAAAAACTTGACTTGAGACTTGCCCTCCAAGACTTAAGACTTGCCCTCAAATACTTGAGAGTTGCCTTGAGACTTACCCTCAAAGACTTGTCGAGATCAGACTTGCCCTAAAATAATTGAGACTTGAGACTTGCACACAAAGACTTGAGAGTTGCCTTGAGACTTACCCTCAAAGACTTGTCTGGATCAGACTTGCCATAAAATAATAATTGAGACTTGAGACTTCCACACAAAGACTTGAGAGTTGCCTTGAGCCTTACCCTCAAAGACTTGTCTGGATCAGACTTGCCCTAAAATAATAATTGAGACTTGAGACTTACCCTCAATGACTTGTTTTGATCAGACATGGCCTCAAATACTTAACTGGAGACCTGCCCTAAAATAATTGAGACTTGCACCCAAAGACTTGAGAGTTGCCTTCATAGACTTGAGAGTTGCCTTGAGACTTACCCTAAAAGACTTGTCTTGATCAGACTTGGCCTCAAAGACTTGACTGGAGACCTACCCTAAAATAATTGAGACTTGCACTTAAATACTTGAGACTTGCACCCAAAGACTTGAGAGTTGCCTTGAGACTTACGCTCAAAGACATGTCTTGATAAAACTTGGCCTCAAAGACTTGAAACTTGCCTTCAAAGACTTGAGAGTTGCCTTGAGACTTACCCTCAAAGACTTGTCTTGATCAGACTTGGCCTCAAAGACTTGAGACTTGCCTTCAAAGACTTGAGAGTTGTCTTGAGACTTACCCTCAAAGACTTGTCTTGATCAGACTTGGCCTCAAAGATTTGACTGGAGACCTGCCCTAAAATAATTGAGACTTGCACTTAAATACTTGAGACTTGCACCCAAAGACTTGAGAGTTGCCTTGAGACTTAAGCTCAAAGACTTGTCTTGATTAAACTTGGCCTCAAATACTTGAGACTTGCCTTCACATACTTGAGACTTGCCTTCAAATACTTGAGAGTTGCCTTGAGATTTACCCTCAAAGACTTGTCCTGATCAGACTTGCCCTAAAATAATTGAGACTTGAGACTTGCACATAAAGACTTGACTTGATCAAACTTGGCCTCAAAGACTTGACTTGAGACTTGCCTTCAAAGACTTGAGAGTTGCCTTGAGACTTATCCTCAAAGACTTGTCTTGATCAGACTTGGCCTCAAAGACTTGACTTTACCTGCCGTAAAATAATATTGAGACTTGCACTTAAATACTTGAGACTTGCACCCAAAGACATGAGAGTTACCTTGAGACTTACCCTCAAAGACTTGTCTTGATCACACTTGGCCTGAAAGACTTGACTGGAGACCTGCGATAAAATAATTGAGACTTGCACTTAAATACTTGAGACTTACACCCAAAGATTTGAGAGTTGCCTTGAGACTTACCCTCAAAGACTTTTCTTGATAAAACTTGGCCTCAAAGACTTGACTGGAGACCTGCCCTAAAATAATTGAGACTTGCACTTAAATACTTGAGACTTGCCTTCAAAGGCTTGAGAGTTGCCTTGAGACTTACCCTCAAAGACTTGTCTTGATCAGACTTGGCCTCAAAGACTTGACTGGAGACCTGCCCTAAAATAATTGAGACTTGCACTTAAATACTTGAGACTTGCCTTCAAAGGCTTGAGAGTTGCCTTGAGACTTACCCTCAAAGACTTGTCCTGATCAGACTTGCCCTAAAATAATTGAGACTTGAGACTTGCACATAAAGACTTGACTTGATCAAACTTGGCCTCAAAGACGACATGAGACTTGCCCTCAAAGACTAGTCTTGATCAGACTTGCCCTCAAAGACTAGTCTTGATCAGACTTGGCCTCAAAGACTTGACTGGAGACCTGCCCTAAAATAATTGAGACTTGCATTTAAATACTTGAGACTTGCCTTGAAAGTCTTGAGATTTGCCTTGAGACTTACGCTCAAAGACTTGGCTTGATAAAACTTGGCCTCAAAGACTTGAGACTTGCCTTCAAAGACTTGAGAGTTGCCTTGAGACTTACCCTCAAAGACTTGGCTTGATAAAACTTGGCCTCAAAGACTTGAGACTTGCCTTCTTAGACTTGAGAGTTGACTTGAGACTTGCCCTCCAAGACTTGTCTTGATCAGACTTGCCCTAAAAGAATTGAGACGAGACTTGAACATAAAGACTTGACTTGATCAAACTTGACTTGAGACTTGCCTTCAAAGACTTGAGAGTTGCCTTGAGACTTACCCTCAAAGACTTGTCTTGATAAGACTTATCCTCAAAGATTTTACTGGAGACCTGCCCTAAAATAATCGAGACTTGCACCCAAAGACTTGAGATTTCCCTTCAAAGACTTGAGAGTTGACTTGAGACTTGCCCTCCAAGACTTGACTTGATCAGACTTGCCCTAAAATAATTGAGACTTGAGACTTGCACATAAAGACTTGACTTGATCAAACTTGGCGTGAAAGACTTGACTTGAGACTTGCCTTCAAAGACTTGAGAGATGCCTTGAGACTTACCCTCAAAGACTTGTCTTGATCAGACTTGGCCTCAAATACTTGACTGGAGACCTGCCCTAAAATAATTGAGACTTGCATTTAAATACTTGAGACTTGCCTTGAAAGTCTTGAGATTTGCCTTGAGACTTACGCTCAAAGACTTGGCTTGATAAAACTTGGCCTCAAAGACTTGAGACTTGCCTTCAAAGACTTGAGAGTTGCCTTGAGACTTACCCTCAAAGACTTGGCTTGATAAAACTTGGCCTCAAAGACTTGAGACTTGCCTTCTTAGACTTGAGAGTTGACTTGAGACTTGCCCTCCAAGACTTGTCTTGATCAGACTTGCCCTAAAAGAATTGAGACGAGACTTGAACATAAAGACTTGACTTGATCAAACTTGACTTGAGACTTGCCTTCAAAGACTTGAAAGTTGCCTTGAGACTTGCCCTCAAAGACTTGTCTTGATAAGACTTATCCTCAAAGATTTTACTGGAGACCTGCCCTAAAATAATCGAGACTTGCACCCAAAGACTTGAGATTTCCCTTCAAAGACTTGAGAGTTGACTTGAGACTTGCCCTCCAAGACTTGACTTGATCAGACTTGCCCTAAAATAATTGAGACTTGAGACTTGCACATAAAGACTTGACTTGATCAAACTTGGCGTGAAAGACTTGACTTGAGACTTGCCTTCAAAGACTTGAGAGATGCCTTGAGACTTACCCTCAAAGACTTGTCTTGATCAGACTTGGCCTCAAATACTTGACTGGAGACCTGCCCTAAAATACTTGAGACTTGCCTTCAAAGACTTGAGAGTTGCCTTGAGACTTACCCTCAAAGACTTGTCTTGATCAGACTTGGCCTCAAATACTTGACTGGAGACCTGCCCTAAAATAATCGAGACTTGCACCCAAAGACTTGAGACTTACTTGAGACTTGGCTCAAGTGACTTATTGACATCTCTGGATCGTTCGGGGATTCTGGCTACGCTTGGTCTCTTCCAATTCCTTCTGTGTCGCCATTGGTTCCGCCATCTGCACCACGTGCTTTTGCCTTGCGTGTGAACGTACAGTAATAGATGAAGAGAGGGTACTTATTTGTCCGTGTTCTACAAACGGTGTGCGTCTTGTTGAGTGCTCGGCGTCCCTGGTGCCATAAATCAAGAGGTTTTCCATGCACGGATGCTCTGGTTTCGCGGACGCACGAAGCCGCCGCTGAGCTTTATCGGCTGCGCCCATTTAATTAGCTGTACAGTCGAAGCTCCTGTGATTAATAGCTTGTTAATGAGAGAGAGCCAGCGACTGCAGTCGTTTTAAGGATGAAGAAGGAGGACTTGCGATCCTCCGGCTCTTTGCGATCGAGTACGGTCCGTAATTCCCTGATTAATTGGCCCACGAGTCGGTTGGAAATTGAGAGAAATCAAAGCAAGTGGATTGTTTTATTTGTTTACGGTTATGAAAGACCCGAGCTTCCATTGAGACTGTAACATCTGTGTACGTTTGTGAAATGAATGGGATTATTAGCCAGAAAACAAGGCAACAGATTAACGGTCCGCCGAGGAAACCATGCAGAGGTCACGTGTCCCTTCCATCGTTCGGCCATTGTCGCGTCTCCGGCCCATTCGCAGCAGAATTTGAAACGTGAATTATTTTGTGAGATTATTGCGGTTTCCGCGCGGCTTTGTCTCCCTGCACGTTTTGAGCTTTGTGTTCCTCGTGTATTGTCCAAGATTTGCTCGTTAAGGCTTTGCTTCTTCAGCCCTTCCCGGTGACATCGGGGAACGTATTTGCTCATTATAAGAGATGCTCTTCTCCCAGGCAACCGAACCCTCTGGGTTTAGTCAACCAATTGTGAGCTCCATCACGACGTCATATTGCAAACTTCGTGTTTCAGCTGCACTTCTGAGGTCCCAACACAAATCAACAGGTTACCACTCCACTTCTCACATTAGTGGGGCAACTTAGCATAACAATTGTGCATTTTGTGAGGAAAGCACCAAATATGGCACACTAGTAGACTATCACATTATGAAAAGATATGGATATTGGGCCATCTCAGATTCAGAGATTTGATTTTTGCAAGATTTCGATTCGATTGGGATCGAAGAGAACACCTTCTTCGTCTTCTGTACAGTGAAGTTGCCAGCCCTGAATTCTCTGGCTACATCTGGGTGCTTCATTGGGAGTGCAACCATGTCCCTCAGGTGAACAGGGACCCACCTGGCATAGTGTGTGTGGTCTAGGGCATGGAACCATGGGACCAGTTCCGTCAGGGCATCAAGGTACATCGTGAATGAAGCCTGCCGCAGAGAACGCACGTAGATCAGCACCAACATCTCTAGTTCCAGCACAGTTGCCCAGTACTGAAAGTTGGGAATGTCTTCTCCTCTCTGGTGACACCAGTCTTCGAACTCAGGCAGGTCTTCTGCATCATCAGCATATGTCATACAGTGGCGTTCATACGCACGGTGTTGCAGGATGTGCGGTGCCGCTGCAGTGATTTGATGAGCTCTTCTTGTGCGGGTGACGTGGGCAGCTCGCAGGAAGGAGTCGGCCGTCCCTGGCGTTGCAATCTCAGCTTGCAAATCTGCAAAATCTGCAAATCTTGCAAAAATCAAATCTCTGAATCTGAGATGGCCCAATATCCAGATCTTTTCATAATATGATAGTCTACTAGTGTGCCAAATTTGGTGCTTTCCTCACAAAATGCACAATTGTTATGCTATATTTAGCTTAGCTGCCGGATTACATCGTTTGTGTCATGCAAGTTGTAACGAAAATATTGTTAGTGCTCTATAAGAAATTGATTGGTTACTTAAATACTGGGGATATACAGATGCCGAAAGAGAAACGATTTCAGTATTTGGCTTCAAACAAGTTATTTATGAAGCCTTAATAAGCACACACCTATTGCGCATGTAAATAGGGAGGATTGTTCTTGACTGGAGGAAGGAAAGAAGAGATCAGGTCAGCCTTTTGGGATTGCCACAGGTATAACGTGTAACCCAGTGCTACCTGCCGCATTGTTGCGTTGGCGGGGAGAACCGACACCCTTCACTGGCTTTGCTAGTGGGGCGGGTGACTGTGACACCCTGCAAGGACTAAAAAGAACACCTGGCAAAGGGTGGGTGAGCTCCTATAGGGAGGCAACGGCCATCCAGTAAGGAGATGGTGTCTCCTATAAAAACACCCATCCGGTTTGGACCGGTTTAAGTCGTACCAAGGGCTTTAAAAATGGTACGTACCAAGCTTCCTCGCCTGAATAAGGTAGAGCATGGACAATCCCCATTGGTTGGCATCCATGGGGGGCAGGAACTTCTTCAGGAAGAAATGCGAGATTGAGTACGGTGAGAAAAATGGCTCCATTGTTATGACGTCGCAGGTACCCAGAGTATCCCAGGAAGTGACGACAATTCCTCCAAGCTCAGTGGCTGTGTTAAGTGTTTGTGTCGTCAGTATATCCGTGTGTGTGTGTGTGTGTGTGTGTGTGTGTGTGTGTGTGTGTGTGTGTGTGTGTGTGTGTGTGTGTGTGTGTCAGCTCTATTATGAGCATTAGCACATTTATTTAAAAAAGGAAAAAAAGGAGGAGATTGTATAGGAGAGTAAAGGGTATGTTTCTGTTGCAATAGAAGTACTCTGAAGTTGTAAAACTCTGAAAGAAGTATTTATTTATTTAACTGAGCGAAGCGACATCGAGGCTGTTTATTCTGATACGTGAAACACCCTGCAACCCATGACAAAAGAAAACAGACCTTTTGGGACGCCGGCCATATTTTCCATCCAATCATCATTGAAATTGATATATACATATATATATATAAAACACAGTTTGTGTATGTGTGTGTGTGTATGTGTAATGTTACCGATAGACTCCTAAACGGAGAGGCTTACGTGCTTGATATTTGGCATAGACATGGCCATTGAGCCTGGGACGAACATGGCCGAACTCAAAATATTTGACGATCCATATTTTTTATTCATATTTACCTCAGCGCATTTCAGCACACGGAATCAACGGAATCAGAGCAGGTGGGCGCTGATTCGCTCAGAGCGATCACGTGATGACGCTATGACGCTATGAACGCTATGACGCTATGAACGCTATGACGCTATGAAAAAAAAAAAAATCGCTATGACGCTATGAACGATATGACGCTATGAACGCTATGAAGCTATGACGCTATGAAAAAAAAAATCGCTATGACACTATGAAACGCTATGAACGCTATGAAAAAAAAAATCGCTCGCTTTGCCAAGGGGCTCGCTCCCCCCCCCCCCCCCGTTCCCCTCCCCTCCCCTTCCCCCTCCTCTCCCCCGCCCGGCAATGCCGGGTACTTCTGCTAGTATATATATATATATATATATATATATATTGTTACGGACCGCGGATAAGATGTTGGTTTGCCGAGCGGATGGCCCCGCGGCCCTAACAGTTACCCCGACTAACCCGATTCCCGAACGTTGGCCGGATCGCGCCACAGGTATTCAATAGGGAAAAGACAAAGGCGACACGGATGTGAAGAAGAAGAAGAAGACAAAAAGGTTGGAAATACAACTAAATTTATTCCTACTATTTACACGCTCAAAGTAACCAAGGAGAAAAACCCAAAGTAACCAAGGAGAAGGAAGGATAATAAAATAATATACAGAAGAATCAGAGACAGTGCAATTATTAGCTTACCTACACTCTTAATTATTACCCAGGGACAGAACAAACAAAGACAGACTCACACGGGGAATGATGATAGGAATGGCAGGAGGTGGAGGGCTGGAGGGGGAGGAAGGTTCAGCTGGACCCGCAGCACGGTCGGGTCGGGGATTAGCAGCCGCCGCCCCTTTCTCGATTGGCGCGTTTAGCAGCCGCCGTTCCTTCGCAGCCCCGTTCGAAACTGCCGTCAAGGCCCCGAAGCTGCTGTGGCTGAAGCTGCTGTGGCTGCTGCTGCTGTGGCTGAAGCTGCTGTGGCTGAACTTGCGGTGGCTGGAGCTGCTCTTTCCGGGATCCCTTACCCAACTCTTCTAGTACTCAACTCCTGCTCAGTCCAACCACACTTTCTCTTGCTTGGTCCAACCACTTTCGCTTAGTCCAACCACACACTCGGCTCTTGCGCGCGCGCTTTTATAGCGCCTCAGGCGATCAAGCCGCTAGTGTCCAGGACACGCCCATCGGTCAGCTCGCCTCGGCCCTGATTGGTCGGCACGGCCCTCTGGCTCCGCCCTTGATGACGATGGGCGGGCACGCCCTTCTTCCCCGAGCTGAGCACATGCTTAATGGCGGCTATTGTAGTTGGCAGTAGAAGTTTTGGGAGTGGGAATGGGGCATGAAAGGGAATCTATCTTATTTCACTTGGTGCAATGGAGTGTCATCTTAATGGAAGACAAGGCCTTACCCTAATACACATAATAAGGAAATAAACTACTGAACAGGGGTATTATGGTGTCCTTCATGTATGCTTTATGGAACTAACTACGGGAACGCCCTTTGACCTTTATACAACACTGGAGTAAGGAGGGCGATATTTTAACAACAATTTACACTACAACAACAACAAAAAAAAAACATTCTCATATCCACAACACTGCACCCTCCTCCTCTTAGGCACGACCCGGGCCTATAACTTTAACTTTTAGTGTGGCACGTAGGTGTAGTTCCCTCTACATTTAACCTGACCCTGAGTGCGACAGTTTTAAAACATAAATAAATATGTCCCGCTGCTCCATTGCACCCTATCTAACAGACTCACGCCCACAGCTAACCGAATTGCGGAATGGTCTTCAAACTATACATTGACGGTGGGGAGAATTATTTACAATGACGTTACTTTATTTACAAAACTAACCCAGGACCTGTGATTGTTCTTTTTTGGGGGGGAGACAGTCTGCTCTGCATCAATGCACCATGAAAGCAGCCATAAACGCACCAAAACACCCTCAAGCACCAATCGGTGCACAGTCATCATAGTTCATGAATAAAAATAACCAAACAACCCCTAACCCTGCTGGTGGTCTCTTGCTCTTCGGCTCCCTCTGCTGGCTATTGCTCTCTTCCTGATGTTGGCTTTCTTTCATTTTCTTACTGGCGGCCTATTGGTGGAAATAAAATGCACCCAACGTGTCCATTTTTATTTATTTATGGCCCACAGGGCCGACTAGTGTGGTTCACCTGTGGGGCATCGGTGCCCTGTGGCCAAGGTCCGCCAGCAAGATCTCGGGCCTTCATGGCCGGTGCCAGCAGAGGGGCCATGCCCCAACCCATGGGGTCCATCAGTGGTGCTCAGCCACAGACATGTGGTCCATAAGGTGGTGCATCGATGCAGACAGCTGTGGTTGCGAGAGGTTCGGGCGCACAATGGCCGACTCACGCACGCTCCCCTCGGCGCCCAGTGGCGCACAGGTCCTCATGTGGGAGACAAAAGGGGGAAAAGACAGATGAGCGAGGGGCAAGGTCACAAGGGTACACATCAATAAGGCAATGCAAGGCGAAGTGCGTACGGAGAGCGAAGTGAGAAAGCTCGTCCCTACCGTACGTCACCCCCCCCTGTCACCTACTCTACCCTTGCCCTTACCCCATATTTATAAAATCTACACATTTACAAATCCGTCGCGACCGTCACGTCTTCCCCCTATTTCCCCTATACCAAATTCGTCTCCACAATCCCTCTAACCAAAATTTGCCATCACCCAATTCATCATCAATCCTCATAAGGAGGGAGAGATGGAACAACAAAGCACAATGTCACACCCACGTCATGATGCGTCTCACATCCAAACATTTGCATCATAAAAACAACAAAACATCCATGGCATGGTGTGGAGGTAGGTCACCTCAGGTGAGTGGATGTAGATGGTGCGAGGAGATTCCTAATCCTAACTATCCTCTAAATGACATTAACACACTTTACACTACCCGGGGTCTTTTCCTGCCAATCCATTGGCCAACTTACACTATAGGTTCTAAAAACCAATTCCCATTGACCAAACTGTGGTGCTTCTCAATTTGGGGTCTCACTCCCCAGATTCATCTCCCGGTACCCTTGCACAATTTCCGGGCTGGGTCGTGTAGCTCTCCCAGCAGGTCTACCCACCTGCACACCTCCACCACTGCAGTTGCCACCCGAGCTTACCTAGCTCCTCACCCTAACCTATCTAATTGGGGAAGGCCCCTCCTGGCTCTGTCACCCCTCGGTGCCCTCTGGCACTGGGCTACCCGGGTCCGTCCTCCGGATCCTCGGGCCCCATCCACAACAACTCTACCGGCTCCCAGAGCCCACCTGCGGCCTCACCTGGCCGACATCCTCACAGTGGTGGAGTGCCCAAACCAACTACACACACTAACAGGCTACACGCCCAGCCATTTCCACGTCACTAATGCACCCATCCAAATACCATTCTTTCACCTCGCACCACAGATGCCAATATCCAACGACAATTTACCTGTACCCTCTACCTAACACTTACACTACCCTCCCCAGGTATTCGTGATGGTGGTCCATCCTTCCCCCATTCACACCTTCGCACCATCCACTCCACTCCACAGTTTCCCCCATACTCACTCCACGACCATCCATTCCAATACTCCATATACGCCATACCATTTATTCCACACAACCATTCTCCATACACCTGTCGTTGCACACCTGTGCAATCACACCTGGTGCCACCTGCACCCTCCTTCCTTCCTGGAACATTTGGTCAGCACAACTCACAATCACAATCACTCACTCACACACTGCTCCATACACCTGTCCAGTTGCACACCTGTGCAATCACAATACTACTCACAATCACAATCAGTTACTCATACCCTGCTCAATACACTTTCGATCCTCACACACACGGCATCATCTGAACTACCTGTTGCCCTGCTAACTTAGTGCTCCCCATCTTCCCTTTAAACTAAGCACATACCACGTCATTATCATCCACTCTAATCTACCTGCGTCCCCACTACAGGTATCATTGTCACTAACTAATCTTAACGTTACCTATTGTCATCTTCTCTAGATCCCTATCATTATATCCTAACCCTCCCGGGCTAGTTTTCACTGCCATAGACCCCATAAGACTAGTGCTCCTTTGCCCCCGCTGTGAGAGATGGCAGAGTTGCCATCCCACTACATCGGGCATCTTCTACTATCAATTTTGCACACCAAATTCCAGCCAATCAAAAATTTGCCAATCACTACCCATCATCTGCCAATCATCACTCTGCCAATCCTTTGCCAATCATCAAATTTTGCTTTTTCTAATTTCGGGGCCAAAACACTATCCTCATCATCACAGTCTACTCACTAGTGCCTCTCGGTGCGCCAATTCATTTCCAAAGCCCGGCTTCGTAAAGCCGAGCAATGAATGCGGGTTGCTTGGTGCCAGCGGCTGGATACGTCCGGCATTCGGTGTAGGGAAGGACGCTTACCCAGGCCGAGATCCCACGCACCATCTCGGCACAGAGCCGTCCAATGGCCCGATCTCGACCTGCCGGAACGACTCAACAAAAAGGGGTCGCCATGACGACCCTTCCTATTGGGGTGCCCGCTCCGCCTAGTGGAGCACGGACGCGGCCGTTCAAAGCGCGGCCCGGCGTGGATCTCGCACGGCGGTTCTTTCGAGACCGCCGCGGATCCCCACGGCACGCAAAGCTGCCCGATGCGCACCGAAGGCCCGATTCGGCTAAACGTCGTTCTAACCGCTAACCCGGTTAGCGTCGATGCTCCATTCGCATGCTTACACCCCGCAGCCCGTTCCTTGCTCATACATCCAGCTGTCTCCATGCTCTTTGTCATTGCACCTTCCCTGACACACCCAGGTACACTCATCCCGCTTACAGACTTTGTCACACACCTGACCACCGCACACCTTTGCACACACTCGTCGTTCGCACACCTCACCAACACACCTCTTCGCGCTCCCTCCTCGGTCACCTCCTCTGTGACAACCACAGGTGTGCTCTCACTTGCACACCCAACAACGTGCCTCACTACTAACTCAAGTGTGCATTCCCACACATGCTCTACCATTCCAGGTGTGCATCCTTCCATTCCAGGTGTGCATCCTTCCATTCCAGGTGTACATCCTCTCTCACCTGCCACAACCAACTCACGCTCCGTGTCACTCTCACTACTCTTACCTCCACACTCGGTCGCGCATTCACCCTTACTCTCGACAGCGCACTCTTTCCTCATGCACCCATCCGTTACACACCTTTCTCGTGCATCCTCTTGCGCACACTCTCCCGTTACACCCTCTGTAACACTCACCACAGGTGTGCATGCTTCCGTTACATCCCTTGTAACACTCCCTACGACGCGCTTCCATGTGCTCCCTCGGACACGCGCTGCGACCAACTCACTCTCGACAGCACACTCACTCCTCGGCACGCACTTTTTCCTCACACACCCCAGAGTCGGACATTCTCGCACACCTCCTCTTTTGCACACCGTACCCGTCACACACTTCACCAACGGCCTCTCACGAACACCCGGATCCAAATCAACCCCCAAGCCTACTGAAGCTCCCCTCACATCATATACATTTCCGAATATATCGCCACTCACCTTGGCACCTCGTCTCCGCACCTCCTTCGCCACCTGCAAACTCTTTATCTGGTTAGCAAGCACAACATCACGATTTGAGCACCGACCTTGTACCAATTCCATTACTTCCTCCTTTATCTCTCTCTTAGTTTCCCTCCGTCTCTTCTTAATTTCAATCACCCCCTCTTCCACCTCCTTTAACTTTTGCTTCACCTCTTTTATTTCCCGGTGCGTCTCCTCTATTTCGTCCACTAACGCCACCTTGACCGTTTCTATGTGCGTCGTCACCTCCCGGTCCTTTGTCTCCATTACTTCTGTCACCTCGTCCAACCTCGTTGTCAGTCCCTCATGTACCATCTGACATTCCTTCTGTGTCGCTATTAAGTCGTCCTTGATGTCTCTTTGTGTCGCTTTTAACCCTCCTAGTACCGCAGCGTTCTTTTGTACCTGCTCCGCTAACTCCGTCTGTCCCACCGTCAGCTGTTCCACCTCCTGCGTCAGGTCCTCTATGCCCCCTTGTAACTTTGCCGTTCCATTTCTCACCTCTTTCTCCATACGCTTCTCACCTCGCTTTACCTCCTCGCGTACCCCCGAGACCTCCTCGCCCACACCTCGTCGTATCTCCTCCTTCATCTCCTCCATCTCTTTTGTAGATGCCACCCTCATCTGTCCCAATTCATCCCTCTGAGCATCCAATTTGGTTTCTAACCCGATTTTCACCTCCTCTATCTGGTTCCCCATCCGTTTCATTTCCCGGGTGGATTGCTCCCCTATCTCCCGCAATTTGTCTTCCATCCTATCTTCTAACCCCATTAACCCATTCTTCACCTCTTTTATCCCGTTGTCTAACCCCTCAATTTTATTGTCTAAACCCTCAAATTTATTGTCTAACCCCTTTAAATTATTGTCTAACCCCTCAAATTTATTGTTCAACCCCTCTCTTAATTGCTCACTGTCAGCCCTCGCTTCGTCCCTCATTCGCTCACTCGTTTTTTTCATTTCCCTGCTTCTTTTTTCGTTGTCGCACTTCGACTCTGCCATGTATTCGCTAAACCGTGCCACGAACTGCTGCATGTCAAATGGCTGCATGTTAAAGCCCGCTGATACAGCGGGCTTGGCTACCGCACGCTCGTACGAGGTGCCATTTTGCGCCTCTTCAACCACGTGCGAGCCGCCATTTTGTGTCCCTTCAACCACGTGCGCGAGGGCTCCATTTTGCGTGCCTGAAACCCCCTCAACCACATTGCCATTGTTCTCCTCCTCCCTTTCCTCCACATACATTTCCCCGAGGTCCTGGGTCGATTCTACCCCGTCTATCTCTCCCACCAGCATCCGATCGCCTTGATTGTCCATGGCACGACTCAATTTGGGATTTTAAAAAACAAATTTCGGCCGCTCCAAATTTTGACCAATTTTTTTTCCTTTTAGACGTTTTTTAAATTTTTGGTTCGGGCCTCGAATCTCACTCCCAGACACCAATTGTTACGGACCGCGGATAAGATGTTGGTTTGCCGAGCGGATGGCCCCGCGGCCCTAACACTTACTCCGACTAACCCGATTCCCGAACGTTGGCCGGATCGTGCCACAGGTATTCAATAGGGAAAAGACAAAGGCGACACGGATGTGAAGAAGAAGAAGAAGACAAAAAGGTTGGAAATACTACTAAATTTATTCCTACTATTTACACGCTCAAAGTAACCAAGGAGAAGGAAGGATAATAAAATAATATACAGAAGAATCAGAGACACAGTGCAATTATTAGCTTATGTACAGTCTTAATTATTACCCAGGGACAGAACAAACAAAGACAGACTCACGCGGGGAATGATGATAGGAATGGCAGGAGGTGGATGGCTGGAGGGGGAGGAAGGTTCAGCTGGACCCGCAGCACGGTCGGGTCGGGGATTAGCAGCCGCCGCCCCTTTCTCGATTGGCGCGTTTAGCAGCCGCCGTTCCTTCGCGGCCCCGTTCGAAACTGCCGTCAAGGCCCCGAAGCTGCTGTGGCTGAAGCTGCTGTGGCTGCTGCTGCTGTGGCTGAAGCTGCTGTGGCTGAACTTGCGGTGGCTGGAGCTGCTCTTTCCGGGATCCCTTACTCAACTCTTCTCGTACTCAACTCCTGCTCAGTCCAATCACACTTTCTCTTGCTTGGTCCAACCACTTTCGCTTAGTCCAACCACACACTCGGCTCTTGCGTGTGCGCTTTTATAGCGCCTCAGGTGATCAAGCCGCTAGTGTCCAGGACACGCCCATCGGTCAGCTTGCCTCGGCCCTGATTGGTCGGCACGGCCCACTGGCTCCGCCCTTGATGACGATGGGCGGGCACGCCCTTCTTCCCCGAGCTGAGCACATGCTTAATGGCGGCTATTGTAGTTGGCATTAGAAGTTTTGGGAGTGGGAATGGGGCATGAAAGGGAATCTATCTTATTTCACTTGGTGCAATGGAGTGTCATCTTAATGGAAGACAAGGCCTTACCCTAATACACATAAGGAAATAAACTATTGAACAGGGGTATTATGGTGTCCTTCATGTATGGAACTAACTACAGGAACGCCCTTTGACCTTTATACAACACTGGAGTAAGGAGGGCGATATTTTAACAACAATTTACACTACAACAACAACAACAAAAAAACATTCTCATATCCACAACAATATATATATATATATATATATATATACATATATATATATATATATATATACATATATATATATATATACATATATATATATATATATATATATATATATATATATATATATATATATATATATATATATATGCTACGGTTTTGAGATGTGCACATATGGATCATTAAAGGTTAAAGGGTTGCCCCCCATAGTTAGTCCACGAGCAACACATAGGCCACCTGTAGTATTAGTTATGTCATAGTATGTGTAAGTATAGGCCATTTCCCCTAGTAATATCTGCGTTGTGTAAAGACATGAGTTTAGGTCCCCTTCATTTTGCGTCCACCCTCCAGTTCCACCTATGTGGGCATAATTGAACCCGTGCCCCATTTGGCTGACCCACTCAGTATTACGCTTTGGCTGCCCGCAGCATTTGTTACGCTTTGGCTGCCAGCAGCATTTGCTGCCCTTTGCTCACTCACTAGTCGAGTAACACGAGGTAGGCCTGAGAAGAAGGAGGAGCGCGGGGTCGGGATGGGGCGGCGTCAAGTCAGCGCGTCAGAGGCGATGACGGTAAGGGCCACCAGCCAACCAGGGCTCTAACGGCATGGCGTGACAGGGCATGGTAAGGCGCGTCTGGTAAGTGCTAGAAGGTTCGCGGGGCGTGCATATAAAAGTCATTGTGAAAAGCCCTTGAACAGGACTTCGTGAGGACTGACTCGCAGAGGACCGCAGGACTGATTTGCACGAGAGGACTCGCAAGGGGAGAGCGCACGCGAGGGACTTTGAAGAACTTGCTTCACAGCGCTCGCTTTGGAGGCATTGCACTATATCTCAAGTATAACGTACACGCCAAAGGAAAGGCAGCCAGACGCGCCGGTGGAAAGTAGCGCTTACCTCAGCCACGCGAGTAAACGCGGCAATAGCCACCAGTGATTATCGCCAACCGCCAGAGCCCAGACCCTACCGTTCGCCCCGTATTAACTCTTGTGCGCCAAACGACACGCGGAGAGCTCCTGCCCCTCTACTTACCATCTGCACGGGATGAGCCGGAGGCCGGAGGGAGCTGCACGAGAGCCATCCCTGGACATGGTGAACATCATCCCACAGCTACAAGCCCCGTTTGAGTGTGTCTGTGTGTGATACGGGCCCGTTTGTCCTGGGTAGTAAGTTAAGACTGTTTTTAAGGCTGCACTGTGTCCCCTTTTTCTGGAATCCCTGTATAGTGTAAATAAATCTTGTTATTCCTTTCTTCTCAATTCGATCGCCTTTGTGATTTCTCCATTGGCTAAGCATGGTACGAACGAGATCGCTAGAACCGGGGCCACTATATAAACGGCACGGATCGCGTGTACGCACCGCTCGGCGTCTCAGCACGCGTGATTCGTGCAGGGCTTATTTCCTCGTTTCAGGGCAGCACGAGTAATTAGGTAATAGTGATTCTAGTCCTAGGACCCTATTTTGTGCTGTCCGGGAAGGACGTCATAGGTCCCGGGTCCTGTCGGCCAGTCAAAGACAAGGGGACTAATCCCCTCTTGGTAAGGGGAGAAGGCCGGCGGTGAGATCTGCAACAATATATATATATATATATATATATATTGTTACAGACGCGGTTTTAGATGTTATATTGACCGAGCGGTGGTGTATTACCGCGTCCGAACAGTTACTCCCCGATTAGAACCCGATTTCACCCGACGTTGACCAGATCGCCCCACAGATATTCAATCGGGAAACCTCTAAAACGACCGAAAGAGAATGAAAAAGAAGAAGAAGACAGAGTACGGAGGAAGAACAGATTTATTATACACACACAAGCAAAAAGAAAGAGCGACCAAAATTATTTACAGCAATGGATGGAAGAAGCAGTCACACAGTGCATTGTTAGCTTAAACTATTCATTTTACTTAACCCCAAGACAACGAGTAGGACAGACGACGTTCACACTTACTCGGGGGATATTGCAGGCAGGTAGGGCTTGAGGTGGATTGCTGGAGAGGGAGGCAAGGTCGGAGGTAGCAGCTCTCAATTCCTCGCGGTTTTGGCGGGAAAACCCTCCGTCGCGTATCCGCTGCTGTAGACGTCACGCGCTGGCTCGGGCACACATGCTCCTCTCCTCCTGGTGGAGCCGTCTCCCTCCTTTCAGCGCGTCTCTCCAAAGCTGGTTTCCTCTCCGAGTACCTCTCCTCTTTGGCTTGGAGCGTTTCGCATCTCACCGCTCCTCTTGGTGCCGCCTCTTCGCTCCTCTCCCAGGTCATCTCCCAAGTCATCTCGTAAAGCAGTCCCTTACAGTCGCTTTTATCACCTCGGGCGGAATCAAGCCGCCGGCTGCGAGGGCACGCCTACCGGGTCGCTCACCGCGGTGCTGATTGGCCATGCGACCCTCTGGCTCACTCCTCCCCTCTCTGACGAGGTGGAGACACGCCTTTCTTCTCCGAGATTAGCACATGGGCAATGGCGGCTTGCGGGATTGAACACAACTCCCACCCTTTTGAAAGGAACTTTGGAGAGCGGAGATGTTTGGGGAAATTGCAAGGGCCTATGCTTATTTTGTTTGATACAATGCAAAGTCAATCTAGTGGGAAACACATATTTAGCCTACATAGAATAAGGAAATACACTATTTAAAAAGATATATCGTGACCTGCGTGTAAGTTTCATGGAATTAACTAGGAGGACGGCTGCGACCATTATTTACATTAACAGGATGTTACACATATTTTTGTAACGTTCACATTGTAACGTTTTCACATTCGTTACACTTCCTCCAAAATTGTTACACTTCTCAAAAACCGTTACACTTCTCAAATTCGTTACACACTTCTCAAAACCGTTACAATATATAGTGTTACGGATCGCGGTTAGATGTTATTTACCGAGCGGTGGTATTGCCGCGACCTAACAATTCCCCCGATTCTTCCCCAACTCACCCGATTCCACCCGACGTTGACCAAGTCGCGCTATGCTAAATCAATGATTTGGAAAGGACACAACGACTGGGATCAATGAAACGACACAAGGGGTACAGTTCTCAAGACCTCCGGAGGAGGATATAATTGGTGGTGGAGAAAAGGGGTAGATTACAAGGTAAGGAGGTAAAGACACAGAAGAGATAGGCACTTAGACACAATCCTATCTATCCCAGACAGACCACAGACAAACGGAACAAGACTGACTTACACAGGGATTGATGGCAGGGAAGGACAGGCAGTCGATAGCACAAGGTGCACCTTGGCTCAGGGACAGGATACAGCTCAGTCTTTTGGGAGGCCTCTCGGCGCTCGGAGGGTGCGTCCTTTCTCCTTCAGCTCAGCGCGCATCTGACGTCACCTCCCTCTTTCTGCGCATGCTCAGCGGGGAGTGACACGCCCTCGGCTCGTTGGCTCCGCCCCAGATGGGATCGGTCCGCCGCTTCTATTGGGTGCGGGGGTTACCGGGCTCCGCCCTTGACGAGGAGCTGACAGCGAGCCCCTACCTGGTAACCCCGTCGAGCACATGCTCGATGGCGGCTCGTTCGAAAGGCATGGTGCACTCCCAACACCCCCTACCAACCAAGCCGGAGTGAGGACGCACACTCCCCGCGCCGCCGCCGTTGTTGTTGTTGTTGTTGTTGTTGAACCGTGAGGAAGAGCTGCGGGGAGGTATTGGGAGGTCCTAAACTTCCTAACGGTGCCATACAATCACATTCTGGTGCAACGAAGAGTCAGAATTAATGGAAACGAGTCCTTAACTGACATAGACTAAGAATAACTAGCAAGATGTCCTATAGTTATCTACGTGAGATGCGGTGGACCTGGATGCGACATTTAATGGGTGAAATAGGGGAAGGTCGGGTCTACAGAGTGTTGTTTACAGAAAATGGGACTAGGGAATGGGGGATTGGGGATAGTTTTTTTTTTTTTTTTTTTTTTTTTTTTTTTTTTTTTTTTTTTTTTTTTTTTTTTTTTTTTTTTTTTTTTTTGTATACAAGATCGAGGCTCGTGAAAGAGCTAAAGGAAGTATTGAGGAAATAGGGGAATATTTACAAGCGGATATGGATGGATCCAAATCCCATATCCGCAACATTGCACCCTTCTCTACCTCGGGGCGTCCCAACCCGATAAATTTTTACCTACGTTAGTGTGGCACTCAGATGTAGTTCCCTCTACTATTAACTCAACCCTGAGTGCGACAGTTTTACAGATGTTCACAAATGAGTAAATATGTCCCCCTGCGACGTTGCACCCTTCTCCTCACAGAAACACACCCACAGGATAACCGAATCACGGAAAGAATCCTCAAACTAAACATACAGCCGGTAGGGAGCATCATTTACACAAGACTACACTGATATTTACACTACGATCCAGGACCTGTTCTTTGAGGAACACATGCAGATGTTATGCATAGAGAGAGAGAGCACGCATGCCAGCATCGATACACCAACCCACGAATGCCCTGTGGCCCTATGGCCTTTAATAATGTGCAGAGCACCCCATCCAAGCACCAAAAGCACCACCCCATACACACAGTCAGCACCATCCGGTGCACCAATAAAGTGTTCATAAAAATGCACAATTAAGTGTCCATGGTCACCGGTGGTGTCGCAGCCGGCCGATGTTCTGCCGCTGGTCTTGCCTTCTTGAAGTGCACTTGGCCTTCTGGCTTCTTTAAAAATAAAGAAAGGCGCCAACCGCGTCCATTTCTAAATTGTGGCCGTCAGGGGGGCCAACTAAAAGTGGTTCACCTGTATGGCATAGGTGCCACGTTGACCCAGAAGTCCATCCACGGGTGGTGCTTGCCCGCAAAAGAACTGCGGTCCATGGTGGGCGGCCACAAAAATTGCGGTCCATATGGTGTATCGATCCAGGCAGCAAGCAGCGAAAGTACAGGCCCACAACTGCAGAGCCAGCACCTCTCTCTCCTCTCTCTCTGCCCCAAAGCCAGATCCTCGGAGGTGGGAGACAAAATAAGACAAGTGAGCAAGGTGGTAAGGGCGCAAAAGTGCACGCAATACAAGGTAATGCACACTGGGGGCACATGGGAACCAGGTGAGACAGGTACATTCCTACCGTATGCCTCCCCACCCCCACCAGGTAACCTACATTGCCCATCCCTTACCCCTTACTGTATCCACAAAACACCACACTACCCATAAACATCTACTTTACACATCAACAAACGTCCCTACTGTCTTCCCCGTTCCTCCCATAAACCAAATTCGTCTTCTCTCCCTCCTAACCAATCAAATTTGCCATTTCCAACTCAACATCAAAATTTGCCATCTCCAACTCAACATCAAAATTTGCCATCACCAATTCATCATCAGTCCCTCCTAAGGAGGGAGAGATGGAATCACCCCAATGTCTCATCCACGTCGTGATGCGTCTCACAAATCCACACAGCAATTCTCATTTCCTGCAACACAAAACAAAGAAACACAGGTGTGGAGTCATCATCATCACCTCAGGTAAGTGGCTGCGTATGGTGCGACAGGTTCATCAATCCTAACTATTTCCTAAATGACTTTAACAACTTTACATTACCCGGGGTCTTTCCCTGCCAATCCATTGGCCAACTTACACTATGGGTTCTAAAAACCAATTCCCATTGACCAAACGGTGGTGCTTCTCAATTTGGGGTCTCACTCCCCCGATTCATCTCCCGGTGCCCTCGCACAATTTCTGGGCTGTGACGTGTAGCTCTCCCAGCAGGTCTACCCACCTGCACACCTCCACCACTGTAGTTGCCACCCGAGCTTACCTGCTCCTCACCCTAACCTAACTAACTGGGGAAGGCCCTCTCGCACTCTCACCCCCTCAGTGCCCTCTCTGGCACGGGCTGCCCGATCCACACCCGGGATCCTCAGGCACCCACTGACACTAACGGCTCCCAGAGCCCACCTGCGGCCTCACCTGGCCGACATCCTCACAGTGGTGGAGTGCCCAAACCAACTACACACACTAACAGGCTACACGCCCAGCCCTTTCCACAACACTAATGCACCCATCCACAATACCATTCTGCAACCGCACCACAAATGCCAATATCCAACCACAATTTACCTATACCCTCTACCTAACACATACACTACCCGCCCGGGTACTCGTGAAAGGGGTCCACTCTTCCCCCATCCACACCTTCGCACCATGCACACCACTCCGTACCACTTACTCCATCTCTCTCCACACCACTCATTCCAATACTCCATGTATTGCACACACCTGTACTTGCACACCTGTGCTCTCATACTTGGTGCCGCCTGCACCCTTCTCTCCCCCAAGCGCATTCGCGCTGATCCACAACACTCACTACTCATACACTGCTCCACACACCTGTCCAGTTCTCACACAGCATCATCTCATCTAACTACTCCCCTCTGAAACTTGCGCTTCCCAGTCGTCCCTTTAAACTATTGCGCTCCCTCGTCATTATCATCCACTCTAATCTACCTGCGTCCCCACTACAGGTATCCTTGTCACTAACTAATCTTAACGTTACCTAATGTCATCTTCGCTAGATCCCTACACACAATATCCTAACCCACCCGGGCTAGTTTTCACTGCCATACACCCCATAATCTATAGCGCATTTGCCCCCACTCTGTGAGGGATGACAGAGTTGCCATCCCACCACATCGGGCATCTCCCACTACCAATTTTGCACATCAAATTTCAACAAATCAAAAATTTGCCAATCACTCTACCATCATCTGCCAATCATTACTGCCAATCCTTTGCCAATCATCAAATTTTGTTTTTCTCTAATTTTGGGTCCAAAACACTAACCTCATCACCCGTCTACTTATTCGATCCTCTCGGTGCGCCAGTTCACGTCTACAGCCCGGCTTCGTACAGCCGAGCAATGAACGCGGGTTGTTTTGTGCCAGCGGCTGGATACGTCCCGCATTCGGGGCAGGGACGGGGGCTTACCCGGCCCGAGACCCCACGCACCACCTTGGCGTGGAGCCATCCAATGTCCTGATCTCGACCTGCCGGCACGTCTCAACAAAAAGTGGTCGCCATGACGACCCTTCCTATCGGGCTGCCCGCTCCGCCTAGTGGAGCCCGGACGCGGCCGTTCAAAGTGAGGCACAGCGTGGATCGCGTACGGCGGTCCTTTCGAACCCGCCGCGGCTCGGATCCCCGCTGGTTCTCGCGGCACGCGAAGCCCGGCACGCACCGAGGGCCCGATTCGGCTAAAAGTCGCTCTAACCGCTAACCCGGTTACCGTCGACGCCTCACCTGCATGCTTACATGCATACGCTACCCCTTTCTTGCTCATACCTCCAGCTGTTCCCATGCTCCTCCTACCTTTCCTAACACACCCAGGTACACTCATTCCACTCACAGCCTTGGTCACACACCTGACCACCGAACACTTTGGCACACATTCGTTGGTCGCACACCTCACCAACACACCTCTTCGCGCCCCTTCCTCGGTCACCTCCTCTGTGACAATCACAGGTGTGCTTTCACTCGCACACCCAACCACGTGCCTCACTACCAATTCCAGCGTGCATTCCCACACACGCCCTACCATTCCAGGTGTGCTTCGTTTCTCACCTGTCACAACCAACTCACGCTCCGTGTCACTCTTACTACTCTCACCTCCACTCTTGACAGCGCACTCTTTCCTCATGCACCCATCCGTTACACACCTTTCTCGCGCACACTCTCCCGTTACACCCTCTGTAACACTCACCACAGGTGTACACTCTTCCTTACATTTGACAGCGCACTCTTTCCCCATGCACCTGTCCGTCACACATCTTTCTCGCGCACACTCTCCCGTTACATCCTCTGTAACTCTCACCACAGGCGTGCATTCTCCCTTTACATCCTCCGTAACACTCCTCACTACACGTTTCCATGTGCTCCCTCGCACACGCGCTACGACCGACTCACTCTCGACAGCACCCTCACTCCTTGGCACGCACTTTTTCCTCACACACCCCAGAGTCGGACTTTCTCGCACACCTCCTTTTTCGCACACCAGACCTGTCGCACACTTCACCAACGGCCTCTCACGAACACCCGGGTCCATCTCGACCCCCAAGCTTAATAAATCACCTGGCGCATCATACGCACGACCATATTGGTCACCACTTACACCGGGTCCTCTTTCTCTTCGCTTCTCCTCCATCACCTGCGAATCCCTCATCCGGTTAATGAGCACATCATCACGATCCGAACACAGACTTTGGACCAATTCTTTTACCTCCTCTTTTATCTCTTTCTTATCCCCTCTCCGTCGCTTCTTAATTTCGCTCACCCCTTCTTCCACTTCTTCTAATTTCTGCTTCACCTCTTTTATTTCCCGGTGCGTCTCCTCAAGTTCGTCCTCTAAGGCTACCTTGACCGTTTCCATGTGCGTCCTCACCTGCCGGTCCTTCGTCTCCATTACCTCTGTCACCTCGTCCAACCTCGTTGTCAGTCCCTCACGTACCATCTGACATTGCCTCTGTGTCGCTATCAAGTCATTTTTTATGTCGTTTTGTGTCGCTTTTAACCCTCCTAATACCGCAGTGTTCCTTTGAACCTGCTCCGTTAGTTCTTTTTGTCCCTCCGTCAGCTGTTCCACTTCCAGCGTCAACTCCTCTATACCACCTTGCAATTTTACAGTCCCCTTTCTCACCTCCTTCTCCATGCGCTCCTTACAGTGCCTCACCTCCTCGCGCACTCCTCCGACCTCCTCACTCACACCTCTTCTGATCTCTTCTCCCATCACTTGCATCTCCTGCCCAGATGCCACCCTCATCTGCTCCATTTCCTCCCTGTGAGCATCCAATTTAGTTTCTACCCCCATTCTGACCCCCTCTATCTGCTGCCCCATTTTTTTAACTTCCCTTTCCGCTTGGTCCCTCATGTCCCTCAATTTGCCTTCCATACTGTTTTCTAACCCCTCTAACCCCTTTTGCATCCCTTCCATTTGATTCTCTTGAGCGGCCATTCTGTTTTCTACCCCCGTTAACCCATGTTTCACCCCTTCTATTTGATTCTCTTGAGCGGCCATTCTGTTTTCTACCCCCATTAACCCATTTTTCACCTCTTTTATCCCATTGTCTAACGCCTCACCGGTACCCCTCGCTTCGTCCCTCATTACCCCCATTTGGCCCTCCAATCGCTCACCCAATCGCTCACTATCAGCCCTCATTTGCTCACTATTAGCCCTCATATCGTCCTTCTGCAGGTTGAGGGACGCCTGCATTTGTACCATAAATTGCTCCATGAGGGCCTGCATTTGGGCCATCCCTCCCACTTGTACAGTGGGTGCGGCCGCCGTAGCCATGTGCGAGGCGCCATTTTGCGCGCCCGCAACCTCGTGCGCGAGGACGCCATTTTGCGAACCTGCCGCCCTCACTGCTTCGCTCTCCTCTTGTCCCTCAATTTGGTCCTGGATCGACCCTACCTCACTCTCCTCTACCGGAATCCAGCCATCTTGATCCGCCATAGCGCGACTTTCAAAATTCGGGTTTTTATTTTAAAACAAAACAAATTTCGGTTACTTGTAATTTTGAGCGCGTTAAGCGCGCTTCGGGTCCGATCCCACTCCTGACACCAGTTGTTACGGATCGCGGTTAGATGTTATTTACCGAGCGGTAGTATTGCCGCGACCTAACAATTCCCCCGATTCTTCCCCAACTCACCCGATTCCACCCGACGTTGACCAAGTCGCGCTATGCTAAATCAATGATTTGGAAAGGACACAACGACTGGGATCAATGAAACGACACAAGGGGTACAGTTCTCAAGACCTCCGGAGGAGGATATAATTGGTGGTGGAGAAAAGGGGTAGATTACAAGGTAAGGAGGTAAAGACACAGAAGAGATAGGCACTTAGACACAATCTTATCTATCCCAGACAGACCACAGACAAACGGAACAAGACTGACTTACACAGGGATTGATGGCAGGGAAGGACAGGCAGTCGATAGCACAAGGTGCACCTTGGCTCAGGGACAGGATACAGCTCAGTCTTTTGGGAGGTCTCTCGGCGCTCGGAGGGTGCGTCCTTTCTCCTTCAGCTCAGCGCGCATCTGACGTCACCTCCCTCTTTCTGCGCATGCTCAGCGGGGAGTGACACGCCCTCGGCTCGTTGGCTCCGCCCCAGATGGGATCGGTCCGCCACTTCTATTGGGTGCGGGGGTTACCGGGCTCCGCCCTTGACGAGGAGCTGACAGCGAGCCCCTACCTGGTAACCCCGTCGAGCACATGCTCGATGGCGGCTCGTTCGAAAGGCATGGTGCACTCCCAACACCCCCTACCAACCAAGCCGGAGTGAGGACGCACACTCCCCGCGCCGCCGCCGTTGTTGTTGTTGTTGTTGTTGAACCGTGAGGAAGAGCTGCGGGGAGGTATTGGGAGGTCCTAAACTTCCTAACGGTGCCATACAATCACATTCTGGTGCAACGAAGAGTCAGAATTAATGGAAACGAGTCCTTAACTGACATAGACTAAGAATAACTAGCAAGATGTCCTATAGTTATCTACGTGAGATGCGGTGGACCTGGATGCGACATTTAATGGGGGAAATAGGGGAAGGTCGGGTCTACAGAGTGTTGTTTACAGAAAATGGGACTAGGGAATGGGGGATTGGGGATAGTTGGGAAGTATTGAGGAAATAGGGGAATATTTACAAGCGGATATGGATGGATCCAAATCCCATATCCGCAACAATATATAGATATATATATATTTTTATTTTTTTTTATTTTTTTTATTCCCCATATATAGGCACTCCTATGTTGAAAGTCTTGTCTCAGTTGCTCAAGGAGTCGACGCGAAAACAAATTTAGAAGTGAATAAAGGTGAAAAAGTGAGGGCGGAAAAAAAAGGTGAGGGCCTCGGCCGACATTCCACAACATGGTCAAGGATGGTTTTGGATGCCCATTATTAGTTTATTTACTTTCTTCCCAGTTTTATGTTAACTATGCTTGGACATGTCTGATATAAAGAGCACAGATTAAAAACTATTGGAATTAAAGGACATATGAACAACCCAAGCCAAAGAAGGAGAGATCGTTAGCAGGGGAGAAATGGACAAAGCTATCTAGTTCTGGCTGGACTACATGGATAGCTAAACTTTGGATCATCGTGAGGTCTCTTAGAGCAACCGAAGATAACAACTTGGATGTGCACCTCAGGTGTCTTCATAAAGCCTGCCAATTGTTCTTTAGCTATCACAGCACAAGATGTGCCTGACACACCATAGCTTGTGTCCTGACTCTGTTTAATTACATCACTCTTACCCTGGTGTGAAGGAGCTTCTGAGATATGTTTTTGTCTGAATAGATCAGATGTCCCATATTTCAAGAATTGCAGTAAAACTACTGTTGAGCGGTGTTTCCCAAACTTTTATGGTTTGTCAATCCCTTAAGAACTTCTGAAAAACTTTTGGACCACCAAGTACCCCTAGTGACACATAATGAGTTCTGCTCATTCATCTTATTTTTATATTAATTTTACTTTTTAATACAATATAATATAACTAGCGGGGTCACCCGTGGGAATCCCACGGGCATGGATGTGTGTGACATTTCGACATATTGAGTTCGATGCTGCACCTGCACATTCAGTTATATAAAATGGTTTAAAAAACTTTCTTCTGATATTTGTGATTTATTTCAAACAAACTGTATTTCCCATCTACACGGGCATGTATTCCTATTAACGTTATGTAAAGTACATAAATTGTGTGGATTACATCATTTGTGGATGTGATCAATTGCCAGTAACCATCTTATATAACTGAATGTCTTATATAACTGAATGTGCAGGCGCAGCATGTAACTCAATATGTCGAAATGTCACACACATCCATGCCCGTGGGATTCCCGCATGGATGTGTATGGCGAATTTTAAATATATGTCGACTGTTATTTTAGGCGGTGTATTTTCGTTTATCATCATGGCGCGATTTAAAAAAATATATCTCTGCATTTTCCTCTCCAATACCTCCTCACACTTTACACACACACCGGCCCATGTTTACATATACACACACACACACATATACACCCACACACATATACACATACACACACACGTACATCGACACACATGCACACACACACACACACGTACAGACACATATACACATATGCACATATGCAAATATGTATACACATATGTATCCACATATACACATATATACACATATATACATCTCCATACATCTCCACACACACACACACACACACACACACACACACACACACACACACACACACACGTACATCGACACACATGCACACACACACACACACACACACGTACAGACACATATACACATATGCACATATGCAAATATGTATACACATATGTATCCACATATACACATATATACACATATATACATCTCCATACATCTCCACACACACACACACACACACACACACACACACACACACACACACGTACAGACACATATACACACAAACACACACACACAGACATGTATATACACATACAACAACAACATGCATTTTAAGGCCATTTTCCCTGCTAGAGCGGGGGTTAGCCTACATACACATACACACACATATATACACACACACACACATATTCACGCGCACACACACACGTACACACACGTACACATGTCCCACATGTATATATCCCACATCCCACATGTATATACATGTTTAAAGTGTACGTGCCCTTCCCCCCTCCCCCGCCCGGCAACGCTGGGTACTTCTGCTGGTAACGAATAAAATAAAAACGAAGAAATAGGTGGAATTGGCTGAAATTCGCTCGGTGAATTCACGCGGTGTATTCGGTTCGGCTCGGTTCACTCGGTTTAAAGAAAAAGCGATAATGTCGACATGTTGCTGTCTGTGTCATGTTGGGCGGTGTATGATACTCGTTGGCTGTTGGGCGGTGTATGATACTTGTTGGCTGTTGGGCGGTGTTGTGCGGTGATATGGTGTATTTTAAAAAATATATCTCTGCATTTTCCCGCGTTGGTGACACCGAGTCGTTCTTCATCGATCGTCTCATTCATTTTGGAAATGGAAGTTTCCACGCAACGCATGAATTGTCACGATCCTCAAGAGGAATTTGTCTCGTAATCATCAAATGATAAATGGCAAGTAAATTATATTGTGGAAAATTAAAGATTTCAAATAAACCTATTTAAAGTGTATGCGCACATAACTAATAAAAAAAACGAAGAAATATCTCTCGGTAATTTCCTGAAACATATTTTACTTCCGGCTAATATGTTGAATGAAATAAAAACGAAGAAATATATGTCGGCATCATTGTTGACGTTTTTGTGACGACTATCATCAAACGAAATAGTAATATATCATAACGGAAAAGCAAAAGCGAATTTTTAATATATATCGACACATTGCCGGCGGTGTCATGTTGGGCGGTGTATGATACACCATGACGCGATTTTAAAAAATATATCTCTGCATTTTCCCGCGTGTGTGGATTGTTCTCAATTATTGCTGACACCGAGTCTAAAAGTAAAACCATCGATAAAAATGAAATCATATGGTGAGTTAGATTGGAGATAAAGGCGTGAGAGAGACTCAATGGCCTTGAAGTTACAGGCCTTTGAGAATTCATTTCGTTCTATAAACGGCAACTTTCATCGGATTTTCTTCCCGTTTTTTTTCAACCGAGTCTAAAACTATGTTAGCGACTGTGAAAAATGAAATGATTTATCGAATTTGATTTGAAATAAAACTGGGGGAGAGCAAGACACCACGGGCCTACAAAACAGGACTCAAAGCTATGCGAGTTAATAAAATGGTGGATATTTGTTTATAGCCACTCCCAGAATGGGTGGAGCTATGGGTGGAGCTACTCTGCAAACCGAGTAAGCCACACCCCGGACAGACACCCAACAGATAGACAGACAGACAGACAGACAGAATCATCTACGGCTATTATAATATAGAAGATAACCTCAGTCTTCCACAAATGGTTGCTTCTGATGTGCGGAGAGTTGCTGTGTGTGAGGTCATTTGGCATGAGGTTAATGTTACTTTCTTCCGGCGGAAACTTGCCGCTGGCCTCATGGACCTCAGAGTGGAGCTGGCGGATCTCAAAGTGGGAACAAATGTTATAACAAATGTTAGAACAAATTATCAACCGTCATGCAAAGTCACAGGGAGACATTGCTGGTTTCGGCATAAACTATTCAGCTTACTACAGGTGGACAAGCATTCCCAGGTGGCCTTTCTTGAAGCAACCATGGAAGTGCCTGAGATGGATAGCTAAGAATATACATGGCACAAAGTCCTGAGAACATCAGAGATACTTCAAAGTGAAGCAAATGCTTTCAAGATTGTTTCTGCAGTCATTAATTTAGTTACTCATTTGAAGTTGACAACTATGATGTACTTCAGCCAACCGCATGTCTTCAAGTGCACCAGCAACAAAATCTATTGGACAAAGATCTTCTTAACTGAAAATCTGGGCAAAGAAGCTTCAATATCCTTTGGGAAGAATGATGGTTAAGGATTATGTTCTGTTCTGGCAGAGAACAGTTAAGGTTCTGATGGAGAATCAAAGAATATTGTAGCACATTGTCTTGCTTGCAATAAATGTAGCGTACTCTGGGAAACCTCTTCTTTCTTATGCAGCAAATGGCTTGGAGTAGCATAATTGGCTGAAGGTGCAGCTATGCCGCTGATGCCCCCTGTAGGTTAGGGCATGAATTTGTCTGAATTTGTGATAGTCTTCATGAAGGACACCGTTGAGTCTTTAACAGTCACAAACTAATGCTGGCTGATGGGACTTCCAGTTTAACGTCCATCTGAGACACCAGCACACAAATTGATTCCTCACCGTGTCTGCGAGACACAAGGATGACAGTTTATAGCTGAGCAGAGATTCAAACCTAGGGTAGATGGCTCAGAGGCGAGTATGCGTACCTCTAGGTTATCCTGCCGGCACTAGCCTGCAAAAGGAGCTTATCTACCATCTCGAACTTGTTACTTGGCAAAAAAAATTATTTGGACAAGTATGTTGATCACTCCAGTTTGTGTGTTTGTCTGTTTGTCTGTTCGCTCACTTATACTTGCCTACAGGTCACAATTTTAAAACGATCTTCACGAAACTTCACCAAAAGATAGAGTTGGTGGTCCGACAGATTCATATTTATTTTTGAGGTCAAAAGGTCAAACGGTCAACATAGGCAAAAGGTCAACCACTATTTTCAAATTTCTAAAATCCTCTATTTTCATCCGATTCACTTGAAATTTGAATAGGATTTTCATATCAGCAAAGTGAATTCAACCACCAACTATTTTTGAGGTCAACCTAGGTCACAAGGTAAACATAGGCTAAAGGTCAACCACTCCTTTTCAAATTTCTAAAATCCTCAATTTTCATCCGATTAACTTGAAATTTGAAAAGGATTTTCATATGTACTAACTAAATTCAAGCACCAACTATTTTTGAGGTCAACCTAGATCACAAGATCAACATAGGCCAAAAGGTCAACAACCTTTTGAAATATGTGAAATCCTCAAGTTTTATCCGATTGACTTGAAATTTGAATATAATTTTCATAGCAGCTAACTGAATTCAACCACCATACATATTTGAGGTCAACATCGGACAAAAGGTCAACTTAGGCTAAATTTCTAAAATTGTCAATTTTCATCTGATTAACATAAAATTTGAAGACAATTTGCATATCAGGTCACTGAATTCAACCATCAGTTATTTTTGTGATCAAAAGGATGCTCTACTGAGTGCCATTCTATTAGACTGGTGGCCATTTTAGTTGTAAAAAAAACCCATTATTGAACACGTCCTCAACTATTTCTCAGACATGCATTTTCTGATCTTGTTCAAACTTGGCACACAGATAATGAATGATGGCTTCCATAAGTATCTCATTTTGTTTCGAGATCAGATCCAAGATGGCCGACTGGTGGCTATTTTGCTACTTAAACGTGTCCCTGACCATTTCTCGGACATGTATGGACCAATTTTGTTCAAACTTGGCACAAGGACAATACATGAGAGTACACATAAGCAGAATATTTTGTTTTGTAATTCGACCAAAGATGGCTGACTGGCGGCCTTTAACTCTGAACAGCAAAATTACTAAAAGCACGGGAGCTTTGTTTACTTGCATTATGTTCAGACAACATTCCAAAACCACATATCAAAAGTTAACAAAATACAATTGGTGGAACATATTATTTTGGGAAATTATGTAAAAAAACATGGTTGTATGAAAATGAATGAATGATCGTTTTAAGGCCATTTTTCCCTGCTAGAGTGGGGGTTAGCCTTGCGGACCCCATGACAATCATGGTTCACTGTTTGAGGCAATGTTTTTATGGCCGGATGCCCTTCCTGACGCCAACCCTTAGTCGCCTCTTATTATGCGCAGGGATATATATATATATATATATATATATATATATATATATATATTGTTACAGACGCGGTTTTGGATGTTAGTTTGACCGAGCGGTGGTGTATTTAACCGCGTCCGAACAGTTACTCCCCGATTAGAACCCGATTTAACCCGACGTTGACCAGATCGCCCCACAGATATTCAATCGGGAAACCTCTAAAGCGACCGAAAGAGAATGAAAAAGAAGAAGAAGAAGAATACAGAGGAAGAACAGATTTATTATACACACACAAGCAATGGATGGAAGAAGCAGTAACACAGCGAATCGTTAACTTACACTATTCATTTTTACTTAACCCCAAGACAACGAGCAGGACAGGACGTTCACACTTACACAGGGGATATTGCAGGCAGGTAGGGCTTGAGGTGGATTGCTTGAGAGGGAGGCAAAGTCGGGAGGCAGCAGCTCTCAATTCCTCGCGGTTTTGGCGGGAAAACCCTCCGTCGCGTATCCGCTGCGGTAGACGTCACGCGCTGGTTCGGCACACCTGCTCCTCTTCTTGTGGTGGAGCCGTCTCCCTCCTTTCAGCGCGTCTCTCCAAAGCTGGTTTCCTTGCCGAGTACCTCTCCTCTTTGGCTTGGAGCGTTTCGCATCTCACCGCTCCTCTTGGTGCCGCCTCTTTGCTCATCTCCCAGGTCATCTCGTAAAGCAGTCCCTTACAGTCGCTTTTATCACCTCGGGCGAAATCAAGCCGCCGGCTCCGAGGGCACGCCTACCGGGTCGCTCACCGCGGTGCTGATTGGCTGTTAGGGCTGGTTCACTCCTTCCCTCTTATGACGAGGTGGAGACACGCCTTTCTTCTCCGAGATTAGCACATGGGCAATGGCGGCCTGCGGGATTGAAAACAACTCCCCTTTTGAAAGGAACTTTGGAGAGCGGAGATGTTTGGGGAAATTGGAAGGGCCTACGCTTATTTTGTTTGATACAATGCAAAGTCAATCTAGTGGGAAACACATATTTAGCCTACATGGAATAAGGAAATACACTATTTAAAAGATATATCGTGACCTGCGTGTAAGTTTCATGGAATTAACTAGGAGGACGGCTGCGACCATTATTTACATTAACAGGGTGTTACCATACTTTTGTAACGTTCACATTGTAACGTTTTCCACATTCGTTACACTGCACCCTCCTTTCTTCAGGCCCGTCCTCGGGCCTACTAAACTTTAACTTAGTGTGACACGTAGGTGTAATTCCCTCTACAATTAACCTGACCCTGAGTGTGACAATCTTAAAACACAAATAGGTATGTCCCCCTATTGCATTGCACCCTGTCTAACAGACTCAAGCCCACAGCTAACCGAATTACGGAATTATTCTCAAACTATACATTTACGGTGGGGAGCATTATTTACAATGACGTGATTTCTGATTTACAACGCAACCCAGGCCCTGTGTTTTTTTTTCTTTTTTTTTTTTCTTTTTAGGGAACAAGAAAAAGAAATTCCTGTTGGGAGGGAGGAGACAGCACGCATTGCATCGATGCACCAGTACCAATACCACCAAAGCACCCAAAAGCACCAAAAGCACCACAAAGCACCAAAAGCACCACTCGGTGCGCAGTCACCATGGTTCATAATAAACACAACAAAACAACTGGTGGTGGTCTTCTCTTTCTCTGCTGGGCCGATGTTCTTCCCGACGTCTTCTGGCTTCATGCGGCCTAGTTGGAAATAATAAAAAGCACAACTTGTGTCCATTTTTATTTAGGGCCTCAGGGGCCAACTAAGGGTGGTCCACCTGTTTGGCATAGGTGCCACCTTACCGAGGTCCGCAAGCAAGATTCCCTGGCCACTATGGCCGGTCTCCAACAGAGGTGCCCTGCCCCAGAACCTGGGGTCCATCAAGTGGTACTTGGCCGCAGAACAGCGGTCCATACAGCGGTACATCAACGCAATACATGCTGGTTCTGGGAATCTCGGGCGCACAATGGCCACCTCACGCACGCTCCCATCGGCACCCAATGGCGCACAGGTCATGTGGGAGACAAAAGAAAGATAATTGAGCGAGGGGTAAGGTCACAAGGGTACACGTCAATAAGGCAATGCAAGGTGAAATGCGTACGGAGGGCGAAGTGAGAAAGCTCGTCCCTACCGTACGTCACCCCCCTGTCACCTACCCTACCCTTGCCCTTGCCCTTACCCCATATGTACAAAATCTACACATTACCAATTCGTCACTACTGTCACGTCTTCCCCATATTTCCCCTATACCAAATTCGTCACCACAATCCCTCTACCTCAAAATTTGCCATCACCAATTCATCATCAATCCTCATAAGGAGGGAGAGATGGAATTACGCACAATGTCACACCCACGTCATGATGCGTCTCACAATCCAAACATTTGCATCATAAAAAATAATCAAAACATGGCATGGTGTGGAGTACCTGTCACCTCAGGTGAGTGGATGCAGATGGTGCGAGGAGATCCTTCATCCTAACTATTTTCTAAATGACTTTAACACACTTTACACTACCCGGGGTCTTTCCCTGCCAATCCATTGGCCAACTTACACTATGGGTTCTAATAACCAATTCCCATTGACCAAACTGTGGTGCTTCTCAATTTGGGGTCTCACTCCCCCGATTCATCTCCCGGTGCTCTCGCACAATTTCTGGGCTGCGACGTCTAGCTCTCCCAACAGGTCTACCCACCTGCACACCTCCACCACTGTAGTTGCCACCCGAGCTTACCTAGCTCCTCACCCTAACCTATCTAACTGGGGCAGGCCCCTCCTGGCTCTGTCACCCCACTCGGTGCCCTCTGGCACTGGGCTACCCGGGTCCGTCCTCCGGATCCTCGGGCCCCATCCCCAACAACTACTACCGGCTCCCAGAGCCCACCTGCGGCCTCACCTGGCCGACATCCTTACAGTGGTGGAGCGCCCAAACAACTACACACACTAACAGGCTACACGCCCAGCCATTTCCACAACACTAATGCACCCATCCAAATACCATTCTGTCACCCGCACCACAGATGCCAATATCCAACCACAATTTACCTGTACCCTCTACCTAACACTTACACTACCCACCCCGGGTATCCGTGATGGGGGTCCACTCTTCCCCCATTCACACCTTCGCACCATCCACTCCACTCCACAATTTCCACCATTCTCACTCCACGACCATCCATTCCAATACTCCAGATATTCCACACTACCATTTATTCCACACAGCCACATACACCTGTTGTTGCACACCTGTGCCCTCACACCTGGTGCCACCTGCACCCTCCTTTCTTCCTGGACCATTTGGTCAACACAACACGCAATCACCACTACTCCCTCATACACTGCTCCACACACCTGTTCAGTTGCACACCTGTGCAATCACACCTGTTCAATTCTCACCTGTTCAATCCTCACACACACGGCATCATCTCAGCTAACTACTCCCCTCTGAAACTTGCGCTTCCCAGTCGTCCCTTTAAACTATTGCGCTCCCACGTCATTATCATCCACACTAATCTACCTGCGTCCCCACTACAGGTATCAGTCACTAACTAATCTTAACGTTACCTAATGTCATCTTCGCTAGATCCCTACAATTATCCAAGCCCTCCCTGGCTCGGTTGTCATAGCCACCCCATAAACTATTGCGCATTTGCCCCCACTGTGAGGGATGGTGGATTTGCCATCCCACCACATCGGGGGTCTCTCACTATAAATTTTGCTTACCAAATTCCAACCAATTCAAAAATTTTCCATTTACTGCCAATTCTACCCACTATTATAAATTTCGTTTTAAATCACTATCACTATCACCATCACCCGTCTACTTATTACATCCTCTCGGTGCGCCAATTCACGTCTACAGCCCGGCTTCGTACAGCCGAGCAATGAACGCGGATTCTTTTGTGCCGGCGGCTGGATGCGTCCCGCATTCGGGGCAGGGGCGGGGGCTTACCCGGGCCGAGATCCCACGCACCACCTCGGCGTGGAGCCATCCAATGTCCCGATCTCGACCTGCCGGCACGTCTCAACAAAACGTGGTCGCCATAACGACCCTTCCTATCCAGCTGCCCGCTCCGCCTAGTGGAGCTCGGACGCGGCCGTTCCACGTGAGGCCCAGCGTGGATCGCGTACGGCGGTTCTTTCGAAACCGCCGTGGTTCGGATCCCCGCTGGTCCTCGCGGCACGCGAAGCTGCCCGACGCGCACCGAGGGCCCGATTCGGCTATAAGTCGTTCTAACCTCTAACCTGGTTACCGTCGACGCTTCACCTGGATTCTTACAAGCATACGCTACCCCTTTCTTGCTCATACATGCAGCTGTTCCCATTCTCCTCGTACCTTTCCTTACACACCTCGGTACACTCATTCCGCTCACAGCCTTGGTCACACACCTGACCACCGAACACCTTGGCACACATTCGTCGCTCGCACACCTCACCAACACACCTCTTCGCGCCCCTTCCTCTGTCACCTCCTCTGTGACCATCACGGGTGTGCTTTCACTCGCACACCCCACCACGTGCCTCACGACCAATTCCAGCGTGCATTCCCACTCACGCTCTACCATTCCAGGTGTGCATCCTTCCATTCCAGGTGTACATCCTCGCTCACCTGTCACAACCAACTCACGCTCCTTGTCACTCTCACTACTCTCACCACTACTCTTGACAACGCACTCACCCTTACTCTCGACAGCGCACTCTTTCCTCATGCACCTGTCCGTTACACACCTTTCTCGCGCACACTCTTCCGCACATTGTCCCGTTACACCCTCTGTAACACTCACCACAGGCATGCATTCTCCCTTACTCTTGACAGCATGCGCTTTCCCCATGCACCCGTCCGTTACACACCTTTCTCGCGCATCCTCTTGCGCACACTTTTTCGTTACTTCCTCTGTAACACTCACCACACCGCGCTTCCATGTACCCCCTCGCACACGCGCTTCGACCAACTCACTCTTGACGGCACACTCACTCCTCGGCGTGCACTTTTTCCTCACACACCCCATGGTCGGACATTCTCGCACACCTCTTTTTTCGCACACCTGACCTGTCGCACACTTCACCAACGGCCTCTCACGAACACCCGGATCCAAACCAATCCCCAAGCCGACTGAAGCTTTCCTCGCATCATATACATTGCCACTCACCTCCGTACCTTGTCTCCGCACCTCCTTTGCCACCTGCAAACTCTTTATTTGGTTAGTGAGCATCACATTATGAGTTGAGCATCGACCTTGTACATATTCCGCTATCTCCTCCTTTATTTCTCTCTTAGTTTCTGTCCGTCTCTTCTTAATTTCACTCACCTCTTCTTCCACTTCCTCTAATTTTTGTTTAACCTCTTTTATTTCTCGGTGCGTCTCCTCAAGTTCGTCCTCTAAGGCTACCGTGACCGTCTCTATGTGCATCCTCACCTGCCGGTCCTTTGTCTCCATTATCTCTGTCACCTCGTCCACCCTCATTGTCAGTTCCTCCCGTACCATCTGACATTGCCTCTGTGTCGCTATTAATTCGTTTTTAATTTCTTTTTGTGTCGCCTTTAACCCTCCGAGTACTGCAGTGTTCCTTTGCACCTGCTCCACTAATTTCGTTTGTCCCTCCGTCAGCTGTTCCACCTCCTCCGTCAGATCTTCTATTCCCCCCTGTAACCTAGCCGTATTATTCCTCACCTCTTTCTCCATACGCTTCTCACCTCGCTTTACCTCCTCGCGTAGCCCCGAAACCTCCTCACTTACCCCTCGTCGTATTTCCTCCATCTCTTTTGTAGATGCCACCCTCATCTGTCCCAATTCATCCCTCTGAGCATCCAGTTTGGTTTCTACCCCGATTTTCACCTCCTCTATCTGCTCTCCCATTTGTTTGATTTCCCTGGCTGATTGTTCCCCTATTTCCCGCAATTTGTCCTCCATCCTATTTTCTAACCCCATTAACCCATTTTTCATCCCCTCTATCTGATTCTCCTGGGCAGCCATTCTATTTTCCACCCCCGTTAACCCATGTTTCACCTCTTTTATCCCGTTGTCTAACCCCTCAAAATTATTGTCTAACTTCCCAAATTTCTTGTCTAACTCCTCACCGGTACCCCTCGCTTCGTCCCTCATTACCCCCATTTGGTTTCCCATTACCCCCATTTGGCCCTCCAATCGCTCACCCTGAGCATCCATCCGGTTCCCCATTTGTCCCATTTTGGCTTCTAGCCTGTCCATAAGGGCCCCCATTTTTCTGCTTTCCATTTTCTCACTATCGTTTTTTTCCTGCATTTCCACCATGAATTGGGTCATGAAGGCTTGCATTTGGGTCGCGCTCATTGGTTCCGCGGCCGTGGCCCCCTCAACCACGTGCGCGAGAGCGCCATTTTGTGCGTCTGAAACCTCCGCAACCACATTGCCATTTTTCTCCTCCTCCCTTTCCTCCACATACATTTCCCCGAGGTCCTGGGTCGATTCCACCCTGTCTATCTCTCCCACCGACATCCGATCACCTTGATTGTCCATGGCGCGATCTCAAAATTCGGGTTTTGCTTTATAAAACAAAATAAATTTCGGCAGCTTGTAATTTTGAGCTCGTTAAGCGTGCTTCGGGTCCGATTTCGGGTCCGATCTCCCTCCTCGACACCAATTGTTACTCTAATAGTACAATTGGTGTTCCAAAATTTGGGCCTAACAAATTTAGTCCCAGGTCCGAATCCAACTCCTCGACACCAAATGTTACAGACGCGGTTTTGGATGTTAGTTTGACCGAGCGGTGGTGTATTTAACCGCGTCCGAACAGTTACTCCCCGATTAGAACCCGATTTCACTCGACGTTGACCAGATCGCCCCACAGATATTCAATCGGGAAACCTCTAAAGCGACCGAAAGAGAAGGAAAAAGAAGAAGAAGAAGAATACGGAGGAAGAACAGATTTATTATACACACACAAGCAATGGATGGAAGAAGCAGTAACACAGCGAATCGTTAACTTACACTATTCATTTTTACTTAACCCCAAGACAACGAGCAGGACAGGACGTTCACACTTACACAGGGGATATTGCAGGCAGGTAGGGCTTGAGGTGGATTGCTTGAGAGGGAGGCAAAGTCGGGAGGCAGCAGCTCTCAATTCCTCGCGGTTTTGGCGGGAAAACCCTCCGTCGCGTATCCGCTGCGGTAGACGTCACGCGCTGGTTCGGCACACCTGCTCCTCTTCTTGTGGTGGAGCCGTCTCCCTCCTTTCAGCACGTCTCTCCAAAGCTGGTTTCCTTGCCGAGTACCTCTCCTCTTTGGCTTGGAGCGTTTCGCATCTCACCGCTCCTCTTGGTGCCGCCTCTTTGCTCATCTCCCAGGTCATCTCATAAAGCAGTCCCTTACAGTCGCTTTTATCACCTCGGGCGAAATCAAGCCGCCGGCTCCGAGGGCACGCCTACCGGGTCGCTCACCGCGGTGCTGATTGGCTGTTAGGGCTGGTTCACTCCTTCCCTCTTATGACGAGGTGGAGACACGCCTTTCTTCTCCGAGATTAGCACATGGGCAATGGCGGCCTGCGGGATTGAAAACAACTCCCCTTTTGAAAGGAACTTTGGAGAGCGGAGATGTTTGGGGAAATTGGAAGGGCCTACGCTTATTTTGTTTGATACAATGCAAAGTCAATCTAGTGGGAAACACATATTTAGCCTACATGGAATAAGGAAATACACTATTTAAAAGATATATCGTGACCTGCGTGTAAGTTTCATGGAATTAACTAGGAGGACGGCTGCGACCATTATTTACATTAACAGGGTGTTACCATACTTTTGTAACGTTCACATTGTAACGTTTCCACATTCGTTACAATATATATATATATATATATATTGTAATTTTGTTGTAATTTGTTGTAATTGTTTATAATTTTCAAAATGTTCATAAGTAGTGAATCATGTGATTTAATGTAATGATAGGATTTATTTATTCACAGGCTACCCAAAACCCAAAAGTTATATGTCAACAGAGCTTATTTTACATTGGTAAGAAGAAAGTGTGCCGTTAGCACCAAACAGGTGGCTTTTGATTTTTGGGAGTGTCTCTATAAAAAGAGGTTCTATCATAAATAGGAATAGATATTAAAAAAACTATAGTGTTCATGATGATCACATTATATAACAGATTAGTCAGCATCTTTATCGTTTGATCAAGCCTGGAGCGATGCATTGACACAAAGTTCATGACATTCGACATATCAAGAGATACATTGTTTATGACAGGAAAATAATCCATGTTTATGACAGGAATATCAAACTGTTGTGCAGCCATTTTTGCACTTGCAACTGATTGCCCCCAATAATCATTGGCGCCCTACATATATAGGTTAAAACCCATGTGTAAGTAAAGTTTTTTGAATTGTATGAATCAAATTGTTGCCGCTTTATATTAACTTTTCTAGAGCATTACTTGGTTCCTCCCAAGAACACAAGGGTAGACCAGCATGCACACAATATCTTTTGAATATCCCTTCTTTTCTATTGTTTGGCATTTTCTACAAGCTATGGAATGTCCCTTCTTTTCTAGAGTTTGCCACATGGTACATACCATATAAAGGGGCCTTTCCTCTGCTCCTGGCATTTTTTCAAAGAATTACTACCGGAGTCTAAATTTATAGATGTCCAACTTTTTGGGAATCGCCACTATGAGCCAAGCAAAAATAGGACCGTGAGTCCTGAAGCTCACCTGGATCAGGAGCAACAGTCACTCAAACCCCCCCAGACTCCCTCAGACCCTGGTATTTTTAAAGCCGTAGTACACCATGGGCAATGAAGATTGTGATCAAGTTTCATTGAAATTGTGTGTGTAGTTTCAGAGAAGAGCGCAGAGCAAATACCGATTTTGGGGGGTGTTACGTGCTCCTCCCCGACCCCCTGGTCACGATGTACCTCCGAGCCCCGAGAGGAGCCACGGCAGAAAAATATGTTATTCTGTCAGAAATCAATAGTGAAACCACACCGATGATTATCAACAAACAAATATTGTATTAAAAATCACACAAGAATAACGGTACAAAAAATAGCAATCAAAAGTACACTCAATACATCTTATGATGGTACCATCAACTAGCATAGGATAACTCACGGTGTTCCAAGTGAGTGGAAAAACCTTTCCCAATGTCTCTATATTCCCGTCCTCAAGACGAAGTTGACTGGCTCCAGCGATCGCTAGAACAATGTCCAATCGAGAACAGAAGCCTGTGCGGATGGCAAGGGCAGTCGCACCGCCGAAGCAGCTCTCAGGCGTAGGTGGCCGAAGCAACGTAAAAGTCACGTGGTCCAAAACCGGGTAAAGGCAAACTCATGGCGGAATGGGAAATCCCCAAAGGCACCCTCCAGATATGAACATTCACTGTTCAGTAGGCAAATCACAACTTCATCTCCAAACTCAGTGTTGCGCACACACATCCACGACAGACGACAGGATGGTGAAAAAACTGACACGTAGCCAAGACCTTTTGATGAACAAAGCGTGAGGGTCAAAATGGCCGACGGCTCTTACTTGAGCCGACACGACCCGTCAATGATTCTTCGGAATCGCAACGCCCAAACCTGACCACGCAGGTTTTTCAACTCCCCAGCGATAACACCTATCGCAAGAACTCCTTCCAAGGAAATTCAAAGTTCACTCATGACTTTCATTCGACAATGCTTGCTACGGAGCTGGAAGCTACTCGCTTCTTGTCCGGCTTCACTCGCCATGCCTTCGCCTTCTTCTTCCTCTTCTTCCTCGTCTTCCGGCTCCCGATCCGGCTTCCTGTCTCTTTTTAACATTAACGCTTTTATCCTTTGCAAGCAGTTCATGAACAATAAACCTTTTGAAGACAATAATAGTACATAGAATCAGAAACATTTCAAGTGGATGAAAACCACAACAACGGAAGAGACGAATCCGTAACAGGGGAACAGCCCCTCTCTCCCCAGTAAACTCCGTTAGTGAGCTCACATTTTGATGTCGTCAATAGACCTCCGTTAGGCATCATATATTAAGTTTGTTGCCAAGTTTCATCAAAATCGTGTGTGTAGTTTCGGATAAGAGATCAAATACCTATTTTGGGGGGCTGGGTGGGGGGGTGGTTCAAAACCCTCCTCCACCCCCGTTTTGCCCCCTTAATGAGCGCAGATTTTGAATTTGTTTAAAAAGCCATTAATTAGACCTATTGTCCGATGAATATTCCAAGTTTCAGCTAGTTTCAATGTACTGTATATCCTTTGAGATACGAGCGCCAACACATTTTGGACGAACGGACGGACGGATGGATGCACGGACGGACAGACACCAACGTGAATTTGAGGGTTTTCTTAATAAAACTCAAGAATGAGGAAACGGACATTGGTGAAATTTGGAACATATTACCTCGACGTACAAAATATTTACTTCTGAAATTTGCAGCCACTTTTGTCCAGTAGAAGCCGAGAAACGAATGTTCAGTCCCCATGTTGAAGTTGCATACAGAGAAACGATCCCTTAGGCTTATATAAAGGGAGGGCATATATTTATATATACCTTTATATATCGTATATATACCTTTATATATTGTAACGGTTATGAGAAGTGTGTAACGAATTTGAGAAGTGTAACGGTTTTTGAGAAGTGTACCAATTTTGGAGGAAGTGTAACGAATGTGAAAACGTTACAATGTGAACGTTACAAAAGTATGGTAACACCCTGGTAATGCAAATAATGGTCGCAGCCGTCCTCCTAGTTAATTCCATGAAACTTACACGCAGGTCACGATATATCTTTTTAAATAGTGTATTTCCTTATTCTATGTAGGCTAAATATGTGTTTCCCACTAGATTGACTTTGCATTGTATCAAACAAAATAAGCATAGGCCCTTGCAATTTCCCCAAACATCTCCGCTCTCCAAAGTTCCTTTCAAAAGGGTGGGAGTTGTGTTCAATCCCGCAAGCCGCCATTGCCCATGTGCTAATCTCGGAGAAGAAAGGCGTGTCTCCACCTCGTCATAGAGGGGAGGAGTGAGCCAGAGGGTCGCATGGCCAATCAGCACCGCGGTGAGCGAACCGGTAGGCGTGCCCTCGCAGCCGGCGGCTTGATTCCGCCGCGAGTTATAAAAGCGACTGTAAGGGACTGCTTTAAGAGATGACTTGGGAGATGACCTGGGAGAGGAGCGAAGAGGCGGCACCAAGAAGAGCGGTGAGATGCGAAACGCTCCAAGCCAAAGAGGAGAGGTACTCGGAGAGGAAACCAGCTTTGGAGAGACGTGCTGAAAGGAGGGAGACGGCTCCACCGGGAGGAGAGGAGCAGGTGTGCCCGAGCCAGCGCGTGACGTCTACAGCAGCGGATACGCGACGGAGGGTTTTCCCGCCAAAACCGCGAGGAATTGAGAGCTGCTGCCTCCGACCTTGCCTCCCTCTCCAGCAATCCACCTCAAGCCCTACCTGCCTGCAATATCCCCCGAGTAAGTGTGAACGTCGTCTGCCCTACTCGTTGTCTTGGGGTTAAGTAAAAATGAATAGTGTAAGTTAACGATTCGCTGTGTGACTGCTTCTTCCATCCATTGCTTGTGTGTGTATAATAAATCTGTTCTTCCTCCGTACTCTGTCTTTTTCTCTTTTCCTTCTCTTTCGGTCGTTTTAGAGGTTTCCCGATTGAATATCTGTGGGGCGATCTGGTCAACGTCGGGTGGAATCGGGTTCTAATCGGGGAGTAACTGTTCGGACGCGGTAATACACCACCGCTCGGTCAATATAACATCTAAAACCGCGTCTGTAACAATTGGTTGTCAGGAGTTGGATTCGGACCTGGGACTAAATTTGTTAGGCCCAAATTTTGGAACACCAATTGTGTTATATCTGTAACAATTGGTGTTGGGAGTGAGATTCGGGGCCCGAACCAAATTTAAAAAAAAAAAAACATCTAGAAAAAAATTTGGTCAAAATTACGAGCTGCCGAAATTGTGTTGTTTTATAAAACCCGAATTTTGAGATCGCGCCATGGACAATCAAGGCGATCGGATGTCGGTGGGAGAGATAGACAGGGTGGAATCGACCCAGGACCTCGGGGAAATGTATGTGGAGGAAAGGGAGGAGGAGAACATTGGCAATGTGGTTGAGGGGGTATCAGGTGCACAAAATGGCGTCCTCGCGCACGTGGGTGTAGCGGCACCAAATTTGGCCGTGGTCGCGGCAGCCGAGCCAGAGATGCCAATGAATTTGGACCTGTTTATGAAACAGATGATGGCCTTTATGGTAAAAACAGACGATAATTTCAAAGGGATGGAAAACAGAATGGGAAGCCAAATGGGGGTAATGGGAAACCAAATGGGGGTAATGGGAAACCAAATGGGGGTAATGAGGGACGAAGCGAGGGGTACCGGTGAGGAGTTAGACAAGAAATTTGGGAAGTTCGACAATAATTTTGAGGGGTTAGACAACGGGATAAAAGAGGTAAAGAATGGTTTAACGGGGGTGGAAAACAGAATGGCTGCCCAGGAGAATCAGTTAGAGGGGGTGAAAAATGGGTTAATGGGGTTAGAAAATAGGATGGAGGACAAATTGCGGGAAATAGGGGAACAATCTGCCAGGGAAATCAAACAAATGGGAGAGCAGATAGAGGAGGTGAAAATCGGGGTAGAAACCAAACTGGATGCTCAGAGGGATGAATTGGGACAGATGAGGGTGGCATCTACAAAAGAGATGGAGGAAATACGACGAGGGGTAAGTGAGGAGGTTTCGGGGCTACGCGAGGAGGTAAAGCGAGGTGAGAAGCGTATGGAGAAAGAGGTGAGAAATAATACGGCTAAGTTACAAGGGGGAATAGAAGATCTGACGAAGGGAGTAGAACAGCTGACAGTCGGACAAAGGGAACTAGCGGACCAAGTGTAAAAGAACACTGCAATCATCGGGGGTTTGAAAGCGACACAAAAGGACATTAAAAACGAATTAATAGCAACACAAAAGGAATGTCAGATGGTACATGAGGGGTTGACGAAGAAGTTGGAGGAGGTGACAGAAGTGATGGAGACAAAGGACCGGCAGGTGAGGATGCACATAGAGACGGTCACGGTAGCCTTAGAGGACGAACTTGAGGAGACGCACCGAGAAATAAAAGAGGTTAAACAAAAATTAGAGGAAGTGGAAGAAGAGGTGAGTGAAATTAAGAAGAGACGGACAGAAACTAAGAGAGAAATAAAGGAGGAGATAGCGGAATATGTACAAGGTCGGTGCTCAACTCATAATGTGATGCTCACTAACCAAATAAAGAGTTTGCAGGTGGCAAAGGAGGTGCGGAGACGAAGTACGGAGGTGAGTGGCAATGTATATGATGTGAGGAAAGCTTCAGTCGGCTTGGGGATTGGTTTGGATCCGGGTGTTCGTGAAAGGCCGTTGGTGAAGTGTGCGACAGGTCTGGTGTGCGAAAAAAGAGGTGTGCGAGAATGTCCGACCATGGGGTGTGTGAGGAAAAAGTGCACGCCGAGGAGTGAGTGTGCCGTCAAGAGTGAGTCGGTCGAAGCGCGTGTGCGAGGGAGCACAGGGAAGCACGGTGTGGTGAGTGTTACGGAGGGAAGTAACGAAAAAGTGTGCGCAAGAGGATGCGCGAGAAAGGTGTGTAACGGACGGGTGCATGGGGAAAGCGCATGCTGTCAAGAGTAAGGGAGAATGCATGCCTGTGGTGAGTGTTACAGAGGGTGTAACGGGAAAATGTGCGGAAGAGTGTGCGCGAGAAAGGTGTGTAACGGACAGGTGCATGAGGAAAGAGGGCGCTGTCGAGAGTAAGGGTGAGTGCGCGACCGAGAGTGGAGGTGAGAGTAGTGAGAGTGACACGGAGCGTGAGTTGGTTGTGGCAGGTGAGAAAGGATGTACACCTGGAATGGAAGGATGCACACCTGGAATGGTAGAGCGTGAGTGGGAATGCACGCTGGAATTGGTAGTGAGGCACGTGGTTGGGTGTGTGGGTGAGAGCACACCTGTGGTTGTCACAGAGGAGGTGACCGAGGAGGGGGCGCGAAGAGGTGTGTTGGTGAGGTGTGCGAGCGACGAATGTGTGCCAAGGTGTTCGGTGGTCAGGTGTGTGACCAAGTCGGTGAGCGGAATGAGTGTACCGAGGTGTGTTAGAGAAGGTACGACCAAGAGCAGGGAGACGGCTGGATGTATGAGGAAGAAAGGGGTAGCGTATGCTTGTAAGCATCCAGGTGAAGCATCGACGGTAACCAGGTTAGAGGTTAGAACGACTTATAGCCGAATCGGGCCCTCGGTGCGCGTCGGGCAGCTTCGCGTGCCACGAGGACCAGCGGGGATCCGAACCACGGCGGTTTCGAAAGAACCGCCGTACGCGATCCACGCTGGGCCTCGCGTGGAACGGCCGCATCCGGGCTCCACTAGGCGGAGCTGGCAGCCCGATAGGAAGGGTCGTCATGGCGACCACTTTCTATTGAGACGTGCCGGCAGGTCGAGATCGGGACATTGGATGGCTCCACGCCGAGGTGGTGCGTGGGATCTCGGCCCGGGTAAGCCCCCGCCCCTGCCCCGAATGCGGGACGCATCCAGCCGCCGGCACAAAAGAATCCACGTTCATTGCTCGGCTGTACGAAGCCGGGCTGTAGACGTGAATTGGCGCACCGAGAGGATGTAATAAGTAGACGGATGATGATGGTAGTGATTTGATACGAAATTTATAATAGTGGGTAGAATTGGCAGTAAATGGAAAATTTTTGAATTGGTTGGAATTTGGACGAGCAAAAATTGATAGAGAGACCCCCGATGTGGTGGGATGGCAAATCCACCATCCCTCACAAGTGGGGGCAAATGCGCAATAGTTTATGGGGTTGATGGCAGTGAAAACTAGCCCGGGTGGGTTAGGTTGTATTGTAGGGATCTAGCGAAGATGACATTAGGTGACGTTAAGGTTAGTTAGTGACTGATACCTGTAGTGGGGACGCAGGTAGATTAGTGTGGATGATAATGACGTGGGAGCGCAATAGTTTAAAGGGACGACTGGGAAGCGCAAGTTTCAGAGGGGAGTAGTTAGATGAGATGATGCCGTGTGTTTGAGGATTGAACAGGTGTGTGGAGCAGTGTATGAGTGAGTAATGGTGATGTGTGTTGTGTTGACCAACTGGTCCAGGAAGAGGAGGAGGGTGCAGGTGGCACCAGGTGTGATTGCACAGGTGTGCAACAACAGGTGAATGGAGAATGGTTGTGTGAAATAAATGGTTGTATGGAATAAATGGTATGGAGTATTGGAATGGATGGTCGTGGAGTGAGTATGGTGGAAATTGTGGAGTGGAGTGGATGGTGCGAAGGTGTGAATGGGGGAAGAGTGGACCCCCATCACGGATACCCGGGGCGGGTAGTGTAAGTGTTAGGTAGAGGGTACAGGTAAATTGTGGTTGGATATTGGCATCTGTGGTGCGAGTGAAAGAATGGTCTTTGGATGGGTGCATTAGTGTTGTGGAAATGGCTGGGCGTGTAGCCTGTTAGTGTGTGTAGTTGGTTTGGGCACTCCACCACTGTGAGGATGTCGGCCAGGTGAGGCCGCAGGTGGGCTCTGGGAGCCAGTAGTAGTTGTTGTGGATGGGGCCCGAGGATCCGGAGGACGGACCCGGGTAGCCCAGTGCCAGAGGGCACCAAGGGGTGACAGAGCCAGGAGAGGGCCTTCCCCAGTTAGTTAGGTTAGGGTGAGGAGCTCGGTAAGCTCGGGTGGCAACTGCAGAGGTGGAGGTGTGCAGGTGGGTAGACCTGCTGGGAGAGCTACACGCCGCAGCCCAGAAATTGTGCGAAGGCACCGGGAGATGAATCGGGGGAGTGAGACCCCAAATTGGGAAGCGCCACAGTTTGGTCAATGGGAATTGGTTTTTAGAACCCATAGTGTAAGTGGCCAATGGATTGGCAGGGAAAGACCCCGGGTAGTGTAAAGTGTGTTAATGTCATTTAGAAAGTAGTTAGGATGAAGTCTCCTCGCACCATCTGCATCCACTCACCTGAGGTGACAGGTACTCCGCACCATGCCATGTTTTGATTATTTTTTTATGATGCAAATGTTTGGATTGTGAGACGCATCATGACGTGGGTGTGACATTGTGCTTTGATGTTCCATCTCTGCCTCCTTATGAGGATTGATGATGAATTTGGTGATGGCAAATTTTGAAGTAGAGGGATTGTGGAGACGAATTTGGTGTAGGGGAAATATGGGGAAGACGTGACAGTTGTGACGAATTTGTAAATGGGTAGGTTTTGTAAATATGGGGTAAGGGCAAGGGTAGTGTAGGTGATAGGGGGGTGACGTACGGTAGGGACGAGCTTTCTCACTTCGCCCTCCGTACGCATTTCGCCTTGCATTGCCTTATTGACGTGTACCCTTGTGACCTTACCCCTCGCTCAATTGTCTTTCTTTTGTCTCCCACATGACCTGTGCGCCATTGGGTGCCGAGGGGAGCGTGCGTGAGGTGGCCATTGTGCGCCCGAGATTCCCAGAACCAGCATGCATTGTGTTGATGTACCACTTTATGGACCGCTGTTCTGCGGCCAAGTACCACTTGATGGACCCCAGGTTCTGGGGCAGGGCACCTCTGTTGGAGACCGGCCATAGTGGCCAGGGAATCTTGCTTGCGGACCTCGGTAAGGTGGCACCTATGCCAAACAGGTGGACCACCCTTAGTTGGCCCCTGAGGCCCTAAATAAAAACGAACACAAGTTGTGCTTTTTATTATGTCCAAATAGGCCGCATGAAGCCAGAAGACGTCGGGAAGACCATCGGCCCAGCAGAGAAAGTGAAGACCACCACCAGTTGTTTTGTTGTGTTTATTAAGAACCATGGTGACTGTGCACCAAGTGGTGCTTTTGGTGCTTTGTGGTGCTTGTGGTGCTTTTGGGTGCTTTGGTGGTATTGGTACTGGTGCATCGATGCAATGCGTGCTGTCTCCTCCCTCCCAACAGGAATTTCTTTTTCTTGTTCCCTAAGAAAAAAAAAAAAAAACACAGGTCCTGGGTTGCGTTGTAAATAAGAAATCACGTCATTGTAAATAATGCTCCCCACCGTAAATGTATAGTTTGAGAATAATTCCGTAATTCAGTTAGCTGAGGGCTTGAGTCTGTTAGACAGGGTGCAATGCAATAGGGGGACATACTTATTTGTGTTTTAAGATTGTCACACTCAGGGTCAGGTTAATTGTAGAGGGAATTACACCTACGTGTCACACTAAGTTAAAGTTTAGTAGGCCCGAGCACGGGCCTGAAGAAAGGAGGGTGCAGTGTAACGGTTATGAGAAGTGTGTAACGAATTTGAGAAGTGTAACGGTTTTTGAGAAGTGTAACAATTTTGGAGGAAGTGTAACGAATGTGAAAACGTTACAATGTGAATGTTACAAAAGTATGGTAACACCCTGGTAATGTAAATAATGGTCGCAGCCGTCCTCCTAGTTAATTCCATGAAACTTACACGCAGGTCACGATATATCTTTTTAAATAGTGTATTTCCTTATTCTATGTAGGCTAAATATGTGTTTCCCACTAGATTGACTTTGCATTGTATCAAACAAAATAAGCATAGGCCCTTGCAATTTCCCCAAACATCTCCGCTCTCCAAAGTTCCTTTCAAAAGGGTGGGAGTTGTGTTCAATCCCGCAAGCCGCCATTGCCCATGTGCTAATCTCGGAGAAGAAAGGCGTGTCTCCACCTCGTCATAGAGGGGAGGAGTGAGCCAGAGGGTCGCATGGCCAATCAGCACCGCGGTGAGCGAACCGGTAGGCGTGCCCTCGCAGCCGGCGGCTTGATTCCGCCGCGAGTTATAAAAGCGACTGTAAGGGACTGCTTTAAGAGATGACTTGGGAGATGACCTGGGAGAGGAGCGAAGAGGCGGCACCAAGAAGAGCGGTGAGATGCGAAACGCTCCAAGCCAAAGAGGAGAGGTACTCGGAGAGGAAACCAGCTTTGGAGAGACGTGCTGAAAGGAGGGAGACGGCTCCACCGGGAGGAGAGGAGCAGGTGTGCCCGAGCCAGCGCGTGACGTCTACAGCAGCGGATATGCGACGGAGGGTTTTCCCGCCAAAACCGCGAGGAATTGAGAGCTGCTGCCTCCGACCTTGCCTCCCTCTCCAGCAATCCACCTCAAGCCCTACCTGCCTGCAATATCCCCCGAGTAAGTGTGAACGTCGTCTGTCCTACTCGTTGTCTTGGGGTTAAGTAAAAATGAATAGTGTAAGTTAACGATTCGCTGTGTGACTGCTTCTTCCATCCATTGCTTGTGTGTGTATAATAAATCTGTTCTTCCTCCGTACTCTGTCTTTTTCTCTTTTCCTTCTCTTTCGGTCGTTTTAGAGGTTTCCCGATTGAATATCTGTGGGGCGATCTGGTCAAGGTCGGGTGGAATCGGGTTCTAATCGGGGAGTAACTGTTCGGACGCGGTAATACACCACCGCTCGGTCAATATAACATCTAAAACCGCGTCTGCAACAATATCATATTGTTGCGGATATGGGATTTGGATCCATCCATATCCGCTTGTAAATATTCCCCTATTTCCTCAATACTTCCCAACTATCCCCAATCCCCCATTCCCTAGTCCCATTTTCTGTAAACAACACTCTGTAGACCCGACCTTCCCCTATTTCCCCCATTAAATGTCGCATCCAGGTCCACCGCATCTCACGTAGACAACTATAGGACATCTTGCTAGTTATTCTTAGTCTATGTCAGTTAAGGACTCGTTTCCATTAATTCTGACTCTTCGTTGCACCAGAATGTGATTGTATGGCACCGTTAGGAAGTTTAGGACCTCCCAATACCTCCCCGCAGCTCTTCCTCACGGTTCAACAACAACAACAACAACAACGGCGGCGGCGCGGGGAGTGTGCGTCCTCACTCCGGCTTGGTTGGTAGGGGGTGTTGGGAGTGCACCATGCCTTTCCAACGAGCCGCCATCGAGCATGTGCTCGACGGGGTTACCACGTAGGGGCTCGCTGTCAGTTCCTCGTCAAGGGCGGAGCCCGGTAACCCCCGCACCCAATAGAAGCGGCGGACCGATCCCATCTGGGGCGGAGCCAACGAGCCGAGGGCGTGTCACTCCCCGCTGAGCATGCGCAGAAAGAGTGAGGTGACGTCAGATGCGCGCAGAGCTGAAGGAGAAAGGACGCACCCTCCGAGCGCCGAGAGACCTCCCAAAGACTGAGCTGTATCCTGTCCCTGAGCCAAGGTGCACCTTGTGCTATCGACTGCCTGTCCTTCCCTGCCATCAATCCCTGTGTAAGTCAGTCTTGTTCCGTTTGTCTGTGGTCTGTCTGGGATAGATAAGATTGTGTCTAAGTGCCTATCTCTTCTGTGTCTTTACCTCATTACCTTGTAATCTACCCCTTTTCTCCACCACCAATTATATCCTCCTCCGGAGGTCTTGAGAACTGTACCCCTTGTGTCGTTTCATTTATCCCAGTCGTTGTGTCCTTTCCAAATCATTGATTTAGCATAGCGCGACTTGGTCAACGTCGGGTGGAATCGGGTGAGTTGGGGAAGAATCGGGGGAATTGTTAGGTCGCGGCAATACCACCGCTCGGTAAATAACATCTAATCCGCGATCCGTAACAACTGGTGTCAAGGAGTGAGATCGGACCCGAAGCGCGCTTAACGCGCTCAAAATTACAAGTAACCGAAATTTGTTTTGTTTTAAAATAAAAACCCGAATTTTGAAAGTCGCGCTATGGCGGATCAAGACGGCTGGGTTCCGGTAGAGGAGAGTGAGGCAGGGTCGATCCAGGACCAAATTGAGGGACAAGAGGAGAGCAAAGCAGTGAGGGCGGCAGGTTCGCAAAATGGCGTCCTCGCGCACGAGGTTGCGGGCGTGCAAAATGGCGTCTCGCACATGGCTACGGCGGCCGCACCCGCTGCACAAGTGGGAGGGATGGCCCAAATGCAGGCCCTCATGGAGCAATTTATGGTACAAATGCAGGCGTCCCTCAACCTGCAGAAGGACGATATGAGGGCTAATAGTGAGCAAATGAGGGCTGATAGTGAGCGATTGGGTGAGCGATTGGAGGGCCAAATGGGGGTAATGGGGAACCGGATGGATGCTCAGGGTGAGCGATTGGAGGGCCAAATGGGGGTAATGAGGGACGAAGCGAGGGGTACCGGTGAGGGGTTAGACAAGAAATTTGGGAAATTAGACAATAGATTAGGGGAAATACAGGAGGGGTTAACGGGGGTAGAAAATAGAATGGCTGCCCAGGAGAATCAGATAGAGGGAGTGAAAAATGGGTTAGAGGGGTTAGAAAACAGTATGGAAGGCAAATTGAGGGACATGAGGGACCAAGCAGAAAGGGAAGTTAAAAAATGGGGCAGCAGATAGAGGGGGTCAGAATGGGGGTAGAAACTAAATTGGATGCTCACAGGGAGGAAATGGAGCAGAGGAGGGTGGCATCTGGGCAGGAGATGCAGGTGATGGGAGAAGAGATCAGAAGAGGGGTGAGTGAGGAGGTCGGAGGAGTGCGCGAGGAGGTGAGGCACTGTAAGGAGCGCATGGAGAAGGAGGTGAGAAAGGGGACTGTAAAATTGCAAGGTGGTATAGAGGAGTTGACGCTGGAAGTGGAACAGTTGACGGAGGGACAAAAAGAACTAACGGAGCAGGTTCAAAGGAACACTGCGGTATTAGGAGGGTTAAAAGCGACACAAAACGACATAAAAAATGACTTGATAGCGACACAGAGGCAATGTCAGATGGTACGTGAGGGACTGACAACGAGGTTGGACGAGGTGACAGAGGTAATGGAGACGAAGGACCGGCAGGTGAGGACGCACATAGAAACGGTCAAGGTGGCCTTAGAGGACGAGCTTGAGGAGGCGCACGAGGAGATGAAGGAGGTGAAGCAGAAATTAGAAGAAGTGGAAGAAGGGGTGAGCGAAATTAAGAAGCGACGGAGAGAGGATAAGAAAGAGATAAAGGAGGAAGTAAAAGAATTGGTCCAAAGTCTGTGTTCGGATCGTGATGATGTGCTCATTAACCGGATGAGGGATTCGCAGGTGATGGAGGAGAAGCGAAGAGAAAGAGGACCCGGTGTAAGTGGTGACCAATATGGTCGTGCGTATGATGCGCCAGGTGATTTAATAAGCTTGGGGGTCGAGATGGACCCGGGTGTTCGTGAGAGGCCGTTGGTGAAGTGTGCGACAGGTCTGGTGTGCGAAAAAGGAGGTGTGCGAGAAAGTCCAACTCTGGGGTGTGTGAGGAAAAAGTGCGCGCCGACCAGTGAGTGTGCTGTCGAGAGTGAGTCGGTCGTAGCGCGTGTGCGAGGGAGCACATGGAAGCGCGGTGTGGCGAGTGTTACGGAGGAAGTAACGAAAGAGTGTGCGCAAGAGGATGCGCGAAAAAGGTGTGTAACGGACAGGTGCATGGGGAAAGAGTGCGCTGTCAAAAGTAAGGAAGAGTGTACACCTGTGGGGAGTGTTACAGAGGGTGTAACGGGAGGGTGTGTGCGAGAAAGGTGTGTAACGGACAGGTGCATGAGGAAAGAGTGCGCTGTCGAGAGTAAGGGTGAGTGCGCGACCGAGAGTGGAGGTGAGAGTAGTGAGAGTGACACGGAGCGTGAGTTGGTTGTGATAGGAGAGCGAGGATGTACACCTGGAATGGAAGGATGCACACCTGGAATGGTAGAGCGTGTGTGGGAATGCACACTTGAGTTGGTCGTGAGGCACGTGGTTGGGTGTGCGAGTGAAAGCACACCTGTGATTGTCACAGAGGAGGTGACCGAGGAAGGGGCGTGAAGAGGTGTGTTGGTGAGGTGTGCGAGCGACGAATGTGTGCCAAGGTATTCGGTGGTCAGGTGTGTGACCAAGGCTGTGAGTGGAATGAGTGTACCTGGGTGTGTTAGAGAAGGTACGACGAGGAGCATGGGAACAGCGGGATGTATGGGCAAGAAAGGGGTAGCGTATGCATGTGAGCATGCAGGTGAGGCATCGACGGTAACCGGGTTAGCGGTTAGAGCGACTTATAGCCGAATCGGGCCCTCGGTGCGTGCCGGGCTTCGCGTGCCGCGAGAACCAGCGGGGATCCGAGCCGCGGCGGGTTTGAAAGGACCGCCGTACGCGATCCACGCTGGGCCTCGCTTTGAACGGCCGCATCCGTGCTCCACTAGGCGGAGCTGGCAGCCCGATAGGAAGGGTCGTCATGGCGACCACTTTTTGTTGAGGCATTCCGGCAGGTCGAGATCGGGCCATGGGATGGCTCCGTGCCGAGATGGTGCGTGGGATCTCGGCCCGGGTAAACCTCCTTCCCTGCACCGAATGCGGGACGTATCCAGCCGCTGGCACCAAACAACCCGCATTCATGGCTTGGCTGTACGAAGCCGAGCTTTAGAAGTGAATTGGCGCACCGAGAGGCATTAGTAAGTAGACTGTAATGACGAGGATAGTGTTTTGGACCCGAAATTAGAAAAACAAAATTTGATGATTGGCAAAGGATTGGCAGTAATGATTGGCAGATGATGGGTAGTGATTGGCAAATTTTTGATTTGTTGAAATTTGATGTGCAAAATTGGTAGTGGGAGATGCCCGATGTGGTGGGATGGCAACTCTGTCATCCCTCACAAACGATGGGGCAAATGCGCTATAGTTTATGGGGTTTATGGCAGTGAAAACTAGCCCGGGTGGGTTAGGATATTGTGTGTAGGGATCTAGCGAAGATGACATTAGGTAACGTTAAGGTTAGTTAGTGACAAGGATACCTGTAGAGGGGACGCAGGTAGATTAGAGTGGATGATAATGACGAGGGAGCGCAATAGTTTAAAGGGACGACTGGGAAGCGCAAGTTTCAGAGGGGAGTAGTTAGATGAGATGATGCTGTGTGAGAACTGGACAGGTGTGTGGAGCAGTGTATGAGTAGTGAGTGTTGTGGATCAGCGCGAATGCGCTTGGGGGAGAGAAGGGTGCAGGCGGCACCAAGTATGAGAACACAGGTGTGCAAGTACAGGTGTGTGGAATACATGGAGTATTGGAATGAGTGGTGTGGAGAGAGTTGGAGTAAGTGGTACGGAGTGGTGTGCATGGTGCGAAGGTGTGGATGGGGGAAGAGTGGACCCCTTTCACGAGTACCCGGGGCGGGTAGTGTAAGTGTTAGGTAGAGGGTATAGGTAAATTGTGGTTGGATATTGGCATTTGTGGTGCGGTTGCAGAATGGTATTGTGGATGGGTGCATTGGTGTGGTGAAATTGGCTGGTCGTGTGGCCTGTTAGTATGAGTGTGAATGGTTGGGCACTCCGCCACTGTTAGATGTCGGCCAGGTGAGGCCGCAGGTGGGCTCTGGGAGCCGTTAGTGTCAGTGGGTGCCTGAGGATCCCGGGTGTGGATCGGGCAGCCCGTGCCAGAGAGGGCACTGAGGGGGTGAGAGTGCGAGAGGGCCTTCCCCAGTTAGTTAGGTTAGGGTGAGGAGCAGGTGAGCTCGGTAGGCAACAACAGTGGTGGAGGTGTGCAGGTGGGCGGACCAGCTGGGAGCGTCACACGACCCAGCCACCGAAATTGTGCGGGGGCACCGAGTGTTGAATCGGGGGAGTGAGACCCCAACTTGAGAAGCACCACAGTTTGGTCAATGGGAATTGGTTTTTAGAACCCATAGTGTAAGTTGGCCAATGGATTGGCAGGGAAAGACCCCGGGTAATGTAAAGTTGTTAAAGTCATTTAGGAAATAGTTAGGATTGATGAACCTGTCGCACCATACGCAGCCACTTACCTGAGGTCCACACCTGTGTTCCTTTGTTCTGTGTTGCAGGAAAGGAGAATTGCTGTGTGGATTTGTGAGACGCATCACGACGTGGATGAGACATTGGGGTGATTCCATCTCTCCCTCCTTAGGAGGGACTGATGATGAATTGGTGATGGCAAATTTTGATGAGTTGGAGATGGCAAATTTTGATGAGAGTTGGAAATGGCAAATTTGATTGGTTAGGAGGGAGAGAAGACGAATTTGGTTTATGGGAGGAACGGGGAAGACAGTAGGGACGTTTGTTGATGTGTAAAGTACATGTTTATGGGTAGTGTTGTGTTTTGTGGATACAGTAAGGGGTAAGGGAGGGGCAATGTAGGTTACCTGGTGGGGGGGGGGGGGCGTACGGTAGGAACGTACCTGTCTCACCTGGTTCCCATGTGCCCCCAGTGTGCATTACCTTATATTGCATGCACTTTTGCGCCCTTACCACCTTACTCACTTGTTTTCTTTTGTCTCCCACCTCCGAGGATCTGGCTTTGGGGCAGAGAGAGAGGAGAGAGAGGTGCTGGCTCCGCAGTTGTGGGCCTGTACTTCCGCTGCTTGTTGCCTGGATCGATACACCATATGGACCGCAATTTTGGTGGCCGCCCACAATGGACCGCAGTTCTTTTGCGGGCAAGCACCACCCGTTGATGGACCTCTGGGTCAACGTGGCACCTATGCCATACAGGTGAACCACTTATAGTTGGCCCCCCTGACGGCCACAATTTAGAAATGGACGCGGTTGGCGCCTTTCTTTATTTCTAAAGAAGCCAGAAGGCCAAGTGCACTACATGAAGGCAAGACCAGCGGCAGAACATCGGCCGGCTGCGACACCACCGGTGACCATGGACACTTAATTGTGCATTATTATTGAACACTTTATTGGTGCACCGGATGGTGCTGACTGTGCGTATGGGGTGGTGCTTTTGGTGCTTGGATGGGGTGCTCTGTACATTATTAAAGGCCGTAGGGCCACAGGGCACTCGTGGGTTGGTGTATCGATGCTGGCATGCGTGCTCTCTCTATGCATAACATCTGCATGTGTTCCTCAAAGAACAGGTCCTGGATCGTAGTGTAAATATCAGTGTAGTCTTGTATAAATTATGCTCCCTACCGGCTGTATGTTTAGTTTGAGGATTCTTTCCGCGATTCGGTTATCCTGTGGGTGTGTTTCTGTGAGGAGAAGGGTGCAACGTCGCAGGGGGACATATTTACTCATTTGTGAACATCTGTAAAACTGTCGCACTCAGGGTTGAGTTAATAGTAGAGGGAACTACATCTGAGTGCCACACTAAAGTAGGTAAAAATTTATCGGGTCGGGACGCCCCGAGGTAGAGAAGGGTGCAATGTTGCGGATATGGGATTTGGATCCATCCATATCCGCTTGTAAATATTCCCCTATTTCCTCAATACTTCCCAACTATCCCCAATCCCCCATTCCCTAGTCCCATTTTCTGTAAACAACACTCTGTAGACCCGACCTTCCCCTATTTCCCCCATTAAATGTCGCATCCAGGTCCACCGCATCTGACGTAGACAACTATAGGACATCTTGCTAGTTATTCTTAGTCTATGTCAGTTAAGGACTCGTTTCCATTAATTCTGACTCTTCGTTGCACCAGAATGTGATTGTATGGCACCGTTAGGAAGTTTAGGACCTCCCAATACCTCCCCGCAGCTCTTCCTCACGGTTCAACAACAACAACAACAACAACGGCGGCGGCGCAGGGAGTGTGCGTCCTCACTCCGGCTTGGTTGGTAGGGGGTGTTGGGAGTGCACCATGCCTTTCCAACGAGCCGCCATCGAGCATGTGCTCGACGGGGTTACCAGGTAGGGGCTCGCTGTCAGCTCCTCGTCAAGGGCGGAGCCCGGTAACCCCCGCACCCAATAGAAGCGGCGGACCGATCCCATCTGGGGCAGAGCCAACGAGCCGAGGGCGTGTCACTCCCCGCTGAGCATGCGCAGAAAGAGGGAGGTGACGTCAGATGCGCGCAGAGCTGAAGGAGAAAGGATGCACCCTCCGAGCGCCGAGAGACCTCCCAAAGACTGAGCTGTATCCTGTCCCTGAGCCAAGGTGCACCTTGTGCTATCGACTGCCTGTCCTTCCCTGCCATCAATCCCTGTGTAAGTCAGTCTTGTTCCGTTTGTCTGTGGTCTGTCTGGGATAGATAAGATTGTGTCTAAGTGCCTATCTCTTCTGTGTCTTTACCTCATTACCTTGTAATCTACCCCTTTTCTCCACCACCAATTATATCCTCCTCCGGAGGTCTTGAGAACTGTACCCCTTGTGTCGTTTCATTTATCCCAGTCGTTGTGTCCTTTCCAAATCATTGATTTAGCATAGCGCGACTTGGTCAACGTCGGGTGGAATCGGGTGAGTTGGGGAAGAATCGGGGGAATTGTTAGGTCGCGGCAATACCACCGCTCGGTAAATAACATCTAATCCGCGATCCGTAACAATATATACCTTTATATATCGTATATATACATATATATATATATATATATATATATATATATGTCTTTGGCAGTGATTTATGTATAATGCAGTCGTAACTTGCTCATCAATGCCACCTCCACTTATTATGCTTTTCAGGGTTGTGTTTAGCTATTCGATGCAGATCGATCTCATCAATAATGGCTTGTACTAAGTAAATCGATGACTCAGATAAATGAAGAAAAAGCACAAAAGCCCCTTAATTTTGATTGTTTGTAGAAATCATATGGATGCAGTACGCGCCCTCAGTGGGAAATTTTAACTGCAGCACTGATCTAATTGTGGTCACTGATTGCATGAATCGTTAAAGGAATTGGGATTCTGATATACCATACTCTGTTATGGAGCGTGGGTGTCGCAGAAGTCTGGTGTTGGCTTGACGTTTAAGGTGGCTGGCTTGAGATCGCCGGGTCCTGAGTTCATGTTCATGCCCCTGCCATGTCGTTGAATTAACACCAGGCGGGTTGACTCAGCCTGTCATCCTTCCTAGGTCGGCAAAATGAATAACGGCTTACTGGGATGACTGAGCCATCCAAGTACCCTGCGTCGGAGAGGATGCCCATCCAGGATTGTGCCCAATAGCCTCGGAAGCTGCTTTGGCAGCGCTATGCGTTTTTTTTTTGTTTTTTTTTGGATACAAGATCGAGGCTCGTGAAAGAGCCAACATTAATCACACAAAAAGTCAAACCGACACAAACCGACACATAAAACACAAAATAAGGGGAGCAGTAGACAGATGGGGAGAGAGGGGGAAGGACACAAACACAACATTTGAGAGCAGGGATATCGACTGTGGGAGGGAGAAGGCTTGGGGGAGGTGGGAGAGGTATAAAACATATGGACACTGCAAGGACTTCCAGGAAAGAAGTTGGAATTTCAAAAAGGTGTATCTGGGGTGAATTAGCGGGGGTAGAAAAGATCAAGGTTTTGGATGGGGGAAGATAAGAGATGGTGGTGAACAGCTGTTTTAAAGACCTGGAGGGAGGAGTGGGATTGAAGGGAGTGGGGGAGTTTGTTCCAGAGGCGGGAGAAAAGGGGAATGAAAGAGCGAAGGTGAGCAGAGAGTCTTGATTTTGGCAGTTTAACTATAAGAGGGTTGCAGGCAGATCTTGTGCGACCTGCAGGAATATTGGGTGGACAGAGCACAGAGAGAGAGCTGGGGGAGCAAGGCCGGAGAGGAGTCGGCAGAAGACAGAAAGAATACCAACCTGAGTGAGTGAAAGGCCCTCGGAGTTAGCTTCATCGCAGGAGATTCCAATGATTCTGAAAGCTTTGGTTTCAACAGCGTGAAGATGAGCTAGGTGTGAGGCAGGAGCACCAGCCCATAGGGAAGAACAGTATTCAATTGAGCTGCGGATGAAAGCCTTGTATGTGGTGAGGAGCTCAGGTGTGCCAAGGAAGGACTTCACACGACGGAGGATGCCCAGTCGGCGACTGGCTTTGGAGGCCAGATTTGAAATGTGGTTTTCACAGGAAAGATCATGGCAAATAGTGAGACCCAAAAGCTTGAGTGACAGAACTTCTTGGAGAGGATTATTCAGAAAGTGGATGGGAGGGTTTTCCAGTCGGTCTTTTCGGAGAGACATCCTAAGAGTGTGAGATTTGTCAGGATTGAAAGACATGTTCCACTTGTTTGACCAGTCTGTGATTTTGTCCAGGTCTGCAGAGAGTGAGGAGGCTGCAGACTGGCGATCTGAGGGATGAGGAATGGAGCTACAGAGAGTGGAGTCATCAGCAAAGAGATAGAGAGGATTTTCCAGAGAGTCGGAGAGATCATTGATGAAGACCAGAAATAGCACAGGGCCCAGAACACTGCCTTGGGGAACTCCAGCCTGAACAGGAAGGGGAGATCAGAGAAATCCATTCAGGGCCACACGTTGACTATGACTTGAGCGGAAGTCCGCAAACCATGCATGGAGATTTCCATGGATACCATAGGAGGAGAGTTCGGTGAGCTTTTGGTGAGCTTGCAGTTTATGTTTCGATCGAGATTCGAACCCAGGCTCAGCAGTTTAGGTGAGTGTGCATACCTCTAAGGCCACCCTGCAAGCCCTTTAAAAGAATACAAATACGTTATTGATGCCACATCACATCATACCCCTGATGGAATTTTTTCCCTGCACGTGAGTGACAAGTTTTCTCATAAGAAATTGGAATTTGAAAAAATTAGATCAAAGCTCATGGAAGAGTGAGGTGACTGAAGGGAAAAAGACACCAACTAACAGTCGGACAGCGGAGCAACAGCTGGACATAATGAGCAAGTGGATGAATGTAAGGAAAAAGAGAGCGAGGGGTCCCACAACCTGCAAGTAAGAGGGTCGTGTTATGTAGTGTTAATTGGGGTGGATAAAATTGGGGGTGTGAATAGCAGATGACGTCAGATATGTTGGTGCATTACTTTCTTGATGTTCAGGAGGGAAGAGTATTGTTGCGGATCTCACCGTCGGCCCTTTTTCCCCTTACCAAGGGGGGATTAATCCCCTTGTCTGCGACTGACCGACGTGAGTCCTGAAGCTGCCCAGCTCCCTCCAGAGAGGCAGGTGAGCAACCTCGTTCGAGACCGTCGACAAGATGTTATTTGCCGAGCGGATTAGCAGCCGCGGCTCGAACCATTAGCAATACTACACCCGATCCTAAACGTTGGCCAAATCGTGCCACAGGTATTCAATGGGGAAATCACTAAAACGAAACGGATGTAAAGGAAAGAAGGCAAGGTAGGAAGAACAGGGATTTATAAACCAATTACTATTTACACAATCAAAGGAACCAAGGAGGAGGAAGAATACGAAAATAAAGACAGAAGGAGCAGAAGACAGTGCAATTATTAAATTACCTATACAGTCTTATTTATTCCCAGGGACAACACGAAGGACAGACGACAATCAGACTTACACGGGGACTGAAGCAGGAATGAATGGCAGGAGGTGGATGGCTGGATGGATGAGAAGGTGGGATCACACGGCGGGAAGGATGCGGGCCCGGTTGGTGTGATGACGCGGCTCGAGGTGAGCAGCCGCCGACCCTCCTCAAGCGTGTTCGCACGGCGGCGTTGCTTCGCGGCCGCAACTGCCATCAAAGCTCAAAGCTGTGGTGGTCAAAACTGCGGTGGTCTCAAAGCTGCAGTGGTCTCAAAGCTGCGGTGGTCTCAAAGCTGCGGTGGATTCCGCTGCGGTGGACTCCTTACTCATCTGCTCGTGGGGCTTCCTCGGTCATCTGCTTCGGTCATCTCCTTCCTCAATGGTCTCTTGTGGGGGCGTCGCGCCGTGGGTTATATAGCCACGCCCTACCAAGCCATACCCACTGATTTGTGGTTGGTCGTTCGGGGCTTTCCGGGCTCCACCTTTTGATGACGAGGTGCGGGCCACGCCCGTAATGTAGCTCCTCCCCCTTCTTCTCCGAGGCTTGACCACATGCGTAATGGAGTCTTGGGGTGAAGGTGATGCCAATAACCCCACCCAAAGTTACTGGCACTTTGAAGAGGCCATGGGGGTGTCGGAGGGATCTATCTTATTTCAATTCGGTGCAATGCAGTGTCAACTAGTGGGAAACAGAGCCTTAAACTACATAGAATAAGAAATAACTATTTAGAGGGTATATGATTTTCTACGTGCATGCGATGGACTAACTAAAAGGACGACCTTTGACCTTTACACAACGGAGGTTTTTACAAGACTAACTAGAGGGGCATATTTACAAACAGGATTCTCAAATCCGCAACACTGCACCCTTATCCTCCAGGCACGTACCGGGCCTATAAAACTTTAACTTAGTGTGGCACGTAGGTGTAATTCCCTCTACAATTAACCTGACCCTGAGTGTGACAGTTTTAAAACACAAATAAGTATGTCCCTCTGCTGCATTGCACCCTATCTAACAGATTCACGCCCACAGGATAACCGAATTGCGGAATGGTTTTCAAACTAAACATGTACGGTGGGGAGCATTATTTACAAGTGACGTTAATTGTATTTACACTGCAACCCAGGACCTGTGATTTCCTTTGGGGGAAACAAAAAGAAAATCCTGTGGGAGGGGAGGAGACAGCATGCACAGCATTGACGCACGAGCACCAATTATCATCAAAGCACCATAAAGCACCAAAACGCACCGGAGTGCACAGTCACCACAGTTCAAATAAAACAAAGAAAACCCCTGTTGGTGGTCTTGTTCTTCGGCTCCCTCTGCTGGCCATTGTTCTTCCAGATGTTGTCTTTCTTGTTCTTCTTACTGGCGGCCTACTTGGTGGATATAAAAATGAAAAATGCACAAAACGTGTCGGTTTTTTATTTATGGCCCACAGGGGCCGACTATGGGTGGTTCACCTGTGGGCTTGGTGCCACCTCACCGGGTCCGCAAGCAAGATCTTGGGCCATCGTGGCCGGTTGCAGCAGAGGGGCCATGCCCCAACCCGTGGGGTCCATGATTGGTGCTCAGCCACAGACATGTGGTCCATAAGTGGTGCGTGGATGCAGGCAGCTGGTTGCGAGGATTCGGGCACACCGACGCGGCCCCCCGCACGCTTCCCTCAGTGCCCAGAGAGCACGATCCATGGGTCGGGGAAGGAAGACAGAGAAGACAGGTGAGTGAGGGGTAAGGTCACAACGGTACACATCAACGAAGGCAATGCAGAGTGAGGTGCGTCTGGAGACTGAGCGGAGAAAAGCTCGTCCCTACCATACGTCACCCCCCCTGTTACCTACTCTACCCTTGCCCTTACCCCATATGTACACAAAAAAATCTACACCCTTACCAATTCGTCACTACTGTCTCGTCTTCCCCATATTTCCCCGATACCAAATTCGTCACAATCCCATTGTCTAAATTTGCCATCACCAATTCATCATCAATCCTCACAAGGAGGGAGAGATGGAACAACAACACAATGTCACACCCACGTCATGATGCGTCTCACATTCCAAACATCTGCACAAAAATAATAAAAACATGGCATGGTGTGGAGTTCTGTCACCTCAGGTGAGTGGATGTAGATGGTGCGAGGAGATTCTTAATCCTAACTACTTCCTAAATGACATTAACACACTTTACACTACCCGGGGTCTTTCCCTGCCAATCCATTGGCCATCTTACTCTATGCGGTTTTAAGAACCAAATTCCCATTGACCAAACTGTGGTGCTTCCTCAATTTGGGGTCTCACTCCCCCGATTCAACTCCCTGTGCCTTTGCACAATTTCAGGACTGGGTCGTGTGGCTGGTCCCTGCCCAGCAGGTCTACCCACCTGCACACCTCCACCACTGCAGTTGCCTCCGAGCTTACCTGCTCCATACCCTAACCTATTTACCTGGGGAAGGCCCTCTGGCGCTCTCCCCACTCGGTGCCCTCTGGTACTGGGCTACCCGGGTCCGTCCTCCGGATCCTCGGGCCCCATCCACAACTCTAACGGCTCCCAGAGCCCACCTGCGGCCTCACCTGGCCGACATCCTAACAGTGGCGGAGTGCCCATTTAACTACACACACTAACAGGCCACACGCCCAGCCATTTCCACGATACTAATGCACCCATCCAAACACCATTCTTCCACCACGCACCACAGATGCCAATATCCAACCACAATTTACCTACTCCCTCTACCTAACTCTTAAACTACCCTCCCCGGGTATTCGTGATGGGGTCCATCCTCCCCATACACACCTTCGCACCATCCACTCCACTCCACAGTTTTCACCATACTCACTCCACACCATCCATTCCATACTCCATATATTCCAGACCATTTATTCCATACAACCATGCTCACCTGTATTTGCACACCTGTGCCATCACACCTGGTGCTTCCTGCACCCTCCTTCCTCGAGGACCATTTGCTCGACACAACACGCAATCACCATTACTCAGTCATACACTGCTCCATACACCTGTTCACTTGCACACCTGTGCAATCACACCTGGTGCTTCCTGCACCCTCCTTCCTCCCAGGCTTCTTCAATCATTCAATACAATGCACAATCACAATTATTCCTCATACGCTGCTCCATACACTTCCACGCTCAATACAACTCACAATCACCTCACTCTTTTCGCAATACACTTCCGAATACACTTTCGATTCTCAAACACATGGCATCATCTGATCTGCCTGGTTTCCCTCTAACTTGGTGCTCCCCGTCTTCCCTTTAAACTAAGTACATACCACATCATTAACAACCATTCTAACCTCTCTATGTCCCCACTACCTGTATGATGTCGCTACTTAAATCTCCAGTGACCTATGGTCAATCTCTAGGTCCCTATACATTATATCCTAACCCTCCCTGGCTAGGTTTTCACCGCCAAACCCCATAGCTAGTGCTCATGTGCCCCCTATGTTGTGAGGGATGGCAAAGTTGCCATCCCACCACATCGGGCATCTTCTACTATCAATTTTGCCATCAAATTCCTGCAAATCAAAATTTGCCAATCACTGCCAATCATTCTACCAATCATCAATTTGCCAATCATTACTGCCAATCCTATCCACTATTTTCAATTTCGGATCCAAAACACTATCATCATCACAGTCCACTATATCTGAGCCTCGGTGCGTCGTTACATCATTAAAACTCGGCTTCGCAAAGCCGAGCAATGAATTCAGGTGGTTTGGTCGCCTGCAGGTTGAATCCGTCCGGCATTCGGTTCAGGGGAGGCGGTTTGGTCGGGCCGAGAATCCACGCACCATCTCGGCGCGGATCCTTGCGGCCTCCGGCCCGATGGCTCAATCTCGCCCGGTCGGAACCCCGTCCCCGCCACAAGGGGGCACTGTTCCGCTTCCTCCTACCCGCCCTTGAACCGGACCGGTCGTCTTGCCCAGCTAGGCCCGGACTCGACCGTGCGGGGCGGGGCCAGGCCCGAATCGGCAACGATGCTTCGAAGAGAAGCGACGCGGCACCAATCCGCGCCGGGCCACGCATCCAACAAAGCGCACCGCGCCCCGAGTGCTCGCCTCGGCTATCTGTCACCCTAAACGCTGCCCCGGTCAACGTCGATGCCTCCTCTGCATGCTCACACCACGCGTTCCATTTGTTGCTCATACATCCCATGCTCTTCGTCAATTCCACCACCGTACTCCCTGTTACACACCACACCTCTCGCGCACACTCGCCGTTCGCACACTTCCTTAACACCCCTCACACTCCATCTTGCGCACTCTCCCTCGATACGTACTCCGTACCACTCATGGGGGTGCACTCTTGCATCCACCCACTCACGCGCTTCAATGGGCTCTCCCACACCCGCGCCACAACCAACTCAGGTGTGCGTTCTCGCACACTCTCAACCATTCCAAGCGTGCATTCTCGCACCCGCTCCTCCACCAACTCACTCTCCGGGTCACTCTCACCCTCGCACGTACACTCCGTATCGCTCTCACTCTCTGTGTCACACTCCGTACACTCCGACGTGCATTCCCGCTCGCACTCGGTTTTACTCCCACACTTTATAACACGCTCATTCCCCGATGCACACTTTTTTTCCACAAGCGCGCCATTCTTTCGTACACCACACCCCTCGGACCTCCCACAAACGCCCGGGTGCCATATCGACCCCAATCGCGCGACAATTCTCTTCGCGCCAAACACTCTGCCGAAAAACCTCTTAGCACCATATACAGCACGACTCACCTTTGGGATCCTCTTCTACACGCGCACCGGCAAATCTTTATAAGGATTAGCAAGTACGGCATCAGGATGTGTATTCAGACTTTGTACATTATCCATTCCCTCCTCCAACTGTTGCTCTTCTAAGTCTGTCGTCTCTACAATATCAATTCCCACTACTTCTTTTTCTTTATTCACCTCGACGACCACTGGCTTTATTAAAATTCCCTCTTCTACCTTAGCGGTCGCCAGCTTTTCCATACCCCGGGTCGCGATCTCTATACCCGTCCAGTTACCTGTGCCTTGCTCCGACTCGCTCAGCCAGCGCTTCTTGACCCGCTTTACCTCGTCGTGCACCCCTGGGACCCCCCCGCTCAACATGCGGTCTCTGTCCCTCTCCGCATCCCTTACTTCATATGCGGCCTGCCCCCTCGCCAACCCCTCGTTTATTTCTTTGGCTTGGCCAATTATTCCCCCCAGTTTATCCCCTAATCTGCTTCTGAATCCCTCAAATTTGCTTCCCAACTTGTTTCCTACTCCTTCCACTTTGCTGTTTAATCCCTCACATTTATTGTCTAAACCCTCAAATTTGGCTTCTAGCCCCCCGATTCGATTTCCCATATTACTTAACCCGTCTCTCAATTGCTCACTGGTACCCCTCGCTTCGTCCCTCATTCTGCTTTCCATTCCCTCCATTTGGCTTCCCATTTCTTCACCCGACTTAACCATAAGGGCCTTTATTTGTTCCATAAATAGGCCCCAGTCCATCGGCGGCGCTGCTACGGTCACGGGCGCGGCGACATTTGGTGCCGTGCAACCACGTGCGCGAGGGCGCCATTTTGTGTGTCTGAACCCTCCGCTACCCAATGCATATTGTGCTCCTCCATTACTCCCAAATCCTCCCCGGGGTCCTGGGTCGATTCCCCCCCCCCCCCCTTCTAACTCACCCACCGGCATCCGTTCGCCTTGATCATCCATGGCACGATTTTTAATTTGGAATATAAAATAAAATTTCGACCACTCGTAATTTGAGTGCGCTAAGCACACTTCAGGTCCGAATCTCGCTCCTGACACCAATTGTTGCGGCCAATAGCACAATTGGTGTCCAAAATTTGGGCTAAATAAATTTAGTCCCAGGTTCGAATCCCAACTCCTGACTACCAATTGTTGCGGATCTCACCGTCGGCCCTTTTTCCCCTTACCAAGGGGGGATTAATCCCCTTGTCTGTGACTGACCGACGTGAGTCCTGAAGCTACCCAGCTCCCTCCAGAGAGGCAGGTGAGCAACCTCGTTCGAGACTGCGGACAAGATGTTATTTGCCGAGCGGATTAGCAGCCGTGGCTCGAACCATTAGCAATACTACACCCGATCCTAAACGTTGGCCAAATCGTGCCACAGGTATTCAATGGGGAAATCACAAAAACGAAACGGATGTAAAGGAAAGAAGGCAAGGTAGGAAGAACAGGGATTTATTAACCAATTACTATTTACACAATCAAAGGAACCAAGGAGGAGGAAGAATACGAAAATAAAGACAGAAGGAGCAGAAGACACAATGCAATTATTAACTTACCTATACAGTCTTACTTATTCCCAGGGACAACACGAAGGACAGACGACAATCAGACTTACACTGGGACTGAAGCAGGAATGAATGGCAGGAGGTGGATGGCTGGACGGACGAGAAGGTGGGACCACACGGCGGGGAGGATGCGGGCCCGGTTGGTGTGATGACGCGGCTCGAGGTGAGCAGCCGCCGACCCTCCTCAAGCGTGTTCGCACGGCGGCGTTGCTTCGCGGCCGCAACTTCCGTCAAAGCTCAAAGCTGCGGTGGTCAAAACTGCGGTGGTCTCAAAGCTGCAGTGGTCTCAAAGGTGCAGTGGTCTCAAAGCTGCGGTGGATTCCGCTGCGGTGGACTCCTTACTCATCTGCTCGTGGGGTTTCCTCGGTCATCTGCTTCGGTCATCTCCTTCCTCAATCGTCTCTGGTGGGGGCGTCGCGCCGCAGGTTATATAGCCACGCCCTACCAAGCCATACCCACTGATTTGTGGTTGGTCGTTCGGGGCTTTCCGGGCTCCACCTTTTGATGACGAGGTGCGGGCCACACCCGTAATGTAGCTCCTCCCCCTTCTTCTCCGAGGCTTGACCACGTGCGTAATGGAGTCTTGGGGTGAAGGTGATGCCAATAACCCCACCCAAAGTTACTGGCACTTTGAAGAGGCCATGGGGGTGTCGGAGGGATCTATCTTATTTCAATTCGGTGCAATGCAGGGTCAACTAGTGGGAAACAGAGCCTTAAACTACATAGAATAAGAAATAACTATTTAGAAGGGTATATGATTTTCTACGTGCATGCGATGGACGAACTAAAAGGACGACCTTTGACCTTTACACAACGGAGGTTTTTACAAGACTTACTAGAGGGGCATATTTACAAACAGGATTCTCAAATCCGCAACAGTATGATTGAAACAGAAAGGAGGAAAAAAAGAGAGTGAGGGTGGGTGGAAAGGATAGATTTTGTGAGTTTAACCAGGATGTGGATACTGGAAGAATACGTGTCTTGGAGGAGCTGGGGAATGTTGGAGGGCTGAGGGAGCACAGGAAGCTGGGACCGGGGGAGATTGCAGACGATATGAAGTTAAAAATGGCTCGGAAGCCAAATTCATGTTGAGGTTGCAAAAGCGAGTGGCTCTCCATTTGTAAAAGTGAAAATTTGACTTCAAAGATTCATTATTTCATTAGAAATGCTGGTAATTGCCCACTAATGATTCGTCAGCCACATCCTCCTGAATTGATGAGCTGTATTCGTCGCTTTCCTACAATGCATTCCGGCAGAGCTGTCGCAACTGCACAGACATGGTAATTATCATTTCATCATCGGCAATGTAATTGTCAAATGTGAAGACCAATCTGGCTTGAAAAAAAAAACCCATAAAGAAAGACAAGCTACATGGTAATTATGAAGCATCTCACTCGGGTGTTGCATATTATTTTGGGGTAGAGGAAATCAGAAATTCCACAACATCAGAAAGGAACACATGATTCCTTGTTTCATCATGTAATTTGATCTTGATGTGTTGATGCAATGAAGTTTTGCGATCTTAATAGTTTTGAAATGTTTTGTTGTATTAATATCTGGGGTATGAGCAGGGTAGGTATTACTCATGAATTATATGCTGTATGTATATATATATATATATATATATATATATATATATATATATATATATATATATATATATATATATATATATATATACATACATACAGTCACGTGAAAAAGTAAGTACACCCCATGTAAAGTTTTGACTTTTTCAACATATTTCAACATACAGCTATTTGATCTTCATTTCAACAATATTGATAGATAAAGGTGATATAATATAACAAATATCATGAAACATTTACATTTTGTAGTCCATTGTATAATTTAAATAACCATAAATGCAAATTTCGCATGTGGAAAAAGTAAGTACACCACCACATTTATCACTACTTCAAATACCTAAAATTAGAAACAGGTGCACCAGCTCAGGTGCAAATGATTAGAACATCGTTAGAGAGGATCTTGGAGGAACCTGTCTTATTTAAACCTCACACATTTAGTTTGGTTTGCTCTTTGATGCTGAAGAGTGCGGCATCACCATGCCTAGATCAAAAGAGCTCTCTGAGGCCTTCAGAAAGAAGGTTATAGATGCCTACGAGTCTGGTAAGGGAGTTAAAAAGATCTCCAAACAATTTGAAATCAATCCTTCGACTGTCTGGAAGATCATCTAGAAGTGGAGAAGATTCCAAACAACTGCCAACTTGTTCAGGCCAGGCCGCCCCAGCAAGTTCAGCCCGAGAGCAGACCGCAAGATGCTGAAAGAAGTCTCTAAGAACCCTAGAATGTCATCACGGGACCTACAGGTAGCTCTTGCCACTGTTGATGTCAAAGTGCATGAGTCTACCATTAGAAAGAGGCTGCACAAATTTGATCTACATGGGAGGTGTGCCAGGAGGAAACCTTTGCTGTACAGAAAGAACATCAGGGCAAGAATAAAGTTTGCCAATGAACACCTAGGCAAAGACCAGCACTTCTGGAACAATGTGCTCTGGACAGATGAGTCAAAGGTAGAGCTATTTGGCCACAGTACCAGAAGACATGTTTGATGAAAACCAAAGACAGCATTTGACCACAAGAACCTGATACCAACTGTAAAGCATGGTGGTGGAAATATTATGGTTTGGGGCAGCTGTGCTGCATCAGGGCCTGGGCAGCTCACCATCATAGAATCCACTGTGAATTCTTCATTGTACCAGAGGGTGCTTGAGGATAATGTGAGGCCATCTATCGGAATGTGAAGCTCAACCGAAGGTGGACCTTGCAACATGACAATGACCCTAAACATACCAGAAATTCACCAAGGAATGGCTGAAAAGAAAGAAATGGAGGGTTCTGGAATGGCCAAGTCAAAGCCCGGATCTAAATCCCATCGAGATGTTGTGCGGGGATTTGAAACGAGCTGTGCATGCAAGAAACCCCTCAAACATTGCACAGCTGAAAGAATTCTGCATGGAGGAGTGGGCAAAAATTTCTCCCAGTCGATGTCAGAGACTGGTAGACAGTTATAAGAAATGCCTACTTGAGGTTGTTTCTGCCAAAGGGGGCAATACCACCTATTAGAGCCAAGGATGTACTTACTTTTTCCACATGCGAAATTTGCATTTATGTTTACTTCAATTATACAATGGACTACAAAATGTAAATGTTTCATGATATTTGTTATATTATATCACCTTTATCTATCAATATTGTTGAAATGAAGATCAAATAGCTGTATGTTGAAATATGTCAAAAAAAGTCAAAACTTTACATGGGGTGTACTTACTTTTTCATGTGACTGTATATATACAGGGTGAGTCAAAAGTAGCGCCCGATTTCTGTTTTTTCGGCTGTCAGATTCTTTCTGGGATGTCATGTTGTTAATAATTGTCTTGCAGATTATTAATTTTCTTAATTTCTTAATTTATTTTTTTGTTTTGCAGGTTATTGCTGAGAGTTTGGAAAGTTACTGAAGTTCCACCACATTGAACCATGAATTACCTTTCAATGAATCAACGCATTGCGGCCGTGAATCTTTACTACAAATGTAATGAACAACCAACGATGGCGGCACGCTGTTTGGCACAGGAATTCGATATTAACCCACCCCAGGGAAGAAACATACGATTGATTGTCGAGAAATTTGAAGCAACAGGGTCGGTAGCCACTGCAAAGAAGTCCGGTCGTCCGAAAACGGCAACGAATGCAGCTAAGCGTTTCCCCCATAATAATTTTTCGTAATAATTTTCCCCCAAATAAATGGTTAGATAAACATGTCATTCATTTATTTATACCTTCTTGAACACTGTAATACAAATGGCAAACAATCAACTGACAGAAATATATATACTGTATATATATATATATGTATATAAACAGAAATCGGGTGCTACTTTTGACTCACCTTGTATATATATTTATATATGTATATATATATATATATATATATATATATATATATATATATATATATATATATATATATATATATATATATATATATACAGTATATATATATATATATATAGATATATATGTTGTTGCGGTTTTGAGTTTTTGCAATAAAGGTTAATTTCCCCCTCATAGTTTAGTCACACTACAACACGTAGCCTCGCGATAGTTCAGTTATGTCTTCGTAAATGTAAGTATAGTCCTTTTCCTTTGTTAGTTTTGAGTAGAATAATGAGTTAGGTTTCCATTGCTTATGATGCCTCGATACTTTGGTTTGTTTGGTGCGAAATAACATGAGGTCGGCCCTGGCAAGTCGATCCAGGCCGAAAGAAGGTGGAGCAGGGAGAGTGGGAATGACGTTAAGCACGAGCCGCCAATCAGGGCTCGAAAGGAGTGGCTGCGGCACTGCGTCACAAGGCGTGGTTAGAACATTCGAGAGAGCTAAGGGGGGTGGCAATAAAACCCTTTGTGCAAAGCCCCCCACAGCAGTTCTGCGGAGAGGCGCTTGTTGAACGAGCTCTGAGAGAAGACGCGCATGAACCAAGTTATAAGGCGCTCTTACAACTTAAACGCTCAGTTGAGCTTGAGGCAGAGCCTCTATTGGGTTAGGTGAGTGAGAGCGCATCGATAAATTAATCGTGCTGAGAGAAACCGCCAAGCCTGGCGAGAGACGCGCACATTTCCCTTCCGCCTGCCTACTCTGCCCTTTGTTCGAGAGATGCGCTGCAAGGATCCCTCGCGCCGCCTGCCTGCCTTCATCAAGGGACGTGCTGTGACTGGGGAGAGCCACGCCGGGTGAAGCCGTTCCTGGACGACCAAGTCGGCGCATCTGGCGAGTGAACATCATCCTCCCTTCATTTCCCCCTGTGAGTGTGATCGGGCCCGTGTCTGGGCTTATGTTAAGACTGTATAAGACTGTTCTGTGTCTTTTCGCCTTGTACATAATAGTGTAAATAATAATTAAACCTGTTCTTCCTTTATTCGACCGTCTCGTCATTTCCATCTATTGACTAAGCGTGGTACGAATAAAACCGCTCGAATCGGGTTCCAATACCACAGATCTGCACGGACCACATGGTACGTCATCCGCTCGGACGTGCTCAAATTACGCGTGGTTCGTGCGAGGGTTGATTCCCCGCTTCCGCGGCGGCGCAGGGACTTAGGTACGTGTGAACATCGTCCCGGAACCCTACCCTGCGTTTGCCTGGTAGGGGCGATTCAAGTCTCTCGGTTGCGCCGACCCAAAAGAACAAGGGGCTTAATCTCCCCTTGGTAAGGGCAGGAGGGTCGCGCGAAAACCGTAACTAACTAACTATATATATATATATATATATATACCGTCACGTGAAAAAGTAAGTACAAAAATGGAAAATTCAAGATGGCCGCCATAACTCAAAATGGCCACTAACAGGGGTCGCACTTAACTTAATTTTGTAGACTTAGCAGATGCAGTAGTTTTAGATGCCGCTTAATTTGTATGCTCATTTGCAGATAATGGAGGCACGGTGTATCATATGTGAAAGCAGTAAACCACAGCTCATGGTGTCATTCAGGATAACGAGTTTTTCGTGATGCCAGTTATAATAATAATAATAATAATAATAATAATAATAATGCATTTATTTTATGTAGCGCTTTTCAGGGAGCCCAAAGACGCTTTGACAGAGTGCAAAACATAATGCATATCATCGTGGTGATGGCTTTAGTGAGCGTCTTGATGAAGATCCAGAATCCTTCACATGCCACAAGAACTGTATCAGTACCTACTGCTCAAAAGAACATATTAAGCGACACCTGAGAAAACGGAAGAGTGAAGAAACATCATCTGGACCAAGCACAAGTCCAAAGCGCTTGTGGAGGACAGTTGAGTTCAGCTTCTTCAAACACTGTCTCTTCTTTGGAGAGGAATGTAATGTAGAATGATCTGAAAAGAGCCTAAGTCGATGGAGGAAGTCATATCTGTGTAGAACTGCAGATAGGAAAGGCAAAATCTCGTGGAAAATGCAAATTCTTGAACATGCTAAAAAACGAGGTGATAAGTGATCAGCAAATGCAGGGGTGATGTAGGCTGTGGAAATCCCTTGGAAGCAATGTCGCAAGAAGGAAGCGATGACAGTGATGACAGTAGTTTTGATGATTAATGCATTCGATTTGAATGTGTCTGGACTTTAAACTGACAATAAATAGGATCATGGCAGCCATCTTGGATCTTTAGTCTGTCAGCTCGATACAATTAGAAGCAACATAAACTATACAGGCAACTGTATTTGCATGTATGTATATTTGAGGGAAAAAACATGTTTAATATCTTTGGGCAGATGATCATAACATATGCGCTGATGAGGTTTTGGTGGACATTTTGTATTTTTGCATTTCTACAAAAATGCTCAAGGTTTCTCAACTGGCACCCACCAGATTCAGAATCAGCAGGTAAAAATGGTCTATAAACTGTTAAGAAACATTGTATATGTAACAAAACAAGGTCCCATGTAGTGCAGCGGCATAGCAAAAATTTAAGAAGAATTGTGCATTTTGTGATGGAAGCACCAAATTTGGCACAATGATAGAATGTTATATTTAGAACATTTTCAGATATGGAACCACTTTGAAATTCACCCAAGGTCGCCGCCATATTGGATTTCAAAATGGCGGCTTTAAAAATCTGTAACCCTTAGGGGGGGTGGCGGAAACAAATCCTACAGGCACAATTATTGCCCCATTCACCCTATATCTTTTCTAACATCAGTAGACACATTACAGCGGCGATTCTGAGCTCAAGGGAACATCTAGGGGTCTGGGGAGTGAAAAATTTGAAAATTTCGGCCAAAAATACCCCTAAAAGAGGTCATTTGGTGTCAAATTTCAGGGGGGGTCGTGTATTGTCCTGTAGATAAAACATGCTGGTCCGTTGATTAACCCCTAATTAAACGACTTTTTTGTTTGTTTGCTCCATCCAGGTTTCAATCATGTCGAAGCAGTTCAAGTTAGTTCATGTTACCAAGCATGTAACTTCAACGCCAAAGACGCCACTGGACTGGGAACTCTGTGTTCTGTGTCAAGTTGATATAGGAGAGTCCCTACAGTGTCCTGCTGTCACGAAAAGAACTGATGCAGGTGCTGGATACAAGACACTTGAAGACAATCTATCAGCATTCAATAAACTAGGCAAGCTGCCACAAGACGTGGACTTGCAACGACTGGATGAAGGCCAAGGGATAGCTGCCACTCTAGCTGCCCACCAAGCCAAGTGGCACAAGTCATGCAGGGTGAAATATAACACTACCAAGCTACAGCGGGTACAGAAGAGAAGTCATTCAGAGGGAAGCCCTATCCCCAGTACAATCACAGATAAGTACAAGCTTACTAGGTCTCAGGCAGCTTGTGTTGATAGCATATGCGACAATTTGTGCTTCTTCTGCCAGCAAGAGCTTGGTTTGGAGTTTCATCAAGCAGCGACATTGGAACTAGATAAACACGTTCGCAAGGCTGCAGAGTTTCTTCAGGATACCACTTTGTTAGCCCAACTGAGTGCTGGGGACATGGTCGCAAGAGAGGCCAAGTACCATAAGAAATGTTTGACATCCCTATACAACCGCGTGAGGGCAGCAAAAAAGCTTGCTGAGCAAAGCCAGAGCACGGTAGATGTCATTTCAGCAATAGTCCTTGCTGAACTGGTAACGTACATAGAGGAAACTGCTAAAGAAGAAGACACTGCTCCTGTATTCAAAATGGCAGACCTCACCAAGCTCTACACAATGAGAATGGAACAGTTCGGAGTTGTGCTGGAAACACGAGTCCATACAACCAGACTCAAGGAGCGTATCCTGGCACACTTCCCTGATCTGCAGGAGCACAGGCAGGGAAGAGATGTCCTGCTGGTGTTTCAGGAAGACATTGGCAGTGCATTAGCCAAGGCATGTCAACATGATATTGACAGTGATGTTGTGCACCTGGCACGAGCTGCAGGGATTATAAGGAAGGATATGTTCCAGTCATCTCAGCCTTTCAATGGGTCCTTCTCAAACAAATGTCAAGAAGAGTCTGTGCCACAACTGCTGCTGACAATGGTCTCCATGATTTTAGAGGGCGCAGGCATCAAAGATCAGGCATGTCAGTCATCGGCATCGGCGTCTGTGACAATAGCTCAACTTCTCAAATACAACAGTGTGAAGCATGAGAGGAGAGGTGCAGGCACAGACGTACGACACAGCATTAGTCAAGAGACTCCTTTGCCAATATATCTTGGCTTGATGCTTCATGCCCATACGAGAAAGAGGGAACTGGTTGACACATTATCTGGACTAGGGATCAGCATTGCCTATGATAGAGTGCTACGGATCTCTGCAGAGCTGGGGAACGGGGTCTGTCAGCGCTTTCGGGCGGAGAAGGTGGTCTGTCCCCCAAAGCTCCGCGGTGGAGTGTTCACCACATCAGCTGTGGATAATATAGACCACAATCCCAGTTCCACGACAGCACACGACTCCTTCCACGGAACTGGTATTTCATTGATACAACATCCAGACTATGACAATCAAGGCACAGACCGAGGTATTGTCATCATCGGGGGTGTCTCAAATGTCAAGACTGTGGAGGACCTTCCACGGTATTACACAGATGTACAACCAGTTAGTTCACTTGCCAAAAGCCACCCTGTACCAGCTGGAACCCAGGCGTCGCTGCAGAGGAATCCTGCACAAGCTGAACTGGATAAAGAGAAGAGGTGGCTCCAGACTGTGAAGGATGCATGTGACAGTGGTGACACACAGAATCCAGGAAACATTTATTGGGCTGCACATCACGCAGAGAACCAATCGGCCAAGGATACTAGTATCACAGTCACACCCACTGCCTTGCTTCCCCTCTTCCATGACCAAGCCCACTCAGTGGCAATGATCCGCCATGCCATGGATGTCGTGAAAGCAGCGATCAATGAGCTAAACCCTGGACAGATACCCGTCGTCACACTGGACCAACCACTTTATGCGATCGCCAAGCAGGTGCAATGGAACTGGCCAGACACACATGGTGAAGATCTCTTTGTGGTCATGCTGGGTGGTCTACACACAGAGATGGCAGCTTTGAAGACAGCAGGAGACTGGCTGCAAGACAGCGGTTGGACACAGGCATTGGTTCAGGCAGAGATAGCAACAGCTGGCACAGCAGACTCCTTCTTGCGTGCAGCTCACGTCAGCCGTACAAGACGCGCCCACCAAGTAACTGTTGCTGCCCTACACATACTGCAGCATCGTGCATATGACATATACAACGAAAGAGCAACTGCAAGAGATGAGGAACCATTTGGAGTTCGAGGCATGGTGTGACCAGAGAGCAGCGGCATGTCCACAGTTTCAGTACTGGGCCACTGTACTTAACCTGGAGCTCTGTATACTCCTCTACATACGTTCACTGAGAGAGTCCAACTTCACGCTGTACATGGACACCCTACCAGAGCTAGCTGCATGGTTCGCTGCATTGGGCCATATCCACTATGCTCGCTGGTTACCAGTCCACATCAGGGACATGGTTGGCATTGCAGAGAAACACCCAGATGTTGCTGCCAAGTTCCATGCGGGGCACTTCACATCCAAGAAGACTAGGCATGCTTTCTCCGCCATCTCCCTAGACCAGGCTCATGAACAAAACAATGCCACGGTCAAAGGCGATGGCGGGGCAGTAGGCCTAACTGAAAATCCAAGTGCCCTTCGACGGTGGATGGTGGCTGGCCCCGAAGTTGCTCGGGTCATCACAGTCAGTATGGCGTCAGTAAATCAATTTCCGCCATCTTGAAATCCAATATGGCGTCAGTAAATCAACTTCTAAGTAGAACCATTCAATTCCTTGACCTCAAGTTTGTCCATGCAGACACTAAAATCAAGGCTGTAGCTGGTATAGAACCAGAAATATTTGTAATTAAAGATTTTTAAGCCGCCATTTTGAAATCCAATATGGCGGCCACATTGGGGTGAATTCCAAAGTGGTTCCATATCTGAAAATGTTCTCCATATAATATTCTATCATTCTGCCAAATTTGGTGCTTCCATCACAAAATGCACAATTGGTTTGCTATGCCGCTGCACTAATGGTCTCTAGCTTGGACTAATACTGATGTTAATGAAAAGCTCAGTAAGGATCATTAAAAACCTTACATGAGGTGAATTCTTGACTCAGATTATTTGATGTTACTGACTTCCAATTGTGTTATCATTTCCGATTCACTCATTCTCTACCTGTAGGTTTGTAATGCTTACCATGTGAGCTCTTTGTAAAGGAACCATAGCATGAGCTGCCAGGAATCGATGAATCATCGTAATGACTTCATGTCTCATAAAGTCAAATATCACAAAGTTATATGTGAACCTCCATTAGTCATTCCCGAAGGGGCAATGTGTCCCGATGCAAAAAAACGTTCTCCGCCATTTAGAAATTGCAGGCGTTTTAGGAGTCGGTTATTGATGTCTAAAAGTCTTCTTCTTCTTCTTTTGTGTGTAGCATAACCACACAGCCGCATCATTGGCTGAGGGCACGGCTGTGCCACCTCTCTAGGTTAGGGCAGGAATTTGGTGATTGGGATGGTGCCCACCATAGCTCGCCTACTCAAAGGACACTGGGATATTTAACATCCATCTAAAGACCAGCACACAAATTGATGAAACACCAGGGTGCCATTTTGTTGCTGGGCCAAGACTCAAACCTAGGCCTGATGGCTCAGACGGAGGTGAGTGTACATACCTCTAAGGCCATCCTGACAACGCTGTCTGGGGCGCTTTCCATACTTTATTAATCTCTCCTACAAATTTCTCATCTTCAGGAGCTGTCCACTTACTTGACCATTTTTCAATTCCAGTTATGGAGTGAGGCGTTATTTATTCTCTCTTCTCGTTCACCAAGTCTCAAGGACATCTGGAAAGTAGGAATCCTACCATATAATGTCCTGCAGGCATTATTTTTCTCAAAACAACATCAAGGTGTCCTTCAACAATCACAACTCTGCATCAGGTTAACATGTGGCACAATTCAGAAACCAAAGACGCCACGATTCCATTCATACATCAATTATATATTACAACCACAAATGCACCAAAAGATGTTTTGAACGAAGGTCATACTGAAGGTCTAATTTGGGTTAGCCTACTTAGCATTAACTATTTGAATATGCAGTTAATGTTTGGCTCAACCCAGGTTCAAATCCCACACATGCTGATGCTTTTTCCATTGTCTCTTAATGACCCTTTAAATAACACAGAAATACAATGATATCGCTCATGCTCGTCTCTGATACCTAATGTAATCACATAAACTCCTCCATGAGCGTAAGAATTTGTAGAAAAGACAAAAAATGGTAAATCAGTTTATGTTTTATTTGTAAGGCTTAGAAATTGGAGATCTATAACAACATGTATATGCATGGATATATGTCTAGTAGGAAGACTAGGTCCCCCTGCACCCCCCGGAGATATACTTCTAATCAGTGTTTCTAGATTGGAAAAAATGTGTAGAAAATGACTAGCTATGGCCCCAAGCTGAAATAATGTCCCACATACCATTTTTATGCAAATTACTGCTGCCATTATCAAAAAAAGACTAGGTCCCCCTGCACCCCCAGGAGATATACTTCTAATCAGTGTTTCTAGATTGGACAAAATGTGTAGAAAATGACTAGCTATGGCCCCAAGCTGACAAAATGTCCCACATACCATTTTTATGCAAATTACTGCTGCCATTATCAAAAAAAGACTAGGTCCCCCTGCACCCCCCGGAGATATACTTCTAATCAGTGTTTCTAGATTGGAAAAAATGTGTAGAAAATGACTAGCTATGGCCCCAAGCTGAAAAAATGTCCCACATACCATTTTTATGCAAATTACTGCTGCCATTATCAAAAAAAGACTAGGTCCCCCTGCACCCCCCGGAGATATACTGAAACTGGCAGTGACTGGTGATTGAAATGCGGTGCCTTTTTGTGTTTCAGGTCGAGGTACGTGAACTCCCCACGATCTACAGCAACCAGGAAGAGACTGATACCAGGGTGGTTCTGTACCTCCATCATGCTGCTACCATCGGATACAAGAACGCTGTAGTCAGAACACCGGACACAGACATCCTCCTGATCCTGCTCCACCATGCCCACAACATCAAGCTGACGGTGTACCTGGATACAGGGTCAGGGAAGCATCGCCAACTTGTCAACGTCTCTGAGCTGGCAGAATCCCTGGGAGAGGACTACCGTGCCACTCTCCTGGGGTACTATGTGTTCAGCGGAGAAGACTGCACCAGTGCCTTCAAAGGGAGGGGAAAAGTCGGGCCCTTGAAAAAGCTGGAGAAGAATCCCAGGTTTCACAGGGCATTCGGTGAATTTCACAGGGTATTTAGAAAAATAAAACTTTGTGTTAACGTCTGTGTAGACGGACCTTAATATGAGTCTATTATTTCGTAAAACTGTGATTATTTTGTAAATAAAGCACTAATTAGCATACTAGTATACCATAGACACATGTAATCATGTTATGAATAGTTCTATCATGATCTATGCCCTTCAAAACATGGGTCTAGACACCTTCATTTTTCAATTATCTGCAATATTGGCTGAGATATGTCAAAAATCGTTTTTTTGATAATGGCAGCAGTAATTTGCATAAAAATGGTATGTGGGACATGGTTTCAGCTTGGGGCCATAGCTAGTCATTTTCTACACATTTTTTCCAATCTAGAAACACTGGTTAGAAGTATATCTCCGGGGGGTGCAGGGGGACCTAGTCTTCCTACTAGACTATATATATATATACAGACTTGGCATTTAATCTGGAATATTTTTTTTGTGGGGGTGAACTTACTTTTCAAGATGACATAGAACCAAAAGTTCATTAGAATTATGTTGAAATTATTCTAGATTTTGTTAATGTGACCTTTAAAAGAAACAAAAACCACATTTGACATTTCGAAACAAATAAATTGATCCTTGAAAGTGATGTAAACTGATATCGAACTCAATTCCTGGACAGTACTGTGTTAAACTTCTGTGCGTTTTCCAGAAGTATCTCTTTATTTTGCAGATTAGCCAATAAAATTTTCAACAAAAACAAAAGTTAAATTACGACTGGGATTACGGACAGTAAAATTACAGTTCAGTACTTCGTGTAACCCCCACGAGCATTCAGGAGAGCACGTACACGTTGAGGCATGCTGTTCACGAGATATGCAAAGGTTTGGACAGGAATCGCTTGCCATGCAGTGACAATAGCCAGCTGCAATTCACGCACAGAGGTCGGCTGCTGGTCCAAGTGGTCGATTTGACGCGTTAATTCTGCCCACAAGTTCTCTATCGGATTCATATCCGGGGACATGGCAGGCCACTCCATATGCTCCACACCATGGTCAGCAAGAAAGTGTTGGATCATGCGAGCACGATGAGGCCGTGCATTGTCATCTTGGAAGACAAAGTTTCCTCAAAAGGCTGCACGAGCAAATGGAAGCAATGTTTCTTCCAGAATGGCCCTGTACTTGAACTGGTTCAGGTTTCCATTCAGAACAACCCGGTCAGTTTTGCCCCCTGCATGAAAAGCAGCCCAAACTGTCACCCCACCACCTCCAGCTTGGACTCTTGGCACTATACAATCTTTGTTGTAGGCTTCATGCACTTGTCTGCACACTCGGATGCGGCCATCTTGAAGATAGACCAGAAATCTAGACTCGTCACTGAAGATCACGTGATTCCAGTGTCCTGGCTGCCATTGACGGTGCTCTCTGGCCCACTGCAATCGGCGCTGGCGGTGTTGCCTGGTCAGGCGTGGCTTTCTCAGGGGACACCTGGCACGATAGCCTGCTTGAACCAGTCGTTGGTTGACTAGCCTTCTGGATACAGGCACATTTGTCAGTTGCTGCCACTCAGCCCTAAGCCGATTCGCTGACTTGGTACGGCCATTGCGGACTAACCGGTGCAGCTGGCGATCATCCCTCCTTGTGGTTCTGCGGGGACGTCCTGGCCTCGGTATTGGAGTTGGGACACCCCTCTGAGCATTTCGTTTCAGGATCTTTGACACCTGACCTTGAGTGATGCCATACTGCCGAGCAATAGCACGCTGTTTCATGCCGTAATTTCGTAAAGCCACCACTCCATGACAAACAGCATTGTCGAGTTGACGGACCATCTCCAGAGGAAGTGGCAATAACTTTTGGAGACGTGCAGCAGTTGTTTTCCACTAATACAGAACGCAACAACCCTTGTATACCCGACTGTGAAGCCAATCATCAAATGCACCTGTCCGTACATTTTGCCACGCCACCTGTGATATAATCCTGTTGTTGACTTCTTGCTGCGACAGACAATCAGTGACATGGTTCTTTTAACAAATAAATCACCGAAGTGTAAAAGAAACTCACCAGATTGATATACTGAGTTAAGAAAGTAAACCCAAGTCAAGAAAAAAAAAAATTCCATATTAAATGCCAAGTCTGTATATATATATATATCTATCTATAATTCCAGTAATCTCTGTATGTCTGTATGTCTGTGACCGCTGTTTCTCGACAACCACGGGTCCGATATACTTGAAACTTGCCAGGTATATTGCTGGGGACCCGAGGATGTGCCTTTTCAAGGTTTCATATTAATCGGACAAGTAGTTACCGAGCTATGTCCAAAAAACGATTCAACCAATCAGAGAGCAGCGAGCTATCACGTGTGCCGAACGTGGCGAACAGACTCTGCCTCGGACGGCACATTTGAGAGCGTATTCATTTATTTCACGTTGGCAAACTATGTTGCCGCTATGTTGGCGTTAAACTATGTTTTAAAACTAATTAAAACTAATTTGCGATTCTTTCGCTTTCCTGTGCGTTTGTGCACGCTATGGCGATTTCTTTACCAAACTCCGCAAGCCGTTCGCTTTGGACCAAACCATTTCATGTAAATAGAGGGGGGGGATTGTCACCGTACTCGCAAGCCGTTCGCTTTGGACCAAACCATTTCATGTAAATAGAGGGGGGGGGGGGGGGGGGGGGATTGTCACCGTACTCGCAAGCCGTTCGCTTTGGACCAAACCATTTCATGTAAATAGAGGGGGGGGATATAATTTTAGATATATATATAGTACGGGCATGCCCTAGTATTTATAATTTCGACAACACAACATAAACATATATATATATTGTTACGGATACGGAGGACGGCTCTCCCGTTAGCAAGGGGTGATTAGCCCCTTGTCCTGTTAAGCTGGCCGTCTCCCCGTTCCTAGTGCTTGTAACGCTATCCCACGGGATGGAACGGATCAGGGTTATGAGCCCAGGGTTTATCCCGAATACCTTTATCCGTCCCTCCACAGACTACGGAGACAAGTACCGCTCGAACCCCGGTTTGGATGGTCTAGTTAGTTGCCGAGCGGTTTTTAGCAACCCGACGTTCGAGCCATTAGCATTACCAAAGATTAACCCGATTCTCAAACGTTGGCCGAGTCGCGCCACGTGCACTCAATATGGAAACCTCTAAAGTGACCGAAAGAGCATGAAGAAGTAAAAACAAAGTAGGGAATAACAAGATTTATTACTATTTATACACACTAAGCAGAAAGGAAAAGAAAGATGATTTATAAGGCAATTGAAGGAGCAGGAGACATAGTGCAATGATTAGCTTATATATGGCAGTCTTAATTAATACCCCAAGACAACATGAAAGACGGACAAACGGGCACACTTACACGGGGGAATTGATGGCAGGAATCACTGGAGGGAGGAGAAGGTCCAAGCCGATGGCAGGGCAGGAAAGGTCCGGGCAATTCCACACCGTCGAGGTCCACGTTCCGTGCTCGAAGCGAACAGCAGCTGGCAGCTCCGCGTCTCCACAGCCGGCAATAGGGCCTAGAGGGTCTCGGCGTATTGCTCAGTATCAGCACCCCCTCACGTCTCGTTCTCTCTTGGCTGCTTTAGCTGGATCGCGCATCTGCCGCACCTCTCTCTCACTCTTCCTCGGACCTCAATCTTCTCCAAAAAGCTCATCTGCTCATCTGCTTGGGGAGCGTCCCGCAGCGGGTTATATAGGCCCCGCCCTTCACCCTTTGCGAACCTCCCCCAAGCGTTCTCTCTCCGCCCTCTCAAGCCAAACCCCTCGTTCTGGGTTGGATGAGCGGGGCCGACTTACTCCTCCCCTCTATGACGAGGTGGAGACCCGCCTTTCTTCTTCGTCGTTACCTCGTGCGTAATGGAGTCAAATGCAGCAAAGTGGACGGCAGATGAAAATGCAGCAAAGTGCCTAAAGAGTCAATTGCAGCAAACTGGACGGCAGATGAAAATGCAGCAAAGTGCCTAAAGAGTCAATTGCAGCAAAGTGGCAAACCTGGCACTTGGAAGCTGCCATGGGGCGTCGGAGGGCCTACTCTTATTTAATTCGGTGCAATGAAGAGTCAAACTAGTGGGAAACACATCCTTAACCTACAGAGAATAAGGGACTAACTATACTCAGAGGCAAAAGTTAGTGTGACATGGAATTTTTTCATTGGTAATCTTGTGAATGAATTTTTGGATTTGAACCAGAGAAAGAGTGTGTTAAAATGGTCGAAGAAACGCAACCAAGCAGTTGTTGTTCGAATTGCATGAAATTTGCAAGAAGCATGACATATTCGAGAAAAATGGCCAGCAATGTTCACTTTAAAAGGCCAGACAACCAGACGCTTATCATTTCCACTCAATGCAGTCTTAAGAAGTGCAGAAGTCAGAAAAACACCTCTATTCATCGTTCTGGAATAAGTTCGACATGCCACGCCTCGGGGAAAATGACAGATGGAGAGCTATAGGTATGCTTCAGTCTGGTACCTCGCAGCGTGATGTTGCTCGTCGATTCAACGTCCATAGAAACACCATTTGGCACAGCTTCACCGAGCTGACGGTAGGACACGTGTCTACAGGTGCACAGGTGAACGTTACATCAGGCCATGTGTTCTGGAAGGGGATCGTTTTGGAGGTGGGGGCGTTATGATCTGGGGTGGGATAACAGCTGCAGCAAGAACGCCAATGATTGTGATTGAGGGGAACTTGAATGCTGTGAGGTACCGAGACGAGATTTTGCAAATGGCCGCTTTACCGTTTTTGCAACAGAACGGCCCTAGAGTGACGTTTCAACACGATAATGCCAGACCACATGTTGCTCGAGTTGTACAGCAGTATCTTAATCAGAACAATGTTAATGTGTTACCCTGGCCTGCAAGATCCCCTGATTTGTCACCCATTGAACACGTCTGGGATGAAATGGAGCGACGTTTACGACGTCATCCGAATCCTCCAAAAACGCTGCAGGAACTCCACCAAATCCTTCCTCGGATATGGAATGATCTTCCCAAGGACTTTCATCGACGTTTAGTGGCCTCAATGAGGCGAAGGTGCCAGGCCTGCATCAATGCACAAGGTGGACACACTCGCTACTGACTGTGTGAACTTGCTTGTGAACCCCCTCTTGTGTTGTGGCTCATTTGCATATGCCAGGTGCACTGTTCTTATGAACTGTTGATCGTTACCATACCTTGAAACATTTGTCTTTCCATGTAATAACATTTCATTCGCGGCAGTAAAAGTTTAACACTGATTCTGTTTGTTGTTTGTGTGTCACAATAACTTTTGCCTTTGAGTATATTTAAAAGGATATATGGTGTCCTGTGTGTAGGTTTATGAAATGAACTAAGAGGACGAGCTTCGACCTTTCTTTACATTACGAGGGTCAGTTACACACAACAAAACCATACTTCTCACATTCGTTACACTTTCTCAAATTCGTTACACTTCTCAAATTCGTTACAATATATATATATACATATTTTAATAAACAGGAATTAAATTCCTGAGTGGGGCTAGTGTGGAAAATTCTGACTCAACCTGGGACTACGAACCCACGAACGTCATCACTTACGCGGTGTCAGCCCACTGAGCTATTGAGTCTCCAGGATATCCTCAGAGATTTCTCACACTAACACTGCGAGCTTTATAATGGCCGATGTCTTACGTGCCTGCTCGGCAGACCCCGGATGTGGGTGTATGTAAGTGTGTGAAAGTGCATTGAAGATAAACTCATCATATATATATATATATATATATATATATATATATATATATCTATCTATATTATAATAGCCGTAGATGATTCTGTCTGTCTGTCTGTCTGTCTATCTGTTGGGTGTCTGTCCGGGGTGTGGCTTACTCGGTTTGCAGAGTAGCTCCACCCATAGCTCCACCCATTCTGGGAGTGGCTATAAACAAATATCCACCATTTTATTAACTCGCATAGCTTTGAGTCCTGTTTTGTAGGCCCGTGGTGTCTTGCTCTCCCCCAGTTTTATTTCAAATCAAATTCGATAAATCATTTCATTTTTCACAGTCGCTAACATAGTTTTAGACTCGGTTGAAAAAAAACGGGAAGAAAATCCGATGAAAGTTGCCGTTTATAGAACGAAATGAATTCTCAAAGGCCTGTAACTTCAAGGCCATTGAGTCTCTCTCACGCCTTTATCTCCAATCTAACTCACCATATGATTTCATTTTTATCGATGGTTTTACTTTTAGACTCGGTGTCAGCAATAATTGAGAACAATCCACACACGCGGGAAAATGCAGAGATATATTTTTTAAAATCGCGTCATGGTGTATCATACACCGCCCAACATGACACCGCCGGCAATGTGTCGATATATATTAAAAATTCGCTTTTGCTTTTCCGTTATGATATATTACTATTTCGTTTGATGATAGTCGTCACAAAAACGTCAACAATGATGCCGACATATATTTCTTCGTTTTTATTTCATTCAACATATTAGCCGGAAGTAAAATATGTTTCAGGAAATTACCGAGAGATATTTCTTCGTTTTTTTTATTAGTTATGTGCGCATACACTTTAAATAGGTTTATTTGAAATCTTTAATTTTCCACAATATAATTTACTTGCCATTTATCATTTGATGATTACGAGACAAATTCCTCTTGAGGATCGTGACAATTCATGCGTTGCGTGGAAACTTCCATTTCCAAAATGAATGAGACGATCGATGAAGAACGACTCGGTGTCACCAACGCGGGAAAATGCAGAGATATATTTTTTAAAATACACCATATCACCGCACAACACCGCCCAACAGCCAACAAGTATCATACACCGCCCAACAGCCAACGAGTATCATACACCGCCCAACATGACACAGACAGCAACATGTCGACATTATCGCTTTTTCTTTAAACCGAGTGAACCGAGCCGAACCGAATACACCGCGTGAATTCACCGAGCGAATTTCAGCCAATTCCACCTATTTCTTCGTTTTTATTTTATTCGTTACCAGCAGAAGTACCCAGCGTTGCCGGGCGGGGGAGGGGGGAAGGGCACGTACACTTTAAACATGTATATACATGTGGGATGTGGGATATATACATGTGGGACATGTGTACGTGTGTGTACGTGTGTGTGTGCGCGTGAATATGTGTGTGTGTGTGTATATATGTGTGTGTATGTGTATGTAGGCTAACCCCCGCTCTAGCAGGGAAAATGGCCTTAAAATGCATGTTGTTGTTGTATGTGTATATACATGTCTGTGTGTGTGTGTTTGTGTGTATATGTGTCTGTACGTGTGTGTGTGTGTGTGTGTGTGTGTGTGTGTGTGTGTGTGTGTGGAGATGTATGGAGATGTATATATGTGTATATATGTGTATATGTGGATACATATGTGTATACATATTTGCATATGTGCATATGTGTATATGTGTCTGTACGTGTGTGTGTGTGTGTGTGTGTGCATGTGTGTCGATGTACGTGTGTGTGTATGTGTATATGTGTGTGGGTGTATATGTGTGTGTGTGTGTATATGTAAACATGGGCCGGTGTGTGTGTAAAGTGTGAGAGGTATTGGAGAGGAAAATGCAGAGATATATTTTTTTAAATCGCGCCATGATGATAAACGAAAATACACCGCCTAAAATAACAGTCGACATATATTTAAAATTCGCCATACACATCCATGCGGGAATCCCACGGGCATGGATGTGTGTGACATTTCGACATATTGAGTTACATGCTGCGCCTGCACATTCAGTTATATAAGATGGTTACTGGCAATTGATCACATCCACAAATGATGTAATCCACACAATTATGTACTTTACATAACGTTAATAGGAATACATGCCCGTGTAGATGGGAAATACAGTTTGTTTGAATAAATCACAAATATCAGAAGAAAGTTTTTAAACCATTTTATATAACTGAATGTGCAGGTGCAGCATCGAACTCAATATGTCGAAATGTCACACACATCCATGCCCGTGGGATTCCCACGGGTGACCCGCTAGTATATATATATAATCGTTAGATAAAATAAGACGCGGACGTAGCTTCAGGACGTCGATCTTTAATTGTCGACAAGCTTTCGACCAACAAAGGTCTTCTGCTAAGTCTACAAAAACAGCAGGCATGTATATCAGTCAAGTATGTATGGTGATATGTGTGTGAGATGTGTGATGTGTGTAGAAAATGCATACAGAAGGAAGAGCCACGCCAAAGTTCACTCACCAGCCCCAAGTTCAACGGAAGTGACCGTTTGCGTTACAGTTAGGGTGCACGTGCATATACAAATATAGAGATATACATACATAAACACACAAGCATATATTCATATCCCATTTATATTCATATAATATATTTATACTAGCGGGGTCACCCGTGGGAATCCCACGGGCATGGATGTGTGTGACATTTCGACATATTGAGTTCGATGCTGCACCTGCACATTCAGTTATATAAAATGGTTTAAAAAACTTTCTTCTGATATTTGTGATTTATTTCAAACAAACTGTATTTCCCATCTACACGGGCATGTATTCCTATTAACGTTATGTAAAGTACATAAATTGTGTGGATTACATCATTTGTGGATGTGATCAATTGCCAGTAACCATCTTATATAACTGAATGTGCAGGCGCAGCATGTAACTCAATATGTCGAAATGTCACACACATCCATGCCCGTGGGATTCCCGCATGGATGTGTATGGCGAATTTTAAATATATGTCGACTGTTATTTTAGGCGGTGTATTTTCGTTTATCATCATGGCGCGATTTAAAAAAATATATCTCTGCATTTTCCTCTCCAATACCTCCTCACACTTTACACACACACCGGCCCATGTTTACATATACACACACACACACATATACACCCACACACATATACACATACACACACACGTACATCGACACACATGCACACACACACACACACACACACACGTACAGACACATATACACATATGCACATATGCAAATATGTATACACATATGTATCCACATATACACATATATACACATATATACATCTCCATACATCTCCACACACACACACACACACACACACACACACACACACACACACACACACGTACAGACACATATACACACAAACACACACACACAGACATGTATATACACATACAACAACAACATGCATTTTAAGGCCATTTTCCCTGCTAGAGCGGGGGTTAGCCTACATACACATACACACACATATATACACACACACACACACACATATTCACGCGCACACACACACGTACACATGTCCCACATGTATATATCCCACATCCCACATGTATATACATGTTTAAAGTGTACGTGCCCTTCCCCCCTCCCCCGCCCGGCAACGCTGGGTACTTCTGCTGGTAACGAATAAAATAAAAACGAAGAAATAGGTGGAATTGGCTGAAATTCGCTCGGTGAATTCACGCGGTGTATTCGGTTCGGCTCGGTTCACTCGGTTTAAAGAAAAAGCGATAATGTCGACATGTTGCTGTCTGTGTCATGTTGGGCGGTGTATGATACTCGTTGGCTGTTGGGCGGTGTATGATACTTGTTGGCTGTTGGGCGGTGTTGTGCGGTGATATGGTGTATTTTAAAAAATATATCTCTGCATTTTCCCGCGTTGGTGACACCGAGTCGTTCTTCATCGATCGTCTCATTCATTTTGGAAATGGAAGTTTCCACGCAACGCATGAATTGTCACGATCCTCAAGAGGAATTTGTCTCGTAATCATCAAATGATAAATGGCAAGTAAATTATATTGTGGAAAATTAAAGATTTCAAATAAACCTATTTAAAGTGTATGCGCACATAACTAATAAAAAAAACGAAGAAATATCTCTCGGTAATTTCCTGAAACATATTTTACTTCCGGCTAATATGTTGAATGAAATAAAAACGAAGAAATATATGTCGGCATCATTGTTGACGTTTTTGTGACGACTATCATCAAACGAAATAGTAATATATCATAACGGAAAAGCAAAAGCGAATTTTTAATATATATCGACACATTGCCGGCGGTGTCATGTTGGGCGGTGTATGATACACCATGACGCGATTTTAAAAAATATATCTCTGCATTTTCCCGCGTGTGTGGATTGTTCTCAATTATTGCTGACACCGAGTCTAAAAGTAAAACCATCGATAAAAATGAAATCATATGGTGAGTTAGATTGGAGATAAAGGCGTGAGAGAGACTCAATGGCCTTGAAGTTACAGGCCTTTGAGAATTCATTTCGTTCTATAAACGGCAACTTTCATCGGATTTTCTTCCCGTTTTTTTTCAACCGAGTCTAAAACTATGTTAGCGACTGTGAAAAATGAAATGATTTATCGAATTTGATTTGAAATAAAACTGGGGGAGAGCAAGACACCACGGGCCTACAAAACAGGACTCAAAGCTATGCGAGTTAATAAAATGGTGGATATTTGTTTATAGCCACTCCCAGAATGGGTGGAGCTATGGGTGGAGCTACTCTGCAAACCGAGTAAGCCACACCCCGGACAGACACCCAACAGATAGACAGACAGACAGACAGACAGAATCATCTACGGCTATTATAATATAGATATTTATATAAATGACATATAAAGGTAGAATGAATGAATGAATGAATGATGAATGAATGAATGAATGAATGGGTTACGGTTAACAATTTGATTGGGTTGATGTTGGAACATGCTTTAGTCATCAAAATTTATGCCATGAGGGACTTTTGTCCGAAGTTTGTGTATCCAAAAGGACTCACGTTTCAGAATCGTGGTGTGTGATCGATTTGTGATTGATTCAATGGCAGAGATCTGAATGTCATTTATAGAGTGATCCGGTTGATTAAAGTGTATCGTGTAAGGTAGAGATTTGCCCTGACTGGTGTGGAAGTTATTGATTTCTGACCGGGTGTTATTAAATCGTGTGTAGAGTGTATTCTCAGTTTTTCCAACATATTGTTTGTTGCACTTTTGGCAAGTGATTAGGTATATGACCCATGTAGATTTGCAGTTCATATAGGAGGTGATGGGGAATTTTTGTCCAGTGCTAGAACTACAGAATTTGTTTCCTTCTAGTAAATGTTTGTGAATAATGCATTTGTTTGCTGTGCATTTATAGAAGCCAGGGATCCTAGTTTCTTTGTTGTGGGGCTGTGGGTGCTTTGCTTTTACCAAGAGGTCCCTGAGTGTCCGACCACGTCGAAATGATGTTAGTGGAGGTTGAGGAAATGTGGTGCCGAGTGTTTCTGATTGATGGAGGAGAGGAAGGGCCTTATTCAGAATACTTGGCAATTGGGATGAGGTAGCAGAGTAGGTGGTTACCAGTGGGACACGGTTAGTTGCAGGTTTGGGTTTGTAAGTCAGAAGGTCTGCTCTCGGTATGCGTTTTGCTCGGGTTATTGCTTCTTGCACAGAGTGAGGGTCATAGTTTCTTGCAATGAAGTGTGTTTCTAATTGGCAGAGAGAAGTTTCTTCTGCCATTTTTGTTGAGCAAATGCGTCTTACTCTGAGTGCTTGACTGTATGGTATGCTTGCAATTGTATGTTTAGGATGAGATGAAGAAGGGAGAAGGTAAGAGTGAGTGTCTGTTGGTTTGGTGTATAGTTCTGTTTCGAGTCTGTTATTTTGAAGCGTGAGTGATGTGTCCAGAAAGTGAACTTCGGACTGTGAGCTGTCGAATGTGAACTTGATGGTCGGATGAATCAAATTTAATTAATTTTGGAATTGGGTGAGACTACGAGGGGATTTTGACCAGATGAACTGGATGTCATCAATATAACGTACCCAGGATTTTTCCAAGATTCATGCATTTGCATGCCGCAAAGCCCTCGATACACGACAAGTCCCAATGCCACCTACTCAAGACCTTATGCGCCTATTAGAACTGACACTCAAACTGAATAATTTCCAATTCAACGGACGACATTACATTCAAACTCAAGGTACCGCTATGGGTACCCCTGTTGCACCATCGTACGCTAACATCTTCATGGGAATGATAGAGACCAAGATCAATGCACAACCTCATCACGGAATCTTGGAAAAATCCTGGGTACGTTATATTGATGACATCCAGTTCATCTGGTCAAAATCCCCCCGTAGTCTCACCCAATTCCAAAATGAATTAAATTTGATTCATCCGACCATCAAGTTCACATTCGACAGCTCACAGTCCGAAGTTCACTTTCTGGACACATCACTCACGCTTCAAAATAGCAGACTCGAAACAGAACTATACACCAAACCAACAGACACTCACTCTTACCTTCTCCCTTCTTCATCTCATCCTAAACATACAATTGCAAGCATACCATACAGTCAAGCACTCAAAGTAAGACGCATTTGCTCAACAAAAATGGCAGAAGAAACTTCTCTCTGCCAATTAGAAACACACTTCATTGCAAGAAACGATGACCCTCACTCTGTGCAAGAAGCAATAACCCGAGCAAAACACATACCGAGAGCAGACCTTCTGACTTACAAACCCAAACCTGCAACTAACCGTGTCCCACTGGTAACCACCTACTCTGCTACCTCATCCCAATTGCCAAGTATTCTGAATAAGGCCCTTCCTCTCCTCCATCAATCAGAAACACTCGGCACCACATTTCCTCAACCTCCACTAACATCATTTCGACGTGGTCGGACACTCAGGGACCTCTTGGTAAAAGCAAAGCACCCACAGCCCCACAACAAAGAAACTAGGATCCCTGGCTTCTATAAATGCACAGCAAACAAATGCATTATTCACAAGCATTTACTAGAAGGAAACAAATTCTGTAGTTCTAGCACTGGACAAAAATTCCCCATCACCTCCTATATGAACTGCAAATCTACATGGGTCATATACCTAATAACTTGCCAAAAGTGCACCAAACAATATGTTGGAAAAACTGAAAATACACTCTACACACGATTTAATAACACCCGGTCAAAAATCAATAACTTCCACACCAGTCAGGGCAAATCTCTACCTTACACGATACACTTTAATCAACCGGATCACTCTATAAATGACATTCAGATCTCTGCCATTGAATCAATCACAAATCGATCACACACCACGATTCTGAAACGTGAGTCCTTTTGGATACACAAACTTCGGACAAAAGTCCCTCATGGCATAAATTTTGATGACTAAAGCATGTTCCAACATCAACCCAATCAAATTGTTAACCGTAACCCATTCATTCATTCATTCATCATTCATTCATTCATTCATTCATTCTACCTTTATATGTCATTTATATAAATATATAAATATATTATATGAATATAAATGGGATATGAATATATGCTTGTGTGTTTATGTATGTATATCTCTATATTTGTATATGCACGTGCACCCTAACTGTAACGCAAACGGTCACTTCCGTTGAACTTAGGGCTGGTGAGTGAACTTTGGCGTGGCTCTTCCTTCTGTATGCATTTTATACACACATCACACATCTCACACACATATCACCATACATACTTGACTGATATACATGCAGGCTGTTTTTGTAGACTCAGAAGACGACCTTTGTTGTTCGAAAGCTTGTCGACAATTAAAGATCGACGTCCTGAAGCTACGTCCGCGTCTTATTTAATCTAACGATTATTTATTCAATACAAATGAGACGCCCTGCTCGTACTTTGGAGTTTCTACTATTTCTTACAGTTATATATATATATATATATATATATATATATATATATATATATATATATATATATATATATATATATATATATATAATATAAATAAATTGGATATACATATATACATATAGTGTTGTCTGCTCACCTTCACTCTTTCATTCCTTTTTTTTCCCGCCCCTGGAAAAAACTCTCACGCTTCTTTTCTTCCCTCATCCAAAACCTTGATCTTGTCTACCCCCGTTAACTCACCCCAATGCCACCTCCTTAAAATTCCCTGTTTTCTTTCCCGAAATCTCCTGTAGTGTCCATCTTGTTTATTGCATGTAACATGCCCCAGCCCTCTCTCTTCCACAGATCTCCTGATGTTTGAATTCCCTGCTGTTGTTGTGCTTTTCTCTCTCTCTCCCCCTTGTTTTCCGCTCCCTTTATTATATATTCTATTTGTTAGCTCTTATAAAATACCACTAAGCTTTACATTTACAATGTTCTAGCTCTCTGATTTACCACTTACCAGTTGTTATTGCTGAGTTTTTCTTCGACATTGTCCCGATTGTTGAATTGAATGATGTCATCCTCAATTTCTACCTCAGGTTCATACATGTATGGCATGACAGCACCTTCTACATCATGATTTTGACTATCGTCGTAATCTGAGGATTCTTGATGAGAAAAGTATTCGTCAAATTCACTTTCTGACGAGTCCCGATCCAGTTGTGCGGCCATTATTATTTGCGTGCTGTGACAATCATACTGGTGATGACGTCACGACCAAGGAGGCTTTCTGGATTTTTTTTAGGAGTGGTACCAGCCAAGGTGGTTTAAAAAACTTTAACACCTCAAAAAAAAAAATCGACTTAAAAAAGTACGTTCATTTCTTTGTTGATTACATACAAATCAAGATCACATACATTTTGTTTTTAATTTCTGATTCTGTGGACCTTTTTTGCAGAATAAGGTGAGGTTGTATTGTGTAAAACCTTCTGTAACAGGCAAAGCTAGGTGGAGGACTTGTGGCATCCGTCACTATAAAGGAGGAGTAATCGTGGATCTACCACTGACCACCGTGATGGTGAGGTGAGCAGTAGAGCCCTGGAGAGGGGCGGATCACCTTTCTTCAGGGTCATTCCACAGGGCAGAGCGGCCTGGAAGGCGGCACCAACCACAGACTGCCTGCGACCAATAACGGGAGGTCCCCAAGGTGTTGAAGGCCATGACTGCGCATGCGGTTGGAGTTGAGCTTTGGACACCAATAGATCAACATCTCTGTTTCCTTGCCCCAGAGGAGGAGGACCACACCAGGAGACACCATCACCATCTCACCTCACCACTCCTCTTTATTATATAACCCTTCATCACACTTCACTTTGTGCCATACCAGCCTGTATGGGTTGTTGCATATTCAGAGACCCACTCATGCCTGCACACATCCTCACCTGTTTTTTTCCCCTTTGTTGTTCGAGTCCGGTATTTTGGCACCATTAGCAGTTTATACTTGTTCTCATTGTGTACAACATAGTGTGTCTTTTCCCCTTTCATTTCTTTCTGTCTATCAACTGCAAGATCTGTGCTGTTATTTATTGATTGTGCTGTCCTTCCTTATCTCCGAATGTGTCATATTTCATTGTAAATAAACCCATTTTAATTATAAGAAACATATTTCCCCTTTTTGCCTTTCCGCGTGAACTTCCGCAGGAACTGGTATTGGCTTGCATTTGAACGATCCTTGGGGGGGATAGTATTACGATGAAATGAATGCAGTAACTAAGATTGTTTCACATTTTTGGGGGCCTTTATCAGACCTCCGGCTGAGTCGGTCTGTGTTAATGGACAGTCTGACGGGACAAAACATAAGCAAATTCAGCAAAAATAGGAACGTTCATCCATTTCTCCTTTTTTCCTCTTCATTCTCCTCCTCTTGGTATTTATATCCACTTACAACATAATTCTTCCTCTTCCCACCCTCCTCCTCCCGACAAAGCTCTGTTGAACCTCCTCCACTATTGCTGGCAGAATGGTCTTGAGGTATGCAGACTCACCTTTAAGCGGTCTAGCCTGGGTTTAAAGGTCGGCCCAGCTACAAGCTATAAACCTGGAGTTTCACAAGCAGAATGATTCATCAATGTGTGTGCTGTCCCTCTGATGGACGTTAAACTGTTGCATCCCGTCTGCCAACATTAGTTGGTGGAAGATAAATATCCCACGGTGTCCTTCATGAAGAGCAGGTGAGCTATCGCCGGCACAATGGCCAAATTGCATGCAAATTCCTGCCCTAGCCTACGTCAGCAACACACCCTGTCCCTTAGCCAATGATGCTGCTTCAAAACCCTTGTGCTGCATACTAAAGAAGACTCCACTATCACCATCTCTTCACTTTATCTTAATTTTAATGTTGTTATTTTATCCTTCCCTCCCTCCCCTTTCCAAACCCACCAACAACACCCTTTTGTGCACACAATCGATCAGGGGCAAAACAAATCCCAGGCTAATGAAACAGAGGCCTGAGGTATTGCATATAGTTCCTGATCAACTTTATTTACAGGATTTGGCACCCAGAAACTACCAGCTGTACAATCAAATGAATGAGTTGTGAGGGCAAGAGTTTATGATGAGAATGCTTGAGAGGCAGAGTCAGCAAAGTGGTTGTAGGACACTTAGTTTGATGAAGACCAAAAACATACACATCATTGTCAAAGCTCAGGAAGGAATAAGCTGAGGTTACCCATCAGTCAGTTGCTCCCTGTAACATGTGTCATCCACGTGCATCAGAAGTTATAAAATTTCCTGTACAGTGTTTTTAGTGATCAATGTAGTTTGAAGGTGGAAAGGGGAGCAATGTTCAGCATTCCAATGTCGTCGTGCATTTTTATAAAAACAAAGATCATCAAAATACAGTTCGGACACTGTGGACGAGTACAGGAGAATTAAGTGACAAATTCTCAAGAATGCAATGTTTTAATAACCCTGTACAATTCATCCCTATATACGTCCAGAGAAGCTCGAGATAGAAAAGGAAAATAAAAAATAAACTGGAAAATCAAGGCGAAGGTAATAAACCATTGTTCATCCCTAAAATGTACAAGGAAATACGTCACTAAGTAAGCAGACATTGCATTAGAAGATGGGATTTGTGGGCATGGTAAGTGGATAAATTCAAAATGTTTGCAAATGACCACAATGAGAATTTCCCAGCACCTTGAAAACGATGCAAGACCTCTTGCCGTCAAGTCCAGCAGTGATGGGTTCTCCAACATGTCCACTGATAAACAACTGCATGCTTTGTTACAAAAACTTTGATTAATTTACTTGCATTCGTGAATGACAAACAAAACCGAAACCACGTAATTTTATAAGCAGCGAAGGGCTTCCAATGGACGCGCGCTGTGGGGAAAACCCGTCGAGCGAGGTGTTTTAATTTTTCTTACAATACGTACAATGAGCAGGAGCCATCACAGTAAGTGAGACGGTGGTGGCCGTGACCGACTAACGTGGATACGTGGATAGGCCCATAGTTTATGAACACCCGCCTGCTGTGCCCCGGCCCAACTCTGGCCTGCGCACAACACATGCCTGAGAACAACACTACACCGCATGCGGATCCGGGGATACGGGAGCCGACCTCAGCCACAGCACACACAAGAACTCGGAGGGGTTTTGGGTGAAAAACAGAGAGAGAGAGATTTCGATTAGGAGAGGGAAGGGGAGCGGAGGAAGCGATATTTACAAAAACTTTGCCGTCTGTTATTAACAACCAAGATGGAGGAAGAAAGGGGAGCGATGTCAAGCCAGGCCGTGCTTCGGCTCCCATGCGATGTGGCGCGCTGGTCCATATAAAGGAGCAAAGGAGAAGCGCTCAAAGTAAGGTGGAGCATGGTTGTGGGTCGATGTGGGAGCAGCAATAGGGTAAGACAAAAACTAACAAATTTCAAAACAAACCTAATTGTGCTTATAATATTCCGCAGTGCAATCAGTCAGCGGGTTGATGCGATAAAAAAAATAATGATGTAGAAACTTACAATCGAATGTTGTTAACTTAAGTCTGACGTGACCAACGCGCTCCAGAAGAAACTACCAGTGTGCAGTATTACCGCCGGCTAACACAGTGACCTACCTCCAACCACAACTTTCTCACCTATTTCAATCAACAAGTTTTGGCTACTCCCAACCATAAATTCTGGCCTTTTCCCACCGATCAAAAATTCTGACCTATTCCCAAATATCACTGTGATTTATTCGCATCATTCTGACATTCTTAGGCCTATTCTCATCAACCACTCTCAGGCTTTCACACATTTATTATCACCAAGTTCTCTACCCACAATACACAGGGTTTCTGCCAGCTGCAGGTCACTGCCGTCATTCCAACTTTGCCATCCTCCTGGGGTCTTTTCTTTCACAGCAGGTGAGCAGTTATTTCGGCTCTTCAACTTTGATGACTCTGCATAAAAGTACACATTAATGAGTTAATAAAAATACTTTCATAAGACTGTCAAAGCAATAAACTAGACCGGCACTCAGCAGAGAGCATACCTCCACCTGGTTGGCCATATCACACACAATTGAAGAATCACTTAAAAATTCTACGAGCTGGATCCGGATCTTCACGAAAATTGAATCGATTCTTCCTCGTCACACACACAACCGGTCCAACAAGTTTCGACGAAATCCATCCACAACTTTTTGAGATATCCTGCTACGTATAGTTTTTGGCCCTATATCCCAATGGTGAAGAATCAGTTAAAAATTATAGTAGCCGGATCCGGATCCGAATCGAGATCTTCACCAAAATGTAATCATTTCGCCCTTGTGACATATGCTACATCTCTGCCAAATTTCATCTGAATCCGTCCACAACCTTTTGAGATATTTTGTTCACAAACAAACGGACAAACAGAAAAATCGGTCAATGACAGAGGACTTGCCGGAATGTACTTTTTTATCGGCCATTTTGGATAAAATTGCAGGAAATCTATACGTGTATATACGCTAAGCAACGGAAGGTAACTGAGTAAGTGTATGCATATATCTTGTCCTTTCAGAATTATAGTGGTTTGAAATATATTTTCAATGAAAACTTGACCCCCTGACCTTTGACCCCAAAAATAATTAAAACGAAGCATTTTTGACCATTTTATGACGCATGTTATTTTTCAGGGGTGTTGGTTAGAAGGGAATCGGATAATGTTTGACAGAGTTATTAGTAAAAAAAACAATTTTTGACCTTGAGTTTGACCTTTCAAGGTCACTCAAGGTCAAAGGTCATGGTGCCAAATGAAATGTCGTATGTGACTTCCTATATGTCAGTGACAGTAAGTGTATGCATATCTCTTGTACTTTTAGAGTTATAGTGGTTTGAAATATATTTTAAATGAAAACTCGACCCCCCTGATTTCACGTTTTGGGTGACCTTGAGCTTGACCATGGGCCTAGAGAGTTAAAATTGGGCACAGTCTATTCCAGGGCAAGGCAAATATGTGTGTAAAGTATGGCGATGCTATGTGCAACGATGTAGACGTAGTACTGCGCACAAACAGACAGACAAACAGACAGACAGACAAACCAACCAACTAACATACTTGCCGGAATCTATTCCGGCAAGTAACAAGCAAACAGAAAGGGGTGAAAACATAACCTCCACCCACGTTTGGTGGCGGAGGTAATAAAGTCACTTTCAAAGCTTTTGCTTTACAAATTCAATGCCCGGTGGACAATTGTGTTGCTATCGAATCTGCAAATGACTATTTTAAGATTGCCAATTAAGTGGTCATAGGGCTTATATTTCACAATAAATGTTTCTCCATGAAATAACATTGTGTTCTCTCTTTCACATTTGCTCTAGTTAGCTCCTTGTGGAGTCCTTATTGAAGATGCTGCACGGTCACGGCACGTTAAAGAGACACGAACCATTGCCTGGTTAAGCATCCTCACCGTTCCATGGCGTGTTTCCTTTTTTCCACCACCCACTGCTTTTCCCGGCATTGTCGCAGCAGAACTGTGGCCAGCAAGTTGGAACTTACTGGGGAAATGTGGCCTGGAGTAAGGTATGATGTCTTCATGGGTTTCATCTGCATTCGTTTTGGGTGGTACAGTGGGTTGAGGGTGTGGATGAGGATTGAGGAAAGGCAAATAAATACAGGAAGGAAGGACAGTTTATGTGTGAATCATACGATAAAGATGACGTGCAATCCCTTCCGTTGTGTCATCCCAAGATTTTGTGGAAGGTACAATCAGCTCTCAATTCTTTTAGTTATTTAAATTCGTGCCACTAGCTCAAGGCCACTATGCCCTTCAGGCCCCCCCGAGTGATGCTGTTTTGACAGATGTCACCAGCGAGTAGGAGGCCGCGTGTCAGAAAAGTTATAAAAGGAAACATTCTATGCATAATTTCCTCATCCTACTATTCATTTGCAATTGGTCACTGGCTTTGACACCAATACAAATTTTTACGATGGCCTAAAAAAGCTACAAATATCGAACAAACAGTTTCAAATGGAGCATCTTGACGCCATCATTAGAGCATTTAAATTGCATCAGATGTGGCAATAAATGTGAAATTGCTGCTCCCAGATTGCCGGCTCGACGACAGAAGACTGCATTTGCATTTTTGCCATCCTGTGCGGGCATGGGCAACTTGCTAGTCTTAAAAAGTCACCATCAGTAAAAGTGCAAACTATGTTATTTTAGTTTCCCCAAATAAGCAAACACAATAAACAAAATATATTGGAGGAAGTTGATCCATTGAGCCAGGTTTATGGCTGGATGAAACATGCACATTGGAGATGTAATGAATTTGTGTGGGACATGTCCATGATTATGTAAACAATGCAGGAAAGCAGGGGTGGGGAATAATCTGAAATAAATTGGGGAATGGAAAACGGAGGGAAGGATAAGAAGGAATAGGAATGATATCGGAGTTCAGAAGGAGAGTAAAAAAATAGTGAAAGAAAGTTGAGTACAGATAGTAGTAATGGTCTAGGTCTGGATAGCTCTATCACGTGTGGCTGTGTAGAGACGGCTGTGCTGAGGACCAACCCAGAGGGCGCGAACGAGGTGGCTGCCACTGCCGTTCCAATGAATGTGGATCTAAAGACCAGCTTTCTTCCCCATCGTCAGGATAGAGGCGCTCCACCGAGCCCTGCATTGTGCCTCCGGCCATGCCCCATCCCAGTCCTCCGCAGCCTTTGTGCTGCATCACACCAGCATTGCCAGGGCTGCTCAACGGGGGTGGCAGAGGTGGTGGAGGGAGGTCTGGCGAAGGAAAGACAGGAATGGAAGAGAAGCAATTAAGGGTGAGCCGCAACTGTACCAAGCCCACTGGTGCATAAGATCAGCTCATGGGAAATTCTGTGTGGTCAGAAGGACAGACCACCCAGGAGTTTTTGAGAAATAGCAGATCCTCCACACAAGTGGGTGCAATTGAGCGCTTTCCTACGGATATTGCACTTTCCTGCTTTCGCTACTTTATCATATCCTCAACCTGTTAAAAGCCGCAGTGTTAAGGTTGAAGTAATGGAAATAGGGATTCCTCGAGGGATGAACTCTGTTAAGCGGTTTGTCTCAGATCATTTGCTGATGCAGTCGATATTTGCCATAACTGTTGTGATGCTCGTATTTTGTAAACACTGACAGTAGTTTAGCAGAGAGTCTGGATCGGGGTGTAATTGCCGGTGGAATTTTGATCTTACCAGAACTGTCCTTCAATTCAGTGACAGCAGGCAGGGAAGTAAGTGCTTAAAAGGGGGAGAGGGTAGGGGCACCTGGCTGTCATTTTTGCAAGATGAACTTTATCTCCCGGTATATTTCACAACAATAAATCTCAAAATGGACGTACTGCGGGTGGCATGTAGACAGGACTTTTGACGCACCTCGCGAGCAGTCAGATAAGTCTAATATCATTGAACTCGATGTAACAAAACACATAAGGAGCGGGTGTCGAGCTGCCCGCTAGGGGTGGCATCCTTTTTCCTGTGCGTCACGTATTGATGCGAGGAATTCAGCTCACGGGTCAATTCAGGTCACGATGACATTTTCTTTTCCGGATGAGGTGCCGGGAGGATTTTGCCAACGTTTTTTTCTGGCTCAACCGAAGCAGGTGTAAGACAAGTTGTGGCAATTCCTCCTCCGCCTCATTTGGAGGTCATTTTAGGGGAGTTTGCCATCATATCAAGTCACCAACATGATAAGCTGCATATAACACACTTGAGCAGCAAAGGCTTTACGTTGCACGCCAAAACGTACTTGGCCGTGAAAATATATGAAGGAGTGAAACTTGGAGATAAAAGAAGAAGAACTAGAATGGCACTAGGTAGAGCGCATACCTCCACCTGGCTGAACAGTTTATGTTTTGTATCCACTGATAGGCCGAATCTGGATTCTGACCTGAACCAAAATCGAATCGGCTTGTTCTTGTCACCTAAACAACTCGTCCACCAAGTTTATTCATAACTCGTCCTTAACTTTTATAAATATCATGTTATATATCGCGTTTCGTCCGATCTCTCAATGGTGAAGAATCACTTGCAAAATTAAATAATTCTTGTATCCAAATCCATATTCAGATCTTCACCAAAATCGAATCGATTCGGTCTTGTCACAAACCTAAACTGTCCAACAAGTTTCATCGAAATCCGTCCATAACTTTTTGAGATATCCTGCTATGTATCGTTTTTGGCCCAATCTCCCAATGATGAAGACTCACTTTAAAAATTCTACTAGCCGGATCCGAATCTTCACCAAAATCTAATCATTTTGTCCATGTCACATGAACTACCTCTCCGCACAATTTCGTCCAAATCCGTCCACAACTTTTTGAGATATCTTGTTCACAAACAATCAAAGAAACAAACAGGGGTCAAAACATAACCTCCATCCACCTTCGGTGGCGCAGGTAATGAAGTCTCCATCTATTGTGGATCTCTATGCGTTTCTGTCTGTGAAAAGTTGTCATGTGCCAAATGATTTATGCCTGATTTGACTTGGTGTGGCTTCTGCATGCTTCTACCATGTGGATACGACCAAGTTTTTGTTTTAATACTTTAGGGTACGGTACACTGTCTTGGATGGGTCCAGGTTTGCCTTCTTTGGAGCAGCAACTACTGCGGTGACCTCATGATGTTCCATAGTGTTGATCCTCCAGTTTGAGATTAGATCAGATCAAATAGGTTGTTCAATACTTTAAGTATGAGGGCAATAATGTGTCCATTTTTTTTCTGTCCTTCATTCCTCCGCAAGCTGCACCTGACGATCAGGTGAAAGCTACACAAGAATCCAGTTACTGATTGACTGATGTTGAGAAATAAACACAACTTACTTATCTTCATCGTGTCTTTCAACATGTAAGGTGGGACATAAACATTAGAAGTTTTCTGTTCACCTCTCACCCGCGTAACATCCAAACTTTAATCACAATTACATATCACGCGCTAATATCTTCAACATCTCACCGTCCATCTTGCATGCGCCATGTTTCTGCCTCTTTCCAGGCCGAGGGCGAAAATGGCTGCCAGGTTCTGCTTGTGCACCAGCTCCGAGTTTTCCTGCCGGGCAGAAACACCCCACGTATCACTTCCTCTACCACCACAGCAAGTGTCGCTCAGCTGTGGGACGAGTTAACGAAGTGAGCCCATGGCCTATCATTAATGGAGCAAAATGACCTAATTAACAGCACTGCGGTGCGCATTACTGTCAAGCATTCGTCCCCTTCCTCACTTCCTACCTAGCGTGGGGCCTAATATAAGGCTTACTATTCTCTTGTCGCTGCCAGTTAAACATAAACCCTGAGATGAATCACTGCGAGCAATTTTTGCTTCACTTGTACAACACCCATTCCTATTCAATGCAAAATTAAACAAAAAAGGAGCAGGGATATGGATTTGCGGTCGGAAAAAGAAAGGACAGGACGGTTATAGTAATGGCGCCGAAGATTGAGAGGAGCCACTCAAGAGACGTTGTGCAACCCTGGGATTAGTCCAGCAAAGTAACGTCGAAATACATTCCTGAAATTAATTTCGAATCAATAAAGCAACAAGCAGCAGCAAATTGGGTTTAAAAACGGACAAATGAGAAAACCAGTCCACTGAGGCCTGCCGTTGTCACTACGCAATGAAGCCGAGAGGAACATGGCAGCAAAGCGTGAACGTGACAGTTTCAGGAGAAAGAAAATAATGACCCTCGCTCTTATGGACCAGAGAGCAGTGGCTGCCAACGCACACCCATTTGCACATTAAACAATACATCTCGCAATTGTCTTGGATTAATGTGATGTTCTTTGGAGCCTCATGGAATATTCATGCCATGATCACAAATTACAAATGAGAGAGACTGTGTGACTGAGATTCCGACTGCAGATTCATGCACTCCATTAACGCGTTCCTGTCCGTCGCTCCAGGATTGGGGCAACAAGTGCACATCTCTCTGCACATCGAGAGACAAAAGACCACGAGATGGGAAACGTTTTTGTCAGGTTCGCCATGTTAACAAATATAATTTCGTTCAAAAATTTGGGAGTGTGGTGAAAATGTACCAAAGTTGAACCCAGGTGTGATGCTCACTTAAACCGCTGGGCGGTGTCTATAAGACCTCGGACGTCCGCGACTCGAGGCCACTCCTGCGACTTTATACAATGACATGTAGAATTGAATGGTACGTACCCACTTATATACTAGGCTTGCTTGCATTGACTGATATATCCAATCTTTCTCATATGATGCCTTGATCCTGACATATATATATATATTGCATGGTGTATTTTACAGGATGATGTAAAGATCTTATTGAGATTAAACCTATCTATGGGACGAGTTGTGGATTTGGTTGATTTTCACAACAGGGAGATTAGCAAACCTGTACATTTTTGGAATCATCAGAGCATGGAGAATCCGAAAATAAATGTTGGCATTTGCACAGACACCTGCATGGCCGCCATTTTAGATTTTCAAAATGGCCGCCATAAAATACATATTTTGCGCTATCTCGGCTTCTAGTCAACCTAGAGACTTAATTAAATATGCTAATCCTATGTTTTCTGGGTCAAGGAATCCAATAAAGGCCTCAAAATAGTGCTCAGGGTTATAGAAAAGCAACAAACAAAGGTAGTTGAAAACCATTGTCTTTATATTTGTGATATAACTGCATTACATAATACATGATATTGCAAGTCCTTTGCAGTTATAGGTATGGGTTTGTAAAGCAAGAAAGCAGCTTTGTTAGTATCAGATTGAACTATAAGTCCGATACACAAGATCTACTAGGTCTATACCATTCAGGAATATGCTTTTACAGATCTTCATCACTGTCCTGAGTGTCATTTTCGCAAACAACTACGCAAATGCCAACATTAATTTTTGGATTCCTCATGCTCTGAATATTCCAAAAATGTATAGTTTTGCTAATCTCCAGAAATTTTGAACGAAAAAACATAGTGAACCTGACCATTTGTTCATTGCACCTGTGCACGTCATAATAACATTGAACTGTGTGCATTCTACATGCTTTATCACAATTTGTATGTTAACTTTCATCATTCGAGTCTGCTGTTGCGATTGATTTGCCAAAAAAGAAAGAAGAGTCTGCTGTTGCGATTGATTTTCCCAAAAAGGGGAAAAAAAAAATTCCTCTAAACGACTTTCATGGCGCCCAACAAAAAAACAACAACACGGAATGTCATTAATAAATCTGTCTACGTTGCTTTTGGGGTTTCAAGCACAAAGCAGTCATAAGGAAATGTCTGCGAGCTGTGTGTGTGCGATGCAGTCGATAGGAAAACGCCGCTCAGTCGATACAGATTCTTGCCGAGAAAGCAATTGTTTTTGATTGAGACCTAGGAAATGGTGCTTTGTGATCGTGTTGAAAACTCACAGGGTTCTGGGCAGGATAGCTGGGTCCAATGAGTGTGTTTGAATTTCATGCACACCAGACTCCATATGTCTAACATGACACCTATTCCAATCATACACAAGGTGGCGCCTTCAAGATGTTCTTGGAATGAGATACTCACAACAGTCCAAGAAACGCCAAATGCATTTTTCCACATTGATTATATCTGGGAAGCCTGGATATCTCAGAAGTATGCACACTGAGTGTGCCACACTCGCCTTTAAGTTAGATAAGCCACGGTTTGAATATATCGATCCAGCGATCTATTGTCGCCTGGTGTCTCACATGCAAGGCGAGGCATCAAGGTGTGTGCCTCTGGTAAGTCTGTCGGATTGAAGTTAAGCTGAGGGACAGGTCTGCCAGCACTGGTCTGGTAGCTATTGAAGATGGCACCTCGTCTTTCCTGAAAAGGAGGCGAGTTGTTTCTGGCACATTGGCCAAGTTCCAAATTCATGCCACATTCACTCCAGTATCCTGCAATCGAGTGGCGGCCCATATATATATTTTTTTAAATACAAAGTCGAGGAACGTGGAGGAGTTAGAACAAAGGGTGGATCAAGATGTAACATAATAAAAAGAACAGAAAAAGAAAGGAGATGGGGGAGGGGGGGGGGGGGGGCAATCAGTGGGGTTGAGGGACAAAATAGAGGGAGACCTGGAGGAATAAGTAATGTGGAGAAGAATGAGGGCTAAGGGAGGATACACAGGGTGGGCAAGATTAATAGAGAAGCAAACTTCCAGGAGGGAAAACTTGGAAAGGGGTGTGCTTGGGGGTGGGGAAAGGGATTGACGGGTGTAGAAGAGAGCACAATTTTGGATTGGGGATGATCTGAGATGGTGGTGATCAGCTGTCTTGAAGACCTGGAGGAAGGGATGAGATTGAAAAGAATGTGGAAATTGGTTCCACAGGTGGGTAAAAGGGGAATGAATGAGTGGGATGAGCAGTGATTCTAGATTTTAGGCGTTTCACCAGAAGAGGGTTGCTGGCAGATCTTGTGCGTCCTGCAGAAAAAATTTGGGGGACAGAGCAGAGACAGAGCTGGGGGAGCAAGACCGGAGAGGAGTCAGCAGAAGACAGAAAGAGCACCAAACGCAAATGCAGATGTAAAAAACGAAGAGGAATGTATTGTTGAGTCATCAGCATACAAATGCATTTGGTTATTTGTAGAAGGAAGATCACTGATAAAAAAAAAAAAGGAAGAGTGCAGGAGACATGACAGAACCCAGGGTTACACCTGCTTGTATGGAAGGAGGGAGAGGTTGAACCATCACCAATTATGGAGATCGAATGGTCAGATAGAAAGCTATGGGAGAGCAGGGTGAAGGAGGAAAGCCAAAAGAGGGGAGCTTGGAGATCAGATCCCGAAGCCATACTCTGTCAAAAGCTTTTGATATATCAATGGCTTCAGCAAATGATTCCCCAAAGTCTCTCGGGGAAGAATACCAGAAATTCGTAAAATAAGAAAGGATATTATCAGTAGATCTCATCTTGCGAAAGTAATACCGATTGTCAGAGAGAAGACTGTGAGATTCAAGGTGCTTGAGGAAATGAGAATTGAGATGATGATGTTCAAAGATTTTAGAAATAGTAGAAGTCAAAGTAACAGGTAGTTAAAAAGGTTTGAACTTTGAACGATCACCCTTCTTTGCAATTGGCTGTACTAATGCATGTTTCCAGGAAAGTGGGAAATTTTAGTTTTTAAATAGAAGCAAAAGTAACAAGAAAGAACAATCAGAGATTGCAGACCCTCGCCAGGACTTGTTTTGTGTGGTGTATTTTATGTGGCAAATAAATGGGAGGATTGTTAGAGTTGCAAAGGTCAAATGGACTGATGGTCTAACGGTCAAAAGGTGTAAAGTTTGAATGGTCTGAGAAGATATTAATGGGTCTAAAGGGTCGAAATGGTCTAAAAGGTCTAAAAAGGGTGTAATGTTAGTTCTAAAGGGTTCCAATTGTCTGAAGCGGTCCAAATGTTCTTAAAACGTCTAAAAAGGGTCACTGTCGTGTCCAAATATCAGCTTCCTACCTCAAAAGGTGCCTGAGATATTGCCAAGATGCGAAAGAAAATAAATAAGTTATTAAAACCCCATCGGTACCCGGTGATGACGTCATGCAGCACCTGGAGAACTAATAGGAAAGGAGCGGTGTACAATAATTTCCGGAAGACAGCCATAATTTCCGTAAACTCAGGAGTAGGAGTGGTAAGTAGAGACATTTACAAGAGTGTGGTCAGAGTAACCACTCGAGGATGAAATTGTGTAGCTATAACGCAACAGATTGGAGGTGAAAACAGGTCGACTATTAGGAGAGAGGGGTCCTGACGATCTGGAATATGGGTTGATAATTTGCTCCAAAATCATTGAGAATGGAAAACGTAAGATACAACAGACAGACAAAGAAGAGGTTTGGGCAGAGGGGAAATCGCAGCCAAAGGTACTCCTGGGAGTTGGGGTTGTAAGAGGAGTACATGGGCAGTGAGGTCACATTCTTCAAACGTTTTCTCAACCTGTCATGAAAATCCCGAAGCTCTGTCTTCTTCTTCAGTATGCAGTGGACCACGTGTGCACAGCAACAAATGATCCTATCCACAGTACATGGCCATGGCTAGGATAATTTGCTGAGGGTACATCTCTAGGTTACAGCAGAAATTTGGAATTTATCCAGTGTAGTGTACCTGTGATAGTTCGCCTACTCTTCGCGAAAGACACCTTTTTTTTTTCTTTTTTTTTGTGTACACAAGATCGAGGCTCGTGAAAGAGCTAACATTAATCACACAAAAAATCAAACCGACACACAAAACACAAAATAAGGGGAGCGGTAGACAAGATGGGGATAGAGGGGGAAGGACGGACACAAACACAACATTTGAGCACAGGACATCGAGAGAACTGTGGGAGGGAGAGGGCTTGGGGGGAGGTGGGAGAGGTATAAAACATATGGACACTGCAAGGATTTCCAGGAAAGAAGTTGGAATTTTAAAAAAGTGTATCTGGGGTGAAAATTAGCGGGTGAAGAAAAGATCAAGGTTTTCGATCAAGGATCAAGGGGAAGATAAGAGATGGTGGTGAACAGCTGTTTTAAAGACCTGGAGGGAGGAGTGGGATTGAAGGGAGTGGGGGAGTTTGTTCCAAAGGCGGGAGAAAAGGGGAATGAAAAAGTGAAGGTGAGCAGAGAGCCTATATTTTGGCAATTTAACCATAAGAGGGTTGCTGGTAGATCTTGTGTGACCTTTAGGAATATTTGGGGGACAGAGCACAGAGAGAGCTGGGGGAGCAAGGCCGGAGAGGAGTCGGTAGAAGACAGAACGACCACTTCCCTGCCTGCGGTGAGTGAGTGAAAGGCCCTCGGAGTTAGCTTCATCGCAGGAGATTCCAATGATTCTGAAAGCTTTGGATTCAACAGCGTGAAGCCGAGCTAGGTGTGAGGCAGGAGCACCGGCCCAGAGGGGGGGACAAGTATTCCATTGAGCTGCGGATGAAAGCCTTGTATGTGGTGAGGAGCTCAGGTGTGCCAAGGAAGGACTTCGCACGACGGAGGATGCCCAGACGACGACTGGCTTTGGAGGCCAGCTTGGAAATGTGGTTTTTCCAAGAAAGATCATGGCAGATAGTGAGACCCAAAAGCTTGAGTGACAGAACTTCTTGGAGAGGATTGTTGAGAAAGTGGATGGGAGGGTCTTCCAGTCGGTCTTTTCGGAGAGACATAGTAAGAGTGTGAGATTTGTCAGGATTGAAAGACATGTTCCACTTGTTTGACCAGTCTGTGATTTTGTGACCTTGGGATCCTTAATGTCCACCAATGAATGCTGGCAGATGGGATGGCCAGTTTAACCTCAATCTGAGGAACGCAACACACATGGAATCCTCTCCCTGTCTGCCAAGCAGTAGGAAGACAGTTTGTAGCCAGGGCGAGATTCAAACTCAGACTGGACAGCTCAAAGTTGAGTGTACACCTGTAGGCCATCCTGCATAAAGCTCTGTCAAGAATATTGGACTCTATTATTAATTATATAAAGAATAATATATACAGATGCAGTTACAAATTATTTACCTAAATTATTAATCAAGTACTCAGATTGTGGTTTGATTGCGTAGGCTTAATGGGCCAGATGGCCTCCTGCATTGACGTTCCTTCTATTTCCATGTATAAGCCTCTATTTTGCAGACTATTGTGAGGATCTCTGTATGAAAGCGTTTTGAGCACCCCTCCTAAATAAACATCACAAAAAGCGAAAAAATTGTTTGGAATCTTTCATAGAAACAAAATGAGCCCATAAAATCCACTTTACTCGATAAACTATCAAAATACTCCTCAAATTGAGAAATTAGTGCATTGGAGAAAAAACGTTTCTGATCTTTGACATGATCATTTATTTTGCCTCTTCCTATCTTTTAAAAGGACATTTCATCCGTGTGATGTCAACCTGTGTTGCAATGTCATCACATCATACATAAACTGACATGATCTCATCGGGAAATGTGCATGGATGGGCTATATATTATAACTTTTACATTAATGTAGGGCAGGGCTTTAACTTTATGTGGAGCTTTAACATAAATCAAATGTAGGATAAAGAGAGTAGTGGACACCTGTGAACTTTTACATGAATTACAAGAATGTCAGAAAATGGATAAATCAACATAGTTTAAGAGTTTTGAACTTGGGTTCCTTTCATTCAATATGCACGCGGCGGAAAACAACTTCACATTTTCCATTTCCCATCGAACAAAATGCTGAATTGTGGACATAGTTTTCATTCGAATAGGAAATAAAAATTGGCCTTAAGTTGATTATGCATATGTAATGGGCTCAAAACAATAAAACTTAAATATCGTTTTCGATAAAGTTTTGCACTTGAGTTTAATATTCCAGTAAAATTTGTGATTGAAGAGATACAATAATTAACTCAAAACAAGAACAAAAAGACATAAAATGTCATAGTTCCCACCTTGGTTTTAGTAATTTTGCTGTACGGAGTTAAAGGCTGTCAGTCGGCCATCTTTTGCCGGATGAAAAAACAAAATCTTCAGCATATGTATACTCATGTATTGTCTTTGTGCCAAATTTGAAGAAAATCGGTCCATGCATGTCCGAGAAATGGATGCGGAGACGTTAAAGTAACAAAATGGCTGCCAGTCGGCCATCTTGGATATGATCTTGAAAATAAATGACGTGCATATGTAACCCATCATTCCTTATCTGTTTGCCAAGTTTGAACAAGATCGGTAAATGCATGTCCGAGAAATGGTTGAGGACATGGTGAATATCGTGGTTTTTACAATGAAAATGGCTGTCAGTCTACCGGTCGGTCATCTTTGATCAATCACAAAATAAAGGGAAGTGCACGTATATGCGGTCATGTGCTGTGCTTGTGCCAAGAATGGACTAAATTGGACCATGCATGTCTGAGAAATTTTTGGAGACACGTTTAAGTAACAAAATGGCTGCCAGTCGCCATTTTGGATCTGATCTTGAAAAACTATAACGTACCTATGTAAGCCATCATTCATTATCTGTTTGCCAAGTTTGAACAACATCGGCAAATGCATGTCAAATAAATGGTTGAGGGCATGTTCAACATCAGATTTTTCACAACTAAAATGGCCGCCAGTCAGCCATCTTTGATTGCATAGCGAAACAAAATGATGCACATATGTATACCATCATGTTTTGTCTTTGTGACATGTATGAACAAAATTGCTCAATAGATCTCCGATATATGGTTGCAGAAGAATGGATGGATGGACGGACGAGACCAAATCCATAAGCCCCTGTTCTGGACTAAGTCCAAAAGGGGCTTATAATGTTCTGAAAATAAATCAATATCTCAAGTAATTCTACTTAAACAGACTCGGTGGTGTAATGGTTAGAGTGTCTACTTAGGGTGTGGGAGGTTGGTGCTTAGAATCCGACACGGCCGAGTCACACAAAAGACTTAAAGTACCGGTATGTTTCCGCTTCCTTGCTTGATGCTCAGCATAAGGATAGAGCACGGACAGACAACCATAGGTTAGCAACACTCGTGCAGGCCTTAAAATTGGCCTACTGTCCTCCTGTGTTGAAGTTCCATGTGAAGGAACTCATATTTATTTTTGGGTAAAATGCCAGGGGCATAGAAAAGGCCCCTTTATATAAGGGTATGTGCCATGTGGCAAAGTATAGAAAAGAAGGAACATTCCATAGCTTGTAGAAAATGCCAAACAATAGAAACGGGACATTCAAAACATCTCGTGTGCATGCTGGACTACCCTTGTGTTCTGAGGAGGAACCAAGTAATGCTCGAGAAAAGTTCATATAAAGGGGCACCAATTTCATTCATACAGCTGCATGACGAAGTAAATGTATATAATTTGTGTTACGTGCTCCTCCCCGACCCCCTGGTCACGGTGTACCTCCGAGCCCCGAGAGGAGTCACGGCAGAAAAATGTGTTATTCTGTATGTCAAAGATCAATGGAGAAGCCACCCCAATTGTTACTCACAAACAAATATTGTATTAAGATCACACAAGAATAACAGTACAACAATAATAGCAATCAAAAGTACAATCAATATATATCCTATGATGGTACCATCAGTTTCGTAACATATAACTCACTGTGCTCCAAGTGAGTGAACCAAGAACATTCCCAATGTCTCTATTCCCCGGCTTCAAGCCAAAGTTGATTCGCTCCAGCGATCGTCAGATCAATGTCCAATCGAGACCAGAATCCCGTTGGGTTGGCAGTTACAATCCTGCTGCCCCAGCTGTGCAGAGGCACCCTCAAGGCGACTGGGAAATCCAAAGGCGCCCTCCAGGCGACGGGGAAATCACACCCTCGGGTATGGACGTTCCACAGCTCACAGTCGGCGACACGCAGACTTTCCACTCAAAAGCCACGTCACACACACACACCCCAGATCGACGTCTGAATGCGGTGAAAATGGTCGAAACGAGACGAAACCGTGAGCGAAGCGCAAGTCCTGCGTGAGTCAAAATGGCTGACGGCCCGGTCTCGTGGCGCAACGGCACGACGATGATTCTCTCCTGAATCGATCGCAAAACCTGACACGCAGGTTAATCTGTCACAGAGATAACCACTCTGTTGCAGGAATCCATTTCCTGGGAAGCCCGAAAGTTCGCTAGTGACTGTTGTTCGCCAATGTTCGCTCCAGACCGCAAATAGCTCGGCTCCTTCTTGTCCTACTCACTCGCTCCGCCTTCTTTTTCTCCACTTCCTCTTCCCGTTCCCGATCTGGTTTCCTGTTTCTTTTAACACTAACTTTTTCACCTTTTGAAAACAGTTCATAAACAATAAACCTTTTGAAAACAATAATAGTACATGGAATCCAAGATGTTTACAGTGGAGGAAAACCACCACAACGGATGTGACGAATCCGTAACATTTGTCAGATTTTGGGCACCCCTTTATATGAACTTTTCTAGAGCATTACTTGTAGTCAGGTTCACTATGTTTTTTCGTTCAAAATCATGGTAGATTAGCAGAACTATACATTTTTGGAAACGTTATTACATGGAAAATCTGAAAATCAATGTTTACATTTGCCAATTCCGACCAATTCGATTCGACCAATTCGACCAATTCAACCAATTGACCAATTCCATTCGACCAATTCGACCATTCGACCAATTGCTTCGATCGACCATTCGACCATTCGACCAATTCGATCGATTCGATTCGATTCATCGAATTCGATTCGATCGACCATTCGACCAATTCGATTTGCCAATCAATTTGACCGACCTTTGCTTGTGTGGAACGGACTGTGAAAACGATGCGGACTATATTGTCGGATACGACACACAGGACAGTGATGACGAACTATAAATGGCATATTCTGTAATCGTGTATGTTTGATGCCATTGACTGCCTGTGTATATTTTGTCATTGACTGCCTGTGTAGATGTGAAGTTATACTGACTGCATGTGTATATATGATTTTGCTGACTGCCTGTGTATGTTTGGTGATATGAATTATTGTGACACATTTTGATGTTATTAACTGCCTGTACAAAATGATAACATGTATTTGATTATGCAACTTATCACGAATATAAAGACAGTATTTTGCAATTCAAAACCTTTGATTCGTGTCTTACCATTCCCCATAGCACTAATTTGATACTTTCATTGGATTCCTTGTCCCTGAAAATATAGGTTTAGTATATTTTAAAAAGTTTTTAGGGTAATTAGAGGCAGAAATAGAACAAAATATGTATTTTACAGTGGCCATTTTGAAAATCCAAAATGGCCGCCATACAGGTATCTCTCCAAATGTAAACATTGATTTTTTGTTTCCTTATGCTATAACCTTTCCAAAAAATGTATAGGTTTGCTAATCTACCATGATTTTGAACGAAATATAATTTATTGACATAGTGAACCTGACTATTGGTTCCTCCGAAGAACATGAGGGTAGTCTAGCATGCACACGAGATGTTTTGAATGTCCCTTTTCTATTGTTTGGCATTTTCTACAAGCTGTGGAATGTTCCTTCTTTTCTCTACTTTGCCACATGGCACATACCCTTATATAAAGGGGCCTTTTCTATGCCCCTGGTATTTTTCACAAGATACATTTTAAATACGAACAAAATGCATTTGTTCATCGTACAGTACTTTATTCAAGACGATATAAAAGACTTGAAAAAGTAAGTGGAAAAAATATTCAACCCAGATGGGATTTGAACCCACAATCCCCAGCTTGGAAATCTGATGTCTTTTCCATCAGGCCATTGAGCCAGCATGTTAGAACTTATAAAAATACATTTTAAAGGGGTATAAAGTGTGTATATGTGTATATTTATCCATATAATATACCAGTAGAAGCCGAGAAACGAATTTTCAGTCCCCATGTTAAAGTTGCATACAGAGAAACCGTCCCCAAAAAGGAAGGGGCGCAATGCACCTCCTCCTTGATTTCCATACAATAAGCAATTTGATGTGGTACAATACTCATAATGATGCTGAAATTCAGGTTTAAGAATATTTACGTTTTAAATACGAACAAAAAGGAATTTGCTCATTGTACAAGATGTTCATTACTCCCGCCGGGGAGTAATGCATTCGATCGTGTCCGTGTGTGTGTGTGTGTGTGTGCGTGTGTGTGTGTGTGTGTTCGTGTGTTTGTGAACAAGATATCTGGAAAAGTTCTGAACGGATTTGGATGAAAGTTGGTGGGATGATTGCCCTTGGGATAAGGAAGAATTGATTAGTGCTTGGTGAAGCTCAGGATATTATTCCGGATCCAGGAATTTTTTGAAGGATTGTTTACCATTGGAAGATAGCGCTCATTTTTCTTTAACATTATCTTCTATATATTCTATATTTAACATTGTGATATGAAAATAGTTTTCATATTTGTTGTAAATGTAGTTTAAACTCGTGGTTATGCGTTAGAGCGGTGTATTTTGTTCGCAGCGTCGTCTTCAATGTTCTTTTTTTTTCTAATAAAGACATATTCTGTCATTTTAAAACCTCCAAAGTGTGTATTAGGTTTCCCCGTTTCATAAAATATATCGTTTGGTATGTATAATGCTTTAAAACTGTTTTCTTTTTTGTTTTTGTTTTTTTTACCTCAGAAGAGATATCAACATTTACCTCAGGGAATGTCAATCGCGGTGTCAGTATTTGATGAACTTATAAAGACTTAGGTGAGATAAGTGTGGCAAGCATGTGCACGGGATTCTTCCCAGAAGAATAAGTGGTCGCATTAGCTTGTACGACTTAAAATGAGCGAGTCTTGTTTTGACGTTTGGACCAGTTTTACATGTTGTATCCCTAAGGAATTAAACGAACGTTTTCCTGACTTACAATTTTATTTGAAGTCACACATGCCTCAAAATACACTCACCTATATGGAATTGAACGCTGAATCCAAAAATGTAAGTGAAATTGCCTTGTTAATTTTTTTAACATTATCTTCTATATATTCTAAATATATATCTGTGCAGTGTCTGTCTTGTGTTGTCTTGTCTTGTGTCGTCACTGAACTACTCCCTCAAACTTTTGTGAAATCGTACTATTCCAACTTGACCCACGGCGGGAGTATGCGCTCTACTGAGTGGCGTTCTAGTTTGTTCATTATTCAACACGATATAAAAGACTTGAAAAAGTAAAGGGGAAAAAACAACATTCAACCCAGACAGGATTTGAACCCACAGCCTCCCAGCTTGGGACTCTGATGCTTTATGCATTAGGCCATTGGGCCAGCACATTAGATTTGGGTAATAACATTTTGAAAAGTTATCAAGTGTGTATGTATTTTTATATATTTATTTATGTATATATTTATATACATTCCATTTTAAAGCAAAAACTACAGCACTTATGTGGAATTTGTTTTGAAAGTCATTAACTAGACCTATTGGCCGATGTATATTCCAAGTTTCAGCTAATTTCAATGTATAGTCCTTGAGATATGAGCACCAACACATTTTGGGCAGACAGATGGACGGACAGAAAGACACCAAATTGATTTCGAGGGTTTTCTAAATATAACTCAAGAATGCATAAACGCACATTGCTGAAATTTGGAACATATTGCCTCAACGTACAAAGCATTTACTTCTGAAATTTTGAGCCGATTTCGTCCCATAGAAGCCGAGAAACGAATTTTCAGTCCCCATGTAAAAGCTGCACACAGAGAAACGATCCCATATATCAAGGGAGGGGCACTTTGCGCCTCCCTTTGATTTACTTTTCATGATAAAATGATGCTGCGTTGATGTATTGGTTATGCCAAACCCCTGAAGAGTTGTGGCTCAATGTTGGGAGGCCATTTGAAATTCCTCCACTGGAAAGTCATGGTCATTGCTCATTCCTGGGTATGGTCAGATTTCCTAACTGAAGACATCATTTATTAATCACTCATCTTTAATCACACATTTATCGATAAGATTCAACACTAGCTTGAGACTTCCATCAAATGTATTGCTGCTACATGTCCTTTTTCAGCAGGAATTCCGGCTTCGAGGCAGTCAGCCTTTACTCCACAGAATGTTGAACCCTGTCCAAGCACTTCTCTGAGTTTCCGATTTGGGATTCCTCTCCTATTAAGAGGTCGATTAACTATTCTTTAAAGCAATTACAGCTTATCGATGTGTATCATTGGCAATTATGTTTGGACAAAATAGACAAGTTGATGTAGGACTTTAGAATCAGTACCCGAGTTTAAAAACTCTTAAAATGATGTAATCTATACATCTGTGCATTCAGGATGAATTGGTGAATCCGCGGGGACACATTTGTGTTTCATGTGGTGTACCTGTCACTGAGGTTTTTAAGGGGTAGGAAGCTATCTGTACCTTGTATCAATATGTTTATGACATAAATTACACACTTACCAAGAGTCTGTTGAGGAGGAACAAACTTTGCAATAGTCAACCAAGTTTCACCACAACAGTGGGAAAAATTGCAAAATATTAACATCATTAATTCAGGAAGGCCAAACACGGATATATGATGAAATATTTACACAGGAGTCGACTTAGCCCTTCATATGTGTGCTTTAATCACACCACTACTTAATCTTTCAGTTTACTTATATTTGATGACACAATCCAAATTATTCCAATCATTTTAATGATTTAATTTTAATTAAATTAATTAATTAAATTAATTAATTATTATTATATTATAATTATATATATTATAATTATTATATTATAATTTATTATTTATTTATTATTTATTTAATTATTTAATTACTTAATTAATTGATTGATTAATTTAATTTTAATTTAATTTTTAATTTAACATCCATTAAACATCTACAGGCAGAGAATTTGACCAGGGGTGTGGCACATACTGACCTAATATTTATGAGAGACATTGGGGGTTAGTTTAGGTCCACAAATACAACCTAAATGTAATCAGGACAGCCGGCTTTATCCAATCAGGACGGTCAGGTTCCCTCATCCGAAGGATGGCGTACTTTGAGATACAGTGCTCCCTGCTGACAATGCATGCTAATGGTGATTTTTAGTGAAATTCAACACTGTTAAGGATCAAAGTTCAATGGCATTCCTTCCAACTGAACTATCACAACTATCAGGGACACCTCTTCGTGGTGGTTGTACCACCACCCCCACCCCCCAAAGCAAGTCGGGGGCCCCAAATCTTCCCCATTCTTCCCTGCTGCCTGGATTCGTCAGGGCAGCGCGGTCATGGTCAGAGAGCCGATTGGTCCCCATAGACCTGTCGTTTTCCTCTTTCTCACTCACTCTCTCTAACTCTGTCATGGCCCTGATTTCGTGAAGACAGGGGCACACCATCCTGGATGTGGGGGACCTTAGGGTCACTCCTGCGAGATCAATCGGCTGTCTCTGTAACGCGGGCTTGTTCGAGAGAACTGTCCGGGCTATATAACAACAACAACAACAACAACAACAACGATAACCACAACTGAGCTATCATCACATAACAATACAAGAATTGCAGAAGAAGTTTGTGTGAGCTTTCAAAAACTTGATGAGACAACTACTTGATATTATGAATTTCAAAAAAACCAAGCATACTTTTATCTAGTACTCCCGTTAGTTTGGTTATCAATAAGATGAATGCAAAAATGTAGTCTGTCAGCACATCCTAACTCTTCAAATCGGTAAAGTGTTATCCTCTCCACCAAAGGGAGTGAAATCCTACCTGTAATCATTCCATTATTGATTCTTCTTCATTTTGATTGGTTGGAACACAGTATTCGACAGTTTACTTGCCTTTGTGCTGAATGTGCTGTCAATGCTAATGTGATAAACAGAATGCTAATGTGAACAGGGGGGGGAGGGGGGAGGGAGGGGGGGAGGGAGGGTGGGGAGGGGGATGGGGAGGGGAGGACGGAGGGGGGAGGGGGAAGGGGGAGGGAAGGGGAGGGCCAGTCAACAATGACGTTGCAGTTCTCATGGTCGGAGAGCAGCACAACAATCGCGACATCGTCCTGCATCTTCGCAACAGCACGAAGCGGATTTTGGAGACTCACCGATCCTGTGACGCCCTCCAGTACCGGCGTTGCCGGGCGGGGGAAGGGAGACCCGTACATTCCCAACCCATACATTCGCCCTCTCGACTCAAGCTCACTCGGACAAAAGCCTCGCACAAATTACACCGTGAAGGCCCAATGGCCATGTCTATGCCACAAATCAAGTACGTGAGCGAGTCGGGCGCACTGAATTGAAAATATATAGAACGCTCATACTCCGTGAAAAGTGAAGCCGCCGTGTCGCCATCTTGGTTAGCACGACTCGACCAACTCACTTTGCGGATCTCGTTTGTTTTGAACGTGTGAATTACGTGCGAACGCGTAACTGTGAGTTTATGGTGGCAAGGAACATCACGTGATCGCTCTGAGCGAATCAGCGCGCTGCTCTGCCACCTGCTCAGATTCCATGTATAATATTCCTCGCTGAAATGCGCTGAGGTAAATATGAATAAAAAATATGGATCTCGTAAAGATGAAAGAAAAAAAAACCTATGTGGTGTGAATGGCAATGTTCCTCGCTGAAATGTGAGAAAACGCAATCGCTTTTCGCTCTGAAATACGTGCGAACGCGTAACTGAGTTTATGGCGGCAAGGAACATCAAGTGATCGCTCTGAGCGAATCAGCGCGCTGCTCTTCCACCGCCTCAGATTCCGTGCATAATATTCCTCGCTGAAATGAGCTGAGGTAAAAATATGGTAAAGAAATATTATGAAATATTTTTTTTCCGGTCAGCCATGTTCTTCCCAGGCTCAATGGCCATGTCTATGCCAAATATCAAGCACGTGAGCCTCCCCGTTTAGGAGTCTATCGGTAACATTACACACACACACATACTGTGTTTTATATATATAGATATATATATACAGACTTGGCATTTAATATGGAATATTTTTTTCTTCTTGACTTGGGTGTCCTTTCTGAACTCAGAATATCAATCTGGGGAGTTTCTTTTACGCTTCGGTGATTTCTTTGTTAAAAGAACCATGTCACTGATTGTCTGTCGCAGCAAGAAGTCAATAACAGGATTATATCACAGGTGGCGTGACAAAATGTACGGACAGGTACATTTGATGATTGGCTTCACAATCGGGTATATGAGGGTTGTTGCGTTCTGTATTAGTGGAAAACAACTGCTGCACGCCCACAAAAGTTATTGCCGCTTCCTCTGGAGATGGTCCGTCAACTCGACAATGCTGTTTGTCATGGAGTGGTGGCTTTACGAAATTCCGGCATGAAACAGTGTGCTATTGCTCGGCAGTATGGCATCACTTAAGGTCAGGTGTCAAAGATCCCGAAACGAAATGCTCAGAGGGGTGTCCCTCCTCCAATATCGAGGCCAGGACGTCCCCGCAGAACCACAAGGAGGGATGGTCGTCAGCTGCACCGGTTAGTCCGCAATGGCCGTACCAAGTCAGCTAATCGGCTTAGGGCTGAGTGGCAGCAACTGACAAATGTGCCTGTATCCAGAAGGCTAGTCAACCAACGACTGGTTCAAGCAGGCTATCGTGCCAGGCGTCCCCTGAGAAAGCCACGCCTGACAAGACAACGCCGCCAGCGCCGATTGCAGTGGGCCAGAGAGCACCGTCAATGGCAGCCAGGACACTGGAATCACGTGATCTTCAGTGACGAGTCTTGATTTCTGGTCTATCGTCAAGATGGCCATGTCCGAGTGCGCAGACAAGTGCATGAAGCCTACAACGAAGATTGTATAGTGCCAAGAGTCCAAGCTGGAGGTGGTGGGGTGACCGTTTGGGCTGCTTTTCATGCAGGGGGCAAAACTGACCTGGTTGTTCTGAATGGAAACCTGAACCAGTTCAAGTACAGGGCCATTCTGGAAGAAACATTGCTTCCATTTGCTCGTGTAGCCTTTCGAGGAAACTTTGTCTTTGAAGATGACAATGCATGGCCTCATCGTGCTCGCATGATCCAATACTTTCTTGCTGACCGTAGTGTAGAGCATATGGAGTGCCCTGCCATGTCCTCAGATATGAATCCGATAGAGAACTTGTGGGCAGAATTAACACGTCAAATCGACATCTTGGATCAGCAGCCTGCCTCTGTGCGTGAATTACAGCAGGCTATTGTCACTGCATGGCAAGCGATTCCTGTCCAAACCTTGGCAAATCTCGTGAACAGCATGCCTCAACATGTACGTGCTCTCCTGAATGCTTGTGGGGGTTACACGAAGTACTGAACTGTAATTTTACTGTCCGTAATCCCAGTTGTAATTTAACTTTTGTTTTTGTTAAAAAAAAATTGGGCTAATGTGCAAAATAAAGAAATACTTCTGGAAAACGTACAGAAGTTTAACACAGTACTGTCCATGAATTGAGTTCGATATCAGTTTACATCACTTTCAAGGTTCAATTTATTTGCTTCGAAATGTCAAATGTGGTTTTTGTTTCTTTTAAAGGTCACATTAACAAAATCTAGAATAATTTCAACATAATTCCAATGAACTTTTGGTTCTAAGTCATCTTGAAAAGTAAGTTCACCCCCACAAAAAAAATATTCCATATTAAATGCCAAGTCTGTACATATGGTACATAACATCTTATAAAGTTGTTATCTCTATTATTAAATGGAATGCCTTCCTGAATCTTACTATAATTCACCAAATGTCCGTCTGTCCGTTTGCAGGTACCGAAAAACAGCTCAACCGATCGCAACGATATTTTGGGTGGGTAATCCTGAGACCCCCTGGAGTAAAATAGGCTGTATTCGTTTTTCCAATTTTCCAGTTTTTCCAAACACGATGGAATAATATTTACCGATATGAACAGTGATGTGGCTTTTATTGAAATTCCACATATACTGTTTAGATTTTGATGAGAATTATGAACCTGCCGCGAATGCGGAAGTGGACAGATTACGGCAATGAGCTGGTTTGATAATATCCCAATACAACCATCATTTAAAACAGTATTTTGTTAAAGTATCAATTTATGATTGGAATCACCATTGACTAGGTATGGAACAAACAACAAACGTACCCGTTTGTTTGCCAACGGGTACGTTTTTCATGGAAGTCCTTCACGAACTTGCTGTCCATGTCTGACGTGCGACTGAAGGTGCGACAGGAATGTGGAATTTATTGGTTTCATGCTTTAGCATTCACCGTATCTGCATTGCCTGTTTGCTTCTGGCCTCCCACCCGTGCTTATCACGGGTACCTCACTAGTTAGATCAAATAAAAAGTTACTTTCAGATCACTATCCTTTTCTCGTTTTTCTTGTACAGCACCTTTTTCAGGACGATTTTTGTTTTATCAATATGAATGAATTATTATTATTATTATTATTATTATTGTTATTATTATCAATATGAGTACCACTTATTCATACATACTAAAAGGCTTGATAATGATGTGAAATTAAGCCATTTAGCAGATACTTGAGTGGCACTCAACTAGCAGCTCTTAGCTCTAACACGAGCCTCGATTCTGTAAAGAAAAAAAAAAAGTAATTTCTTTCATATTTCCTACATAGTTAATTCTAAATATTATTGATCCTTTTGTGATTCAGGCATGTTCGTACTGTGTAAGTAAAGTTGTGTGTTCCTCAGGCCCAATGATCTCTGTCAGATCCCATAATGCCGCTGCAGAGAATGACTCTAATTTATTACTGCTGAACTTTTGTAACTGGAATTCAATAAGAAATAATATTTTCTCATCAGTCATTTCACAAACCCCGAGATCCAAACTGATTAAATAAGCAGCTGTAAACTGTCCAATCAGAGGTGCTTTACCTGCATATTGCACAAAGAATCACTGATCACGCAGTAGTTGCAAAACAATCCCCAACAAGCTTTGGTTTCTTGAACTCTTATTGTGTGTCATTCAGAACAGTGCACACCAGAGAGACTAACACCACCACCACCCCACCTATATCACACTCCCTCCCAACTCCAAGGCTACATTTTTTGTCAATGCTCTATAAAAAAATCTTTCAAATGAAGGAAGAATAAATTAATTTTGCATTATGATGCATAATATTTTTATAAACCGAAAACTTAAGGGTATTTATGTGAATACCGCACATGATTAAAATATTTAGTTGGTAAATCTTTGTGAAATATTAAAAGAGTCAGTTTTCTCAAATTTGCCTCTAAAACGAGTGCACCCAACCCATCGCTCTCTGTCCCCACATTATACGCTCAAAACCAATTGGTGCAAGTCACTGACTTTTTTCGAGAAAGTTCTGGTGGGCATTGACTATAACCTCGACGATGGAGCAGACAGAATGAGCACACATGTTCTCAAATCCAGCTCTGCTTGCTCTCATTTATCATTTGTCTGCTCTCTTTAGTCTTTTGTCATCTCCCATGTGACAAAAGCAGCCATCATTACTGTCAATTCACCAAAAGTGTGCAAAATCAGATTTTCTCAACTACAGGCGATATAGTTACCCCACTTCTAAATATAAATAAATGCATCAAATCACCCCTGCTGCTGATATCTGTCATATTTTAAAACAACATCACCTCAAGGATTCGTTTGGATTCTGTCCTGGTCACTCGACTTTGGAAAAGCTATCACTTCCCTGTCAAAAATGGATGTAGGCACTGAATATCAAGGAATAGGTCACAGCGGTGTCTCTGGACATATCTCAGACATTCACACAGTCTTGCACATGGAACGACATGTCAAGATTTTAGCCATGAACGTAAGGCCATGTTTTTACTGGCTTGCTGATTTATTCTACTCCTGGGGTCAGGAAAGAGCGCTCAACAGAATTCTCTCATCTCGTTCCCCCATTTGGGTCTGGAGTGTCCAAAAGCAGCATCTTGGACGCATTGTGATTCCAGGCACACATTAATGACCTCTCTAATGCTCTGGAGAAACCCTCTTTTCCTCCACACAGATGACTCTACATTGTGCCATACAATTGTGCATCCCACAGATAGGCCAGCGCCATTTGCTTTTTTTTTTTTAAATATAGGATCTAAGTTAATGGAAGAGTGAGGTGACATAATGCAAAATGGCAATGCACCGATAGTGTTAATGTAGAAAGGAAATATCACGTCGGGATTGGGTGTGATAAAATATCATGGGTAGGGATGGTGCAATGTGTGCTTGAAGCCCTGGAGTGAACAATGTGATTGAATAGTCTCCAGAAGTGAGTTCAAAAGATGGACGAAAAGTGGAATAAAAAAGTGGGGGTGGGCAGTAATAAAGCCTGGATTTTGGATTTTTTACCAAGGGGTTACTAAAATATCTTGGAGTAGTTGTGGAATGTATGAGGGGTGAGAAAGAAAAGACAGCAAAACCGGAGGAAAGATGGACCTATGATGTGAGAGCAACAGGCCTTGTGTGTCGGCCTTATCACAGGAGAAGCCAACAATGTTGAAAGCTTTAGGTTCAACAAAATCCAGGAGAGACAGATGTAGATGTGATGCTCAGGCCCAGCACAGCTATGGACGAAGTCAATGTAGTTGATTAGTTCTGATACATTCTAATCTGGATTAAATATGGAAAATTCAGATGAAAACTAGAGCAATGCAACTGTCGCCAATATGCCTCCACATAGTCAGTCCCACAATGGGTAGATGTCCTCATTCACTATCCTATAAATAAACAAGTTTGATTTAAACCCATTCAGCTGTTTTCAAGCATCACATTTTCACCAGACATGACAGGTTTCACACCGATCGGTGAAGCGGTTTCCGAGAAAGGAATTTTTTAAATTATCGGCTTTCAAGATAATATGGCTGCCACACCACGTGACATATGACCTTAAAAATGCACACTCTGCATATGTATGGGTAGAGGATCACGTTTGTGAAGTTTCGTGTTGATCGGATAAGATTTATTTTTCTATCCAAGATGGCTGCCAAACCATGTGACCTACGACATCATCATTTTCAAACTATATGCAACAATGGTGTGACATTATATTTGTAAAATTTCGCATCGATAGGGTAAGTGGTTTCTGAGAAATATTTTTTTCATTATTTGTATTTAATCCAAAATGGCTGCCATCAAATGCATGTATGACATCACAATTATCATAAAAGCATTATACATGGGTGTCGCTCCTACCCTGAAAGTTTCGTCTCAATCAGACATGTGTTTGCTGAGAAAAACGAGGTTTAGCCTGTACGGACGGACGGACAACCCAAAAACATAATGCCTCCGGCCACCTTCGGGAGCGGAGGCATAATAATGGCTTGAAGGCTGCAAATAGTTCTGATTTTGTTTTGAAAAATAACTGGAAACAAGCAGGTAAAACCATTTTAGTGGTTTTTCAGGCTTTCAGGCATATGCCCAGTCTTACTGACCATATAGAAAAGGTGGCCTCCAAAGCCAGTGATAGACTATCACTGGCTTTGGAGGCCACCTTTTCTATATGGTCAGTAAATGAGAGGTCATGGCTGATGGTGAGGCCTAGACGTTCAGGAGACTGACTATGTTTGGCTGACTATGCATGGAAATAGATAAGTGGGTTAATTTGATGATCCTTCTGCTGCAATAGGGTACTATGAGATTTGCCACCATTGAAAAGACATGTTCTATTTGTCAGAGAAGCATCAAATCAATTCCATATCAGCAGAGAGTGACATACATAGCTATACTGTCTGCTTGACAGTGGATAACACAATGTTCTATACTTGCAGTCACATCTTTAAAAAATGAAAATAGTGTTTTCAGAGCCTAGGAAATGTTGTTTATGAAGGTGAGGAACAAGACCGGGTCCAATTTGCCTTGGGTTACACCAGTCTCGACGGAGAGAAGGGAGGAGGCTTCCCATTCGGCCAATGCCTCAGTATTCTCTCAGGATGCCTCTATCAAACAAAGTAAATTCTGAGCCACTCACAGTTCATTACCTCCGCCACCGAAGGTGGATGGAGTTTTGTTTTCACCTATGTCTGTCTGCTGTCTGTCTATTTGTCAGTGAACAGGATATCTCAAAAAGTTGTGGACCGATGCGAACGAAATTTGGTGGTTTGGTTGGGTGTGTGACAGGGATGAAATATTTAGATTTTGGTGAAGATCCAAATGTGGATCCGGATATGATAATAATATTTAATTATTTAATTTTCAAGTGATTCTTCCGCATTGAGAAATGGGGCCAAAAACAACACACAGGAGCATGATATTTCAAAAAGTTCTAAACGAGTTATGTTGAAACGAGGTGTATGAGTTGGCTAGGTGACAAGAACAAATCAATTCCACTTTGGTCCAGGTCCGGATCCAGATCCGGCCTATCGGTGGGATACAAAACTTAAACTGTTCAGCCTGGTGGAGGTATGCTCTCTACTGAGTGCCGTTCTAGTTTTTTTGTTTTGTTTTTTTGTATACAAGATCGAGGCTCGTGAAAGAGCGAACATTAATCACACAGAAAGACAAACCGACACATAAAACATATAACATCGGGAGCGGCAGACAAGATGGGGAGAGAGGGGGAAGGACACAAACACAACATTTGAGAGCAGGGACCGAGAGACATGGAGACATCGAGAGATCTGAGAGAGGGCGAGGGCTTTGGGGGGGGGCATGGGAAGGGGGCGGTGGGAGAGGTATAAAACATATGGACACTGCCAGGACTTCCAGGAAAGAAGTTGGAATTTCAAACAAGGTGGATCTGGGGTGAATTAGCGGGGGTAGAAAAGATCAAGGTTTTGGATGGGGGAAGATAAGAGATGGTGGTGAACAGCTGTTTTAAAGACCTGGAGGGAGGAGTGGGATTGAAGGGAGTGAGGGAGTTTGTTCCAGAGGCGGGAGAAAAGAGGAATGAAAGAGTGAAGGTGAGCAGAGAGCCGAGATTTCGGCAGTTTAACCATCAGAGGGTTGCTGGCAGATCTTGTGCGACCTGTAGGAATATTTGGGGGACAGAGCACAGAGAGAGCTGGGGGTGCAAGGCCGGAGAGGAGTCGGTAGAAGACAGAAAGACCGCCTACCTGCCTGCGGTGAGTGAGTGAAAGGCCCTCAGAGATAGCTTCATCGCGGGAGATTCCAATAATTCTGAAAGCTTTGGTTTCAACAGCGTGAAGCCGAGCTAGGTGTGAGGCAGGAGCACCGGCCCATAGGGGAGAACAGTATTCCATTGAGCTGCGGATGAAAGCCTTGTATGTGGTGAAGAGCTCAGGTGTGCCGAGGAAGGACTTCGCACGACGGAGGATGCCCAGTCGGCGACTGGCTTTGGAGGCCAGCTTGGAAATGTGGTTTTCCCAAGAAAGATCATGGCAGATAGTGAGACCCAAAAGCTTGAGCGACAGAACTTCTTGGAGAGGATTGTTGAGAAAGAATGATGGGAGGGTTGTCCAGTCGATCTTTTCGGAGAGACATAGTAAGAGTGTGAGATTTGTCAGGATTGAAAGACATGTTCCACTTGTTTGACCAGTCTGTGATTTTGTCCAAGTCTTCAGAGAGTGAGGAGGCTGCAGACTGCCGATCTGAGGGAAGAGGAATGGAGCGGCAGAGAGTGGAGTCATCAGCAAAGAGATAGAGGATTTTCAAGAGAGTCAGAGAGATCATTGATGAAGACCAGAAAAAGCACGGGGCCCAGAACACTGCCTTGGGGAACTCCAGCCTGAACAGGAAGAGGAGATGAGAGAAACCCATTCAGGGCCACACGTTGACGACGACTAGAGAGGAAGTCCGCCAGCCATGCGTGGAGATTTCCATGGATACCAAAGGAGGAGTGTTTGGTGAGCAGAGCGGGGTGCCAGACCGTGTCGAAGGCACGTGATATGTCGAGGGAGACAGCTCTAATTTACTGTTTGGCATTGAGGACCTCCATCCATTGTTGAGACAGCAGAAGCAGCATGTCCAGAGTAGAGTGACCTGGTCTGAAACCAAATTGATGATCAGAGATCAAGCCATTGGAGAAGAGGAAAGATTTCATATCCGAAGCAATGATGGATTCCATGACTTTGCTGATAATTGGGAGAAGGCTGATTGGTCTGTAGTTGCTAGGATCTGTTTTTGCACCTTTTTTGTGCAAAGCGGTGATGTTGGCTGATTTCCAAGCAGATGGCAGTTGACCTTGAGCAAAAGAGAGGGTGAAGAGAACAGAGAGAGGGTGAGATAGAGCGGCAGAGCAGGATTTTAGGACCCGTGGGCTGATGCCGTCGGGTCCAGTTGCAGAATCAGAGTCGAGGGTTGACAATACCTTCAGACACCGAATAGTTAGTTACCGAATACCTTCAGACAAAGTATCATGGATTATGGCTCGCCACTCTGGGCTTGTGCAAATGCTTTCCACCTTATTCCCCTTGAGGTGATATACTTGCATTTGACCACTACAAGCGTGCTAAGGTGTATCATAGTGCAAGTCTTTGACACTGAACAGGAACTAAGGCAGGACATAGTTACCTAATTGTAGGAACTAGGGCATGCCCGTACTATATCTATATCTAAAATTATATCCCCCCCCTCTATTTACATGAAATGGTTTGGTCCAAAGCGAACGGCTTGCGAGTGGTGACAATCCCCCCCCTCTATTTACATGCAATGGTTTGGTCCAAAGCGAACGGCTTCCGGAGTTTGGTAAAGAAATCGCCATCGCGTGCACAAACGCGCAGGAAAGCGAATGAATCGCAAATTCGTTTTTATTAGTTGTAAAACATAGTTTAACGCCAACATAGTTTGCAAACGTGAAATAAATGAATACGCTCTCAAATGTGCCATCCGAGGCAGAGTGTGCCCGCCACGTTCGGCACACGCGATCGTTCGCTGCTCTCTGATTGGTTGAATCGTTTTTTGGACATAGCTCGGTAAGTAATTGTCCGATTAATATGAAACCTTGAAAAGGCACATCCTCGGGTCCCCAGCAATATACCTGGCAAGTTAAAAGTATATCGGACCCGTGGTTGTCGAGAAACAGCGGTCACAGACAAACAAACGTACAGACAGACAGAGATTACTGGAATTATAGATAGATATCGCAGCAAGAGACAAAGTTCCAAAGTCTGATTCTTTTCCACTGGAGGCAGGTAGGTGAACTCTCATTTTTCTATCATCTCACTTTGACCCACTCCCTTGCCGCTCCCTCCTCCCCAGCCAACCAACTCACAAACTCTTCCAGAATGCCACAACCGGTTACTCTCCCCAATTCCAAGCTGAATGGTCACATCCATTCCTCAACCCTTACATTATCTTGTTTATGGAAGTGACTCTGTGTGTTTTCTGTTGCCTCTCCCTCCTGTCTTTCAGGATTGCTGCCCATAGTTACGTCATGATTTCTCTTACTCACCTCGGCTATCTTATACTTTCACTGACCCCTTGTCACAACCCTCCTTCCAGCCATTTCCTTTCTGTCTCTCATTAACCTCTGTTTGATATACTCTTCTTCTGGTTGCTTCTTCCGGTTCAAGTCCCACAACCAAATACAAGTCAAGAACCCTTTCCCCCCTGCTTCCCCTTATGTCTCGAGACCAAATGTAAATTGAGAACCCCCCATCCCCCTTCCCCTCAAGTCGACTACCAAGGTCAAGTTGAGAACACCCCCTTCCCCTCCCAACCTCACCCCTATTAGTTTCCCCATCCTTCTCGCTCCCACCGCCTCCCCACTACCCTCTCTTGGTATTTCCATCAGCAAAACAATGGGTGGTATTTGCTAGCGATGGGTGGTATTTTGAGAGAGACCTGTGATGTAGCCCCCATGGTGTTCACACACGTCTTTTTATGACAAGGCAGCGCCGAGTGTGCAGTGTGGTAAGGTGAATGATGAGCTATTACGAATGCAGTTAAGTTACCTGTGCTACGTACAGTGTAAATTCATAGGTAAAAGTACCCGTATGTGAAACACAGTCACTTTGCAAAACACAGCCAAATATAATTCATTTTCTCCTTTGTGCGGTCCCATGGTGTCATTCTGTGCCTCGTTCTAATCCGGTCCACCTGCTGAAAAGGTTGTGAATTTTTTTTCATGAGATCACATTTTTTACCTTTCTGTGTGATCTGTTTTCATTATATTCGAATCTGCTACTATCTGATCTGCTCTCCCTTCTCCCTCTCCTCCTCCCCTTCCTCACTCTCCACTCCCCCATCCTTGCTCCCCCACCGCTCCTTGCTCCCCCTGCCCTCCTCTCTCTCTCTCTCCTTTCCGCCTCCCCCTCTCACCCCCACCTCTCTCCCACTCCTCCCTCCCCCCTCTCTCTCCCTCTCCCTTAGTATTCCTGTCAGAGAAGCGACAGGTGGTATTTGCTCGTTAAAAGCGAGAATGCCACTGATCAATAGAGAGCATACCTACAGTATTCCTGGCTGAACAGTTTACGTTTTGTATTCCACTGATAGGTTGGATTTGAATCCGGACCTGAACCAAAAGCAAAGCGGCTTATTCTTGTCACTTACCCAAATCATACACATAGTTTTGTCATAATTCGTCCACAACCGTTTGAAATATCATGATATATGTCGTTTCTGGACCTGTCACTCAATGGTGAAGAATCACATGAAAATTGTAAAAAATCTTGTATCCGGCTCCGGATTCAGATCTTCACCAAAATTCCATTGATTCTTCCTTGTCAAACACCCAACCTATCCACCAAGATTCGTCTGAATCTGTCCACAACCTTTTGAGATATCTTGTTCACAAACAAACAGAAAGACAGACAGACAGGGGTGAAAACATAACCTCCATCCACCTTCGATGTCAGAGGTAATAACATATAAAACTAGAACTGCGACTTTAGAACTGCTGGCAGTAATGACCGGTTTCCTCTGCCTTCCCGCTTTCGCATTATCATTTTTTTTCTCCATCAATTTATCCCTAGATGATGCTCAAGAAATTTTATCCTGATGAAACTAATGCCGACAGATGGGACGACCAGCTTAATGTCCATCAACTAATGCCGACAGACGGGACGGCCAGCTTAACGTCCACCAACTAATGCCGACAGACAGGATGCCAAAGTGCTCGCTCCTTTGGTGAAAATTTCCTGTCCATTGGTCAAACCATTGCAGGGAAAAAGATTTTTAAAGAAAAGAAACATGAAAAATCGCACTTCCAGAATCTGTGACATGGCAGCAGAAAGGTCATGCAGAGTTTCTTCTTCCTCACACAATAACAACTTCTAGCTACCAGACCGTACATCCAATCATCTTGAAAGTTTGCACACTTGTTCCACTTCATGACTTTTACATTGTTATAAAGTTTCATGTCGATCAATGAAGCGGTTCAAGAGATATGACTTTTAAAATATTTTCGTTTTATTACTTATCGCTGCCATTCCATGTGAGCTATCGCAAATTCCAAAAGGGCATTTTAGCATGCCGACATGGGGAACATAGTTGTGAAGTTTCCATTGGATATGATCAAAAATGAGGGAGGAGCTAGGTTTTAAAGGTTTATGCTTCAAAACGTCATAGCTCCTAAACCATGTGACTTATGATGTCATGAGCATGACATTTTGTTTGTCATGCATGACAGTTTGTCATGGGTATGCGATTCTGCCTGCAAAGTTTGGCCTCGATCTGTTCAGTCGTTTTTCAGGTTTTACACTTAAAACAATATGGCGGCTGAACCACGTGACTTACGACATCATTATAATGTTTTTTTCTGCATCAATTTATTTTCACGAAAGATGCTCAAAATGTTGGTCAAGAAATTTCATGCTGATCGGATGAAGTTGTTTTTACTTGTCGAATTATGACATCATAATGGAGGGACCTATGACATCCTCATTCCCACATGTTATTCTGCATGGAGAGTTCTTTAAAATGAGACATGTCTCAATTTTTTCTGTGCAGCACTTTTGGAAATATAGAGGTGCAACATTTTTGGGTTTTTCCAAGATGACGCCCGTACCACGTGACCTGTGACATCAAAATTACCATTACAGTATTCTACAGGCCGAGGTGCTCCTATGGTGAAAATTTCCTGTCAATCGGTCCTACTATTGCAGAGAAAACGATTTTTACAGGAAATAAATCTGAAAAATAGCAGTGCCACAATCAGTTAAATGGCCTGAGAAAAAAAAAGTGTTGCATTTCTTCTTCTTTCAACAATAACGACTTCTAGGTTTCAGACCGTACAACCAATCATGTTGAAATTTTAAACACTTATTCCCCTTGATGAGAGATACATTACATTAAATTTTCAAGTCTATCAATGCAGCGGTTCAAGAGATAGAAGCTTTTTATGATTTTCGTTCAATAATTTATTGCGGCCAAACCATGTGACTTATTGAAACTTCCCAAGTAACGTTTTAACTTCCCCACATGGGGAACGTTTTTGTAAAGTTTCCACTCAATATCTTTAAAAATTAGGGAGGAGATAGGATTTAAGGTTTATGCTTAAAAACGTCATAACTCCTAAATGATGCAATGTACGGTGTCATCATGCGGGAACTTTTTGTTCGTCATCGGCATGCGCTTCTGCATGCAAAGCATGGGCTCGATATGTTCAACCGTTGTGGAGAAAAATGGATTTTAGTGTTTTTCACGAAAAACAATATGGCGGCCGAACCATGTGACATATGACGTCGAAATTTTTGGCATTCTGAATTTTTTTCACTCAGGTCATGTAAAAAAAATATCATATTTGTGGCTTCAATGGGTCTATTTGTCGAATTCTAACTTCGTAATTTTTGCACTTTTGATATCCTAAATAAACATGTTTTTTGGTTGCATAGCAGAGTTCTATAGAATGAGCCATGAACCAATTCTTTCCATTGAGCCGTTTTGGAGATATAGAGGGGCAAAGTTAAAGGTGTTTTCCAAAATCGCACCTATACCACGTGATCCATGACGTCATAATTAGCAGTAAAAAAATTCTACATTTCTAGCCAATCACTTGGTGAAAATTTTGTGTCAATCGGACCAACGGTTGCAGAGAAAATCATATTTATTCTATGTGGACAAACAAACAAGCAAATGAAAAATCACTCATATAGTGACACTTGGCAAAAGAGAACAAAGTTCAATGGCACTAAGTAGAGCATCCTTTTGACCTCAAAATAAATTGATGGTTGAATTCAGTGACCTGATATGCAAATCCTATTCAGATTTCAAGTCAATCGAATGAAAATTGAGGATTTTAGAAATTTGAATGGTTGTTGACCTTTGGCCTATGTTGACCTTTTGGCCGATGCTGATCTCAAACATGGTTGGTGGTTGAATTCAGTTAGCTGATGCGAAAATCCTTTTCAAATTTCAAGTCAATCGGATGAAAATTGAGGAATTTAGAGATTTGAAAAAGTGGTTGACCAATGGCCTATGTTGACCTTCTGACTTATTTACCTCAAAATATATATAGGATTTTGTCGGACCACGAACTCTACCATTTGGTGAAGTTTCGTGAAGATCGGTTTAAAATTGTGACCTGTAGGCAAGTATAAGTGAGCGGACAGACAAACAAACAAGCACACGCACACACACACACACACACACACACACACACACACACACACACACACACACACACACACACACACACACACACACACACACACAGAAACGCATACACAAACCGGAGTGATCAACATAGTTGTCAAAAATATATATTTTGCCAAGTAACAAACAAACGGACTCAAATGCAATACCCTCTCCTCAGGTGAGGGTATTAAATAACAGTTTCATCAGAATTTTCTCCATGATCCTTTTAAAACCCTCATCTGCTCACCTTCCAATTATCCCTGGTGGTTGCATACCTGAATTAATTTATCCCCTTATCCTACCAATTGTGGAATCATCTCCATGTGTCAATTGTCTTGTGCTCCTCATTTCGGTATTTCAAACACGCTACCATTCACTCTACCACATGCATCACCAATGTACATCAATGATCTCTTCTTCACACGCTGAGTCTTTCCCATTCTGATTCTCTCCAGGCAATTTTGCTCCTTTCACCTTGTGTATGTTCACCCCCCACTCCACCCTCCCCATCCACACCACCACTGATTGATAGTTTACAAACCTGCTTCCCTTTATCATGTAGTAGGATCTTATTCCAAAATAAATAAAACCAAAATCATAAAGATTGTAAAGTAAAAGTAAATTAATTAACAACTACGGTACATCACAGAACGTTTGTACTCATTATTAAACTTAGAAGGTCATCCTTTAAGAGGCATTTTATATGTACATATAGTCAAAAGCTCACCATTGGCGAGCCGTGCTTCAGGGCTGCCGTGCCAGCCATTAGTGTCGACACACACGGACTCAAAGTCTGAAGCCGAGCTCCAGTCAATGGCAGGGCCTGGAAGGCAGACACACCGACAAACTCTGATGGAGACGTGTGCACAAACCTGCATGGCTTGGCATTAAGCCACAGCACAGGCCTCGGAAATGTAGCTGATCAACGCAGAGATGTGTGCTTCTAAATGCTGGTGAAAATTTATGTAAATTGTAACTCAAATGTTTTATAAAGAGTGAGGGCATTTGCATAATAGTTTACAGGGCTACCTCGTAAAATGAAATTTTAATGTTCAGCTGTACTAGGCCAGACCAGCTGTGTGTTCTTATACTAAGTTTCTTGTAGAGCGCTCGCCAAGTGGTTTAACCCATACATCTCGTCGGGCCATGACCGTGGCCAACACATGTATGCAAATGAGTTTAAACTGACGTCAACCCAAAGAACGAATCATGACCTTTCTTACAACGTGTAATACCCGGGTCGTCCCGGGTAATGTGTAATACCCGGGTTGCTTCTAAGTTTTAATTGGTGCAAAAAAGCTGATGACAAAAAAGCATTTCTGGCCTACTAACCAGTAAATCCAGCACTTTATGGGTTAATTGTCAAATATCTTCTTTTCAATCCCCAACTTATTTCCTGAAATTCCTAGTAGTGTTCATTTGCTTTATACTGTGTACCACTCCCTCCTCCCCCAGCCCTCCCCCTTCCACAGATATCCCGATGTCCTTGTTCTCTACTGTTGTTGTGCTTGTGTGCTTCCCTCTCTCTCCCCCTCTTGTCTCCCGCTCCCTTCATTGTATGTTTTATTTGTCTGTGCATGTTTTCATGTTCAATGTGTTAGCTCTTACACGAGCCTCGACTCTCTATACAACCCCCCCACCCCCCTCCAAAAAAAACATCAGTGAGTTAAATAATATTCAAAAGGTCGTCCAATTAAAGACTTACATCACGTGTGCAATGATGTACCTGATAAAGACCCTTTGAAACAATCGTCGCTGGAACATGGCACGAATTCTGTCCCACGAAAGGGTTGACATTCGCTGGGTGAATCCGGCATCGTGGTCCCGTAAGTGTGGCATGGCGAAGGAGGGCGAGGTGTGGGCACAAACATGCCCTGCCTGTGGAGGACGCACAGCACTATGTGTGGCAAAAATGAGGTCATAGAAACATTTTTGGGGCTCTATTAAACACGCAGCTAATGAAGCTGAGATGAGGTCTTATGTGTGGTTATTGCTTATTCCCCGGATATCATCACAGGTTTGTTTGCGAATGCTTCATATGGAGAATGGCCCTTGTGGAAAATGAGGGGAATCGAAAGACTCTGTGGGTTTGCAGAGAACCTGTTAATAAAACGGTCATTTTCGTTGAGCACAAGGATGGTTGAAACTCCTTCTGGCAAACACTTCATATGAATCGCATTTTCATTCACTCAAGCCGTTTGCCTTAAAATAGCATGAAGAAGAAGAGGCAATAACATGAAATGAATGTGCCATGAGGGATTTCTGAGGACGTTTTTCATTATCCGCATTTTTCTTTCATTATCTGCATTGTTTTTTCATTATCCGCATTTATCATTATCACATTTTCACTCACTCAAGCCGTTTGCCTTAAAATAGCCTGAAGAAGAAGAGGCAATAAGATGAAATGAATGTGCCCTGAGGGATTTCTGAGGACGTTTTTCATTATCCGCATTTTTTTTTCATTATCCGCATTTTTTTTTCATTATCCGCATTTTTTTTTCATTATCCGCATTTTTTTTCATTATCCGCATTTTCTTTTTTCATTATCCGCATTTTTTTTCATTATCCGCATTTTTAAAATCATTATCCGCACTCATCATTATCGCATTTTCATTCACTCAAGCCATTTGCCTTAAATTAGCGTGAAGAAGAAGAGGCAATAAGATGAAATAATGTGCCCTGAGGGATTTCTGAGGATTTTTTTCTTTATCCGCAAGTCCTCTTAGAATTGCCTCGGAGGCAAAAATTTGGTATTTGAGTAGTAGTATCAGTTTTAGGATAATGTTTTCTGACATTGAGCATGTACATTAGGTAACATATTCTGAAGTTAAAGAAATGCTACTTTTCAAACCAAGGGGTATAAAACAACAACAACAAGCTCACAAAACTATCATTGACCTAACGTATAACCTCAGTCACTTTGCAGCAATTTTATACTTCTGATGAACCATATACTCTCTGATTATGCCACACCATTCAAGTTCCAGGTCATTGCCTGTGTTACTCTATCTTCGCATAACTTCAACTACACCCAGAAATCTTTTGTTCTTAGGCCCTGACCTCCTACCTCCCATCCATTACACTATAGTGGCTGTTCATGGCCCAATCACCCCATACTGTCAGCCTATCACTCCCTATTGCCAAACAATTACCCGAGACATACCTACAGCAATTGCCCGTCACCTCAATGTCCCCTCTTACCGGGATTGCTGCCGGGTCTCAGGTTCAGGTGAGGCCTGCTGTAGGGATGAGTTGCCATAACTGCCAGCAAGGCCATCCCAAGGTCCAGATAGGGCCTCCTTCTCACACGCCCCATCGTTTATGAAGAGACGTGCAGGCAGAGGTGGCAAGCACTCGTCGCTATCATAGCTTAGGGGAGAGTTAAGAAGGGATATTGAATGATATTAAAACATAAGCAAAGAATAATATTAAGTGAACCACAAACAAAGAATAGTCAAAAGTGAAACATACATAGAGGGTGATAAAATTAATTATAAGCAGAGAAGAAAAAATGTCAAATAATTTTTTGGAAGTGGGATAGGTATGAAAATTGAGAAAGAACTAGAACGGCATTCATTAGAGAGCATACCCCCGCCAGGTGAACAGTTTATGTTTGTATCTCAGAGTAGACCAGAAAATCACAATACAGAATCACATTTAATCAAAATCATCCGTCCACAACTTTTTGAGATATCCTGCTATATGTTGGTTTCAGCCCTGTCTCCCAATGGTGAAGAATCACTTAAAAAATTAAATAATTCTCCCATCCGAATCCATATTCAGATCTTCACCAAAATCGAATCTAATTGTCCTTGTAAAACACCCAACCTGTCCACCAGGTTTCGTCCAAATCCGTCCACAACTTTTTGAGATATCCTGCTATATATCGTTTTTGGCCCAATCTTCCAATGGTCAAGAATCACTTAAAAATTTCTACTAACCGAATCCGAATCCGGATCTTCACCAATATTTAATCGTTTCTTCCTTGTCACAAACACAACCCATCCACCAAGTTTCGTCCAAATCCGTCCATAACTTTTTGAGATATCCTGCTATATGTTGGTTTTAGCTCTATCACTCAATGATGAAGTCACTTAAAAAATTAAATAACTTCTCATATCCGAATCCATATGCAGATATTTACCAAAATCTAATCGTTTCATCCTTGTCACATACGCTACCTCTCTGCCAAATTTTGTCCGAATCCGTCCACACTTTTTCAGATATCTTGTTCACAAACAAACAAACAAACAAACAAGAAGACGTCATGCAGAGCATGATACTTGCAAAATCCACCACCACCCAGCCCCCTGAAAAAAAGGTTGCAATTGATCCAGCAAATTGTCCATTTCATCAAGATCAAAATTGACGATCTTGATCAAAGCTCAGGTCAATAGGATGAAAAGTGACGATTTTTAGATGAAAATTTATGATTTTAAAAGTTTGACCTTGAGTTGACCTTTGACCTTTTGGCCTCAAAAGTAGTTGGTTTTCCAATTCAGTGAGGCACTGTACAAATGATGTTACATTTTCAAGTCAATTGGATGAAAAATTATGATTTTGGAAGTTTGACCTTGAGTTGACCTTTGACCTGAAAAAAATAGTTGGTCTCCCAATTCAGTGAGGCACTATGCAAATGCTCTTCTATTTTCAAGTCAATCGGATGAAAATTG